>NC_142602.1:74463921-74831765 GCF_041222555.1 Hakea prostrata | reverse complement strand
TATAACCTAAAGGTTATCTCAGGAGTCCTCTATTAGCCCAAACAAGTAGAAGTCTATTGCTCAACGGATCTCACTGATAAGATCCAGCGACTACCCGAAGAAGGCTCAAGTGCATCCAACGAAGGAGATTCGAAGGTATACTCTATATAAACCTCACTACCATACAAGGTGAGGGGATCGAAAAAGAATACTATTTGAGACTCAGGTTCAGATACATACTGATAGACCTAAACTATCAGCGATCTGCTATCTAGATCACCTTTCCCAGTTCTTCATTCCTTAGCTCTGCGCTTCTCACAGAGCCGTTTGTGATTAAGTTCATCAACTGACTTAGCCTTCGGAGGTGGACTCCCGACCCCAGCGGTTGGGCCACATCTGACGCTGTTCGCCCCCCCCTTACGGCGGCCCACCCCCGGAAGCCCGGGGGTTGGGGGTTTTTTTCGTCTCAATAAAAAAAAAATTTTTTTTTTTTTCCCTCCCACCACCATCACCAAAACAATACTAAAAAAATATTATATACCCATAAAAAACCATCAAACCCCTTCTAAATAAAAATTGATGAACGAATATTATATTTGTCAAATGATCAATTTGCAAGCCAAGACAATACTTTGTCTCTCCAAGATCTTTCATTTAAAATTCTTTCTTCAAATAGTCTGCTGCTTTTGGAAACTCTTCAGGAGTTCCAATGATATTTAAGTCATCATCATATACACTTGTTAAAATCAGATCCATATCCTTTAATAAAGTCACAATAATAAATGGGATCATTTTTATACCTTTCGTTTAGTAAATATCTACTAAAGAGATTATACCATATATGCCATGATCATCTCTGAAGCCTTATTGAGTAAACTTTCTAGGAAATTTTATGCGCTTCAAACATTTTGAATCTTTCATTCATATAAATTTCATACTCAAGTGAGCCATATAGATAGGCTGTAATAATATCTATTAAACGCATGTCAAAATTTCATATACTGCCAAACTAATAAGATATATGAAGGTGATTGCATCCACTATAAGAGAACATATTTCCATCTAATCAATGCCATACCTTTGTGAAATTCTTGTGCCATAATTCATGTTTTATATAAATCAAGATTTAATTATTTTTCTCATTTTATTTTTCGCACGAAATCTCATTTGTACCCCGACTGACTTTATACCTTCAGATATCATACTACATGTCCAAAAACTTTACTTTTTCAAGCGAATTCAATTATGCTTGAATTGCGTTTTTACATTTTGGCCAATCATTTATTCGCTTACATTTATCAACAAATTTATATTCAAGATCCTCGTCTTATTGCATTGTTTCAACAATAACATAATATGTAAAAATGTTGTCGACAACTTTATATTTTCGGTTTCATCTTTTTCTTGCAATGATATATCTAATCAATATATCTTCATTATTTTCAGGTAGCTGAATCTCTTCTATGGTTTTATAGAAAATTATATCTTCAGGATTTTCATAATTAATTGTTTCCATATTATGACCATCTTGATCATTTACTCATTTCCCTTTTCTAGAATTTTATTCTTGGAACCGATTGATTTTCCACGTTTTAAACGTGGTTTAATTTTATTTGCACTGATAGATTGTCTTGCTGGGACATCAATCCTAATTGGAGCATTTGCAGTTAGAATATGAGATTTAGTAACTCTTAGTATGTCAGCAAATCTGGTAGTTGATTCATAATATTTTATAAATGCACTATCTTTTGAACTTCAAGTTCACATTACTCAGTGTAAGGATCTAAATGAGATAATGAAATGCATTCCAATCAATCTATTTTTCTAACTGTTTATTCTCCCTCATGTTGAAAAAACTAATTCATCAAAATAATTATTTAGTAAGTCTTGCTTTAAATAAACCTCAAACCATTGGCAATATATTGAATTATATAAGGAGATCATATCTAACATATATTCCCAACTTTGTTTGGGGACTCATCTTTGTGCCTTGTGGTAGATCAATTGGAATATAAGCTGCACAACCAAAAATTCTAAGATGAGAAATATTTGACTTCTAACCATAAGCCAATTGTAATTGGGAGAATTTATGACAACTTGTTGTCCAGATGTGTACAATTGATACTACGTATAACATATCCCCATATCGACATGAGACTTTATTCTTATAAACAATGATTTAGCTATTAATTAGAAACATTTAATAAATATTTTGATAAATCATTTTGGATATTAACAAGAATAACAGGCTATTCAACTATAACTCAGTTGTTATATAAGAATCATAAAGCCTGAAATGTAAATTCACTAGCATTATCAAGACAAACTGTTTTTATCTTATAATCCATAAATTGTGCTCTTAATCTAATTATTTGAGCAAACGATTTCGCAAATACCGAATTGTGAGTTCATAATGAACATAAATGTGGCCATTTTATAGATATATCTACTAAAATCATATAATATCTGAATGGTTCACATGATGGGTGAATGAGTCCATATATTTCACCTTGTATACTCTTAAAAAACACAGAATGTTTAATCTAAACTTTAGCTGGTGAATATCTAATAATAAATTTATCTTGAGAACAAGCAGCACAAGAAAATTCACTTAATTTAAGAATCTTCTGGTTCTTCAATGGATAACAAATGAATTTTCAATAATTTTTTGCTTCATACTTGATCCGGAATGATCCAACCGGTCATGCCAAGTAATAAAACTATCGGAATCAATATTATTTTGATTTATTCAAGCATGTGTTTTAACCATTCAAATATTTGTGTAGTACAAACTGAAAAAAAATGTCTAACACTTTTGTAGTAATGCATAAATATTTATTTTTATCATAATTGGTAGTCTCAATCATTTTGGCACATATCTTTGAAACTTAATAAGTTTATTTTTTAAACTTACTACAAATAATGTATTATCTATAGCCAATTGATCTCTTAGGTAATAATAGATTAGCTCTTCCAAAGCCTTCAATCAATGTTGTACTATCAATTCTTGTATGAACATTGGCTTCTACGTCACTAAATATGAATTTTTTTTCCTCTTAGTATAATATGTGTCATAACACATTAGAATATTCAGTCTTCGTCAACATGAAACAAAATACATCAAAAGATATATAGAAATTCAATAAAAAAAAAATTAGAAGGAAAAAATATTAAATTTAAGATAAACTAACATATGTGATGAAAT
The DNA here is from genome assembly GCF_041222555.1 of Hakea prostrata. NCBI lineage: Eukaryota > Viridiplantae > Streptophyta > Magnoliopsida > Proteales > Proteaceae > Hakea > Hakea prostrata. The sequence goes on along the minus strand of NC_142602.1, from coordinate 74,828,581 downwards.
TTGAAAGAAAAAAGATTACAAACTAACATAATATCAATTTTATTTTTATTTGAACTCTACTAACATAACTAAATCTTCAACTATTATTTTCAAAGGAGTTTGTAACATATATGTATAGTAACTGTGAGGCCATTAAAATCATTATCTTTATAAGCAAATTTTCTCAAGTATCATTATTTTGAAAAATTCAATTTATTTCCACATTATTTTCATTCATTTAATTAAGGCTTGACATAGCTTAATGAAATATTTTGGAGTTTGACAAATATATGTCTAATGGCTTTCATACCATATCGATAACAAATATTATATTTACTCATTGAAGAGTTATATTGAGAATCCTTATTATTATTTTATTTATTTCCATCATAACGATGGTAATTATTTTGTTTTTTGCCTCGTCATCTTCCATAGTCATGACCATAATCATAATTTTGTCTTCTTTCAGGCTTATCATGAATTGTTGCATTCAATTCAGAGAATGAAGCAGAGCCAATAGGACGAGCTTCAAGATTTTTCAATAATAGTCCATTATTTATTTCAACCGCAAAGAGGTATGATATCAATTCATAGAATATTTTAAAACCTTTTTTCATGATCTGCTATTGTAATAGCATATTTGAAGCATGAAAAGTTGAAAAAGATTTTTATTTTCATAAGTCCTCATCAATAATATTTTCTTCATATAATCTCAATTGATAACTAATTTTAAAAACTACAGAAACTGTACTTATTTACAGTTTCAAAATTTGCAACTATAAGCGCATCCAACAATATTTGTGGTGCAAAACTAACAACCACTATATATAATAAATAAAATATCATGTGAAATTAGTTAATGATAAACTACAATTGTCAAAGCAACTCAAAGTGTTGCATGACCACATAAGTTAGTATAAATATTACAACACTATAATTTTATATGGTTATACTTATAAAAATATAGATTCCATACTAATAAATACTAAATTTCATGCTAGTATAGAACTAATAGGATGAAACCACAAATAATAAAACAAAGCATGAGGTATAAATTATTGAGCAAATTGCACTAGCACCCTAAAATGGAGGCCTTAAAGCACTGACACCCCACTTTATGTTTAAAAAGCATAGAGACCCCAAAATTGGATTTTTATTGAATATATTTGTCAAATTTATCACTGAAAATAGTTAAGTTACTGCTTATTTTCAAAAATATTTCTATAATAAACAGTGTCTAAAAGGTTTTCGGTGGCAAATTGGACAAATATATCTAATAAAAATTCAATATGGAGTCTATGTGCTTTTTAAACAGAAAGTGGGGGTGTCAGTGCTTTAAGGCCTCCATTTTGGGGTGTCAGTGTAATTTGCTCTAAATTATTTGTCAAAAAGTGCACACATATACACAACTAATAATTATTATAACACTTAACGTAACCCAAGTGTCATAAAAGAAAATGTAAGAAATGATAATAGCAAGCCATTACTTGTTATAGAAAAATTTTAAAATTAAAACCATAAATCATAGGTCATTCTAATGAATTTTCTATTATTACATTGAAGATTCATATATTTTAGTTTATCATAAAAATAAAATTTCTAAACATATTATCAATAAAATTTAAATCATCAAAAAGAAAAAGAAAAATACTAACAATCACCAAACTAATTAGGAAAAAAAAAAAAAAAGGAAGAAGAAAATATTCATGCAGGTATCATAATATTTAAATTAAACTAACTTTTTTTTTTATTGATAAAACTCTCAAATAAATCTTATTGTATAAATAAAACTTAATGATCTAATACCTTATCATGTGTTTTATTCTAAAATTCAATAATTCAGATACTTTAATCATGATGCACTTACATTACAAGATGGATAAGGTAAATTCCATTGTTTACAGAAACGAGTGGGAAGGTCAATCATTCTTTTCACCTTGGAATAGAAAGTATAATGATACATAGTCTGTCGTCTTTCTTCTCAAAACGCAACACTTTGAATGGAGTCGTGCTAATAACTGTCATAAAATATAGAATATATATTGAATACTGTTGGAATTTATTAATATAATTAATAAATTAAATGCCCAAAAGCAAATTTGGAAACTCACTATTAGGGCGGTTACAAAATAGGGTTATATATTTTGGTAACCACCGCATAAGTGAGTGTGTTTACATTACGTAAGTTTTCCAATAAAAGGAGGCGGCTCCCATCTCTCTCTCCCTCTCTCCAAGAAACGCATGAAGGAGAAACTTAGTGAAGGTTTCCTTCCTTTGCCTTAGATCTTTATTCCATTTTTTTTTCCACACAGCATTTGGGTTGTGGAAATACTTCCCTTTCCTTGTGATTGTGAAATCATCCCGGTAGAGATTTGGTGGTGGAATGAGAACGTGGATTTAGATTTACTTCCGCTGCGAATACTTCATAAAAGGGAAAGCGAATCCAGGTAAGTAATCTTTCCCCCCATCAATTAATTGAATTGAACTATTTTGAAGTATTACCAACATTGGTATCAGAGCCATTGGTTCCCATGGTTCTTTGTTCCTCCCCATTGTTTAATTTCATTGTATGGATCCAATGGGAGGATCTAGGGTTTTTGGAAACCCTTATGTTTTGGGTTCGGATCCGAATGGGAGGATCCTTGAGAATTTCCCTTGTAAATTTTTGCATGAATTGATTATCCATGATAATTAATTTTGTTTAAAATTTATTGTTGGATTTTTTTTGTGTTTTTGGATTATTTTTTTTTTGTGAAAAAACGGTAAAACGTTTTTTGAAAAAAATTTCGTTCATGAAAAAATCAGAAAAAAACGTCTGATTTTTTGTCCAGTTTTGAATGTGTTTCTATTTACTGGACATCAATGGCTCACAATCTATGTGATGTTTGAGCATTGAGGGCCTAATGGGTACTAATGAGGTAGAAGTGTTCTGTGTGAACCACCTCATAGCATTAACATGATTGCATGTTTTATTTTAATAAAACTATTTTTTATTTATGGGTCTATCAATCATGTTTCTTGGACAGAATGAAACTAGTGCATAAGTCTATATGGGTTTGCATGAGAATTTGATTGAATGTTTGTTAGCATCTCTTTTGGTTTAAATGCTTATCCTGTAGGTTGACTATGCTAGTATGATTTGCTGTTGCATGAGTTGTGTTTTATGCTAGATTAATTGAACTCATTCTTGTATGTAATATTTCTAGAATAAATGGCTGCTACCAAGAGCATTGTTGCTAATTTCGCGAAAGGAGATAAACTGAATGAGAGGTATTATGACCTTTGGCACCGAAAGGTGCAGTATCTCCTAGAAGAATAGAACATGCTAGAAACCGTAAACTAGACCATGTTCCCACCTGAGAAAGGTACCACTGCACAGTATAGCCGGAACCTTGAGCTTTACAATGCCTGGAAGAGAAAAGACTGGATAGCTAGGATTAGTATCCTAAGCTCCATGAGGGATGACCTAATGCTTCGGTTAGAGAAGCATAGGATTGCAAAGTCTTTGTGGGAGGCTGTGAAGTTCCAGTATGGAGGGACTTCCACCACAAGAGGCTGCCAGCTCAGACTCACATTTGATGGTTATAAGATGCACCAGGGTCACACCATGAGGCAGCATATAACCATCATGTCCAACATGATTAGTGAGTTGAGCGCATGTGGGCGCCAAAAGACTGATGATGAGCAAGTCTCTGCGGTCATCAGGTCATTGCCTAAGTCTTGGGAGCATATGAAGATCTTTTTGACTCATGTTGATGAGGTCAAGACATTTGATCAAGCTGCCAAGCACCTTGAGCTAGAGGAGGATCTGATGTTGGCCGATGTCCCTCACAATGAAATAGTTGCTGCTGAAGCAAGCACTAGTAAGGGTGCAGGCTTCAAGCGTAAGAAGGAGAGAGCTCAACCTCAGTGGTCTAGGCAAAGTAACAGAGGTGGGAACAGAAACAAGAGTGGTTTATGAGACATGGTTTTAGAGTTGTATTTGAAAACAATTCTTTGGTTTTGTATCTAGGTGATACAGTTTATGGTTATTGTTTTCTTAATAATGGTTTCATTGTATTGGATACAATTGATTATTCATTTAATTCTAGTAGTGCTTTTGTTTGCCAAAATATTGTGTATTGATTCTAATTTGTGGCATGCTAGACTAGGACATATTGGCTTAGATAGGATGAACAGGTTGGCAAGAGAAGGTCTCTTATGCAAAGGTTCACTATCTGATTTGCCAACCTGTGAGTCATGTCTAGCAGGAAAAGCAACTAGAAAACCATTTAAAAAGGCTTTGAGAGCCTCTCTTCCTTTAGAACTTATCCATTCAGATGTATGTGGACCCATGAATGTGCATACTAGAAAAGAACAAGCTTATTTCATCACATTCATAGATGACTATACACGGTATGGTCACATTTATCTAATTTCTCATAAGTCAGAAGCTCTGGAATGTTTTAAGAAATTCATGAGCTTAGTTGAGAATCAATTAGATAAAAGGATTAAAACTCTTAGAACGGATAGAGGTAGAGAGTATCTCTCCGATATGTTCAAAGGGTTATGTGATGAAAATGGGATATCTAGACAACTTACTATTCCAGGGACTCCACAACAAAATGGGGTTGCTGAGAGGAGGAATAGAATCTTGCTAGACATGGTGAGATCCATGATGGTGCAGGCAAATCTACCCTCTCTTATTGGGGAGATGCTTTGCTGACTGCGGCCTATATCCTTAACAGAGTTCCAACCAAATCGGTTCCTTCCACACCATATGAGTTGTGGACCGAAAGGAAGCCAAATTTGAGTTACTTGCGCGCATGGAGATGTGCAGCATATGTTCACTCTACTTCTCACCAATATGGAAAACTTGGACCCAGAGGAAGAAAGTGTATCTTTGTGAGATACTCTGAACCCTCAAGAGCCATGTCTTCATTGGACTAGATGAGAGTGAGAGGAGAACGAAACTTGAGTCTAGGGATGCAACATTCTTCGAAAATGATTTTCCATCTCTTTCAGGAGTTAACAAAGAATCATCGGAATTCTTTGAAATATAAGATAGTGGTCTTGTCACTCCAGGGATTCAGATTCTGGATAATGAACCTGGGGTTCATCCAGAAGATCCTAGTGGGAGTGGGAGTGCAGATGTAATAGCTACCTCAAAGGGTGAGCAATCTGACATGCACGTGCGCCGTAGTGGGCGCGGGCAAGTTCCTTGTTGACGTTTCGACATAAAGGATGAAGCCTACATGATAACTCCTGAAGAGATCGACTGTGAGATGACTTCAGTCGATGAGCATGAACCGAAGCGCGTGCAGGAAGCTCTTGCGGGGTCAAGCTCAAAGGAATGGTTGAAAGCAATAGAGGAAGAGTTGGAGTCAATGAAAGTTAATCATGTCTGGGACTTGGTCGACTTGCCGCCGGGCCGAAAGGCAATTGGGAACAAGTGGGTTCTCAAAATCAAGAGAAAGGCAAATGGATCTATTGAGAGATTCAAGGCTCGTTTAGTGGCTAAGGGCTACATCCAACGAGAGGGCATTGATTATGAGGAAACTTTTTCCCCTGTGGTTAGGTTTGCTTGAATTCGCCTCATACTAGCCATTGTTGCTCAGTTGGATTTGGAGCTTTATCAGATGGATGTAAAAACTGCTTTTCTCAATGGAGAACTTGAGGAAGAGATCTATATGGATCAACCTCAAGGCTTTGAAACTAATGGACTTAAGCGCAAAGTGTGCAAGCTTAAGAAGTCCAAATATGGCTTAAAGCAAGCATCTAGACAGTGGAATGTGCACTTCCACCAAGCTATGATGGAAAATGGTTTTTCCATGTTTGAGGAAGACCACTGTGTTTACACCAAGAGATCTGATAGTAATTATGTCATTCTGAAACTGTACGTAGATGACATACTTATGGCTAGCAATAGCAAGGAGCTATTGGAACCATTAAGAAATGGTTGTCCTTTGTATTTAATATGAAGGACATGGGTGAAGCAAGCTATGTGCTTGGTGTCAAGATTGTTAGAAATAGGCAAAAGAGATTACTGGGTTTATCTCAAGAGACCTATATTGACAATGTCATAACGAGATACCAATGCACAACTGCAAACGAATTGATACTCCTGTGGAGAAGGGTTTGCATTTGAGCCTTGATATGGGTCCTCAGACTCCAGAGGAGAAAACCAAGATGGAAAGAGTTCCATATTCCAGTGCAGTGGGTAGCCTTATGTACACTATGATGTGTACTAGGCCGGATATTTGTTATGCAGTGGGTTTGGTTAGTCGGTACCAATCAAACCCAGGCATAGAGCACTGGAAAGCAATCAAGAGGATATTGAGATATCTCAGAGGAACGAGTAACTACATGCTGTGTTACTAAGGATCGGATTTGCGGTTAGTTGGCTATAGTGATGCCGACTGGGCTGGAGACTTTCTTATTAATGAGTAATATGAGTTCATTCCAGCATTTATTTTTATTTACTTTCTGTGTGATTGTGTTTCTTCTAGCATAAAACAAGATATGTCAATAGGCAAGAGAATGGCTCACTTACACGAGCATTCGCCTCTAGCGCCTTAGAGAGAGGCGAGCAGAGATGAGACGGATTGTGAATGACTTTGTGTAGGTCAATTCATAATCATGATGTCGCCTTGATTTGGAATCAAGATGAGTTTCTCTATTGTGAAGAGAATCGACATAAATGTTCCCACTATTCATGTTGCCTGTAGATGCCAAGTGTGAGTACTTTATGTGGCGCTAGGGTGGCGACAATAAAGAAACTCGGGTTAGGCGCAAGAGGTTGCAACTAGACTAAGACCTGTATGGTGTTGAGATGGACATACGTTCTATTGTATATAGAATGCTCCACCATAGCACGTATATCATACTATATGTGCTTAGCGATCATTGGAAATGAGAGGATGGATCCCTGCTCCTCTCATTGTGTGAGTCCTAGACTTTATGGTCCGTTAGTGTTCTTAGTGACTTTCGACGACATCATGAAACAAAGGATTGATGTGGCTACTTTGGGGTGTTACATATGGTCATGATAGATTCGACTTAAAGGGGCACTACTGGGGAAGGAGTCAATCCTAAGTGTAGTGATGGTTTGGGGCGAAAGTAAAGGTTTGATTCAACTGCACCCTAAAAGTGTTTGTTGGCGCCAACTGTATGTGTTACAGTAGTGAACATTTTAAGGACAAGAAGGTGATCTCTCAGAGGGATCGAGATACCTTTAGTCTGGTGAGTTTGAATAAACGTAGGACACTGTGTTATACTAATGCTTATTTGATATGTTTCTTTGAGTGATGTGCCATTCTGGCCTTCTGGGAAGGTTTCTAGTTTGGGGCTCACGCGTGCATGTATATCACCGGTCGCACAACCCATCTTGCCAATATGAATTGTGGATATTAGTGTCTGGGACATAGGTGGTCAATGTATCTGGGATACATAGTGAAGAGATCAATATATATGTATATTTGGGATATACATGTGTGTCTGGGACACAAGAGGTCTATGTATCTAGGATACATAGCAGAGATATTGAATATGTATATCTGGGATATACATCTGTGTCTGGGACACAAGAGGTCTATGTATCTGGGATACATAGCAGAGAGATTGAATATGTATATCCGGGATATACATCCGTATGCAGGACACATTGAAAGATTAACACTTGCCCTTGTGCAAGTGGGAGTTGTTGGAATTTATTAATATAATTAATAAATTAAATGCCCAAGGGCAAATTTGGAAACTCACTATTAGGGCGGTTACAAAATAGGGTTATATATTTTGGTAACCACCGCATAAGTGATTGTGTTTACATTACGTAAGTTTTCCAAGAAAAGGAAGCGGCTCCCATCTCTCTCTCCCTCTCTCCAAGAAACGCATGAAGGAGAAACCTAGTGAAGGTTTCCTTCCTTTGCCTTAGATCTTTATTCCATCTTTTTTTCCACACAGCATTTGGGTTGTGGAAATACTTCCCTTGTGATTGTGGAATCATCCTGGTAGAGATTTGGTGGTGGAACAAGAACATTGATTTAGATTTACTTTCACTGCGAATACTTCACAAAAGGGAAAGCGAATCCAAGTAAGGAATCTTTCCCCCATCAATTAATTGAATTGAACTATTTTGGAGTATTACCAACAAATACAAAGAAGAAAGACAAGATGAATTCAACTAATCTATTGAGTTATTCATTACATATTTATAATGGAACTAATATCTTCTCTGATATGGAAATATCAGAGTCTACAAAGAAATAAAATGTATGATTCTTATACACAATAAGATGTTCTTGATATGAAAGGATAGATTGCCGCCAAAGATAGAAGGTGCATAGAATTGAAATATTGACTGCCAACATTAAGTGTTGAGATGATTGTGATCTTCAATTAAGATGGGAATGTGAATCACCAAGATTGTATGCCGAGGTGGTTGCGATCTTCAATTTGAAGTATTATCTATTGGGGGGGGTGATTGATATCCACAATGAATATTATTTATAACAATATTAACCCATTCCACAATTTTTATACTAATTTTTATGATCCAAGATACATAGATGATAAAAGGTATAGAATGTAAACAACAAGAGTCCTAGTACCAAAGTGAAAATGAAGGACATTTTTCCGTTATTCATGATGATTTTTATTGGTACTGATCACCACACTTATTGCTATCACTAAGATCAATGTGAAAAAGAAAGGGAAAATTACGTGATTTTAGGTTTTACAAAAGTAAACCGATCAATGTATCACTTAACAAAATTAGCTAAAATTGAGTTTATTTACAAAATTAACCAAAATAATGCCTTTTCATCCATTTGGACAATTTTAACCCCTAAAATTAACCAAACTAAAGAGGAAAATTTACTACTTTGTCCAAAACTAAAAAGTCACTAATTTTTCATACCTTTTGATATTTTCATCCTTATATTCATATAATCAATTTTAGGGATAAAAATGTTCACAGAGATAAAAAAAATCATTATTTTAGTTAATTTTGTAAATGTAAACTCAATTGTAGCTATTTTTGATAAATAAAACTTATAAAAAAACCCCAAATTTAATAAGCAAGATTGAAGATACAGACGCTACTTCATTAACCGAAGATATCTACGTGACATATGATAGTATTGTCCATCTAAATGCTTGAACACACATTCCAAGAATCCAAATGGAATTCGTTAGTGTTCATAAAAAAAGGCACGAAATGCCAAATAAGTCAACAAAAGACACCCACCAGCGTTTCCCTTTTTAGTTTTTAGTCCAACATATATCTTTATGTGGAAGGAAATTTTGTGAACTGCTATGAAAGAAGATACGTGTGGTTCAGATGATTCTTGTAAACTTGTGTAGGCAACACGTATATATTTTGAGTCCAGTTTGAGTAGTTTCTAGCTTCAACAGTAAGCTCTTCTGGGTAATATCAACAAAGCTTGAAGATGTTTACGTAAGGGAATTAACCTACTATCGGACAGAAATGTACAATAAAACACTTCAATTCAAAATATTCAAGGGTTTTGACACCGTCACACCGCAACGCATGCCATATTTGGCTTTGTGGCTTCTTAGTGAACCACAGGCCGGCCAGTGAGGGCAGTGAGTTCTTCTATAAATTAGTGAACTGTCTTAAGGCACAGTGAATAAGCAAAAATGGGTTCTTCTGTAGGCCAGACGCCTCATGTGGTGTGCATTCCATTTCCAGCACAAGGCCATATCAACCCTATGATGCAATTAGCCAAGCTTCTCCACTCAAGAGGTTTCCATTTCACCTTTGTGCATACTGACTTCAATTACAAACGCTTATTGCGATCCAAAGGTCCGGATGCTGTCAAGAGCTTTACTGATTTCCAGTTTGAAACAATTCCCGACGGGTTGTCACAATCCGATCATGATGCTACCCAGGATCTGGTAAGCCTATGTTCTTCACTTCGGAAGAACTGCTTGGCTCCCCTCCGTGATCTACTGGCAAAACTCAATTCCTCCTCCAACATACCTCATGTCTCTTGCATTATTTCGGACGGACTCATGAGTTTTGCCATAAAAACAGCCAGGGAATTAGGCATCCCTGAAGTTCAATTTTGGACTGCCTCAGCCTGTGGCTTTATGGGCTATTTGCAATACCAAGAGCTCGTCAACAGAGGAATTGTACCACTCAAAGGTACCAACCTTCTTTTTAACCTATTTAAATCCTCTATTTTCTTGTTGTCAATTCTTATTATCTTTCCCATAAAAGTATTGTCTTTGGCTCACAAGGAGATTATGTTTGTCGATTTATTTTTTTGAAACGTTTTCTTGGTCGATTGGATTCATTTTAGCCTTTACTTTGTTGATGGATAGAGGAAATAATAAATTTCTTCCAAAGGAAAAAAGAGAAAAACTGAGTCGAGTCACACCTCCCAAACTCCCTACCATCACTGTTTGATTATCGGAATAGGTATAAGAATTTAAAGGCACGTACAACAATAATTTAGAAAACTCCGTTGAGGTATTGGAGTTCCACCTAAAGGACTTGATCCTTTGTACTATGTTCTTGCTGGGAGGATTTCTCCAGACTTGTTTCTTTGAATGCATTTCCTTTTATGTGTTTGGGCAAAAAAAAAAAAAAAAAAAAAAATAATAATAAATAAATATAAGCCGTTGGATTGACTACAATTTAATGGTTAGTAGGCCTCATGAGAGAGTTTATTAAGTGTATAACTTAGCGTTCTTTATAAATACAGTTTTTTTTTTTTTTGGATAATATCTATAAATACTAGCGTAATATACATTTCAAACTAGACACTTAAAGTGAATGCTTAGAACAAACCTTGTACTTAAACCCTAACCTTTAACCTTAACAAATTATTGAGATTCAATTCGATACAAATATTTCTCATCAATTTTACCGTGGATCATCTTAAACATCATACATAAGTGCATGCACATCACCTTGTTTTGTAAACCATGTCAAATCTCTCTGTTTACTTGTTTCCATTAAACGGCTCACAATTGGAAAATCACCCTTCCCCTTTAGATTCACAAATAACGTTCTATAAGGATACCCTATCGGATTCTAATTAAGTAGGTGACTGAGATTTGGAGCGGCAGAGATGTTGCAACCCAGTAGGAGAAATCCAGCAGCAGAAAATTTTAATTCGTAATTGTTCTGGGATCATGTGGTTTTTTCATTATGTGTAGTTAGTCATATCTTGTGTTTTCCTGTTGTCATTCAATGTATTTAGTCATAGCACTAAGAAACTTCTTTAATGGATCCACCAGATGAGAACTACATTAGCAATGGCTATTGATGCGACCAAAATCTGCTCAGCCCTTAGATCTCCTCATGATGACCTGCAAAACGAAAGCATCATTTTGATCTGGGCCATTGGTTGTCTTTAGCTCTCAACGTCGTCTTAATACCTGAGGCTATTTAAAGCCTTCGTGGGTACTCTCCATTTATCCTGCTATCTGCAAGTTAGATTTGCTAAAGCGACATTCCGTCCTCCTGCTTGCCTTCGTATTCCTCGTACTCCAACAATAACTCTATCAACTTCTGAACAAGTGAGTTTTTGATTACTCATCTCTTTCCCCCTCCCCCCCTAAGTAAACTTCACAGTAGTAATACTTGGGGTTTAGTTAATCGGGTTTTTGATAGTTGATAGAGAACTAGGGTTTTCCCTCTTTTCTTTCGTTGTTGGATATCTGTACTGATACGGCTTTTTCTGTGTATACAGTGGCTCCCAGAATCAACCCGAACTTTATCAGAGCGAAGTCTAGTAAGAAAATTGTTCCGTCGGCGGTGGTTGGGGCCAATGAGGTGGTTTCAGCTAGTGAATCCTCCAAGCGTAAGGCGACTGCTGTTGGTGAATCTTCAAGTCAGATTCCCACAGTTTCTATTGATGCCGCTCCTACGCCTCTTCTGCTTGAAGTGATCGCTCGTTTTTCCCAGGAAGATCTTGATCACTCCGTTGTTGATGGCGCTGCTGACGCCCCTGCTGCAGAGACCATTCGTGCACCCCCGAAGGAGACTCTTCGGGCATCTGAGGCAACTATGTTGGCATCTGATGAAGGTGTGGTCCCGCAGTGCTGCTTGCTATTTCCAATTCCGGTGCTTGTTTGGCATCCTCCTTCTCTCCTTTGGAGTTGGAGGATTTTGCCACCAGGAAGCGCCGTCGGGTGACAAGTGATGCAGCTCATCCTTCTCTTGGTGTAGCTCATCCTTCTCATCCTTCGCCCGAATTAGTGTTAAACGAGTTTGACAGAGCGTTGGAATGGTGCACTGCTGCTCAAATGACTTCACGAGAGCGCAGCTTCTTTCCAAACTTCAGGATGAAGTCTTTATGAAGTCATTGGTGATGTAAGTCTTTCTTCATTATCTTTTGATTCTGAATATTACTCTTCTGCTCCTTTTTAACTCAGAAGTTGTTTTGTAGGAGTCTTACTGGTAACTTCCACAACCAAGTGGAAGCAGCCTCTAGGCTCAATAGGTTGAGCAACGAAGTTTCCAGGCTTCGGGGAATCTCTGAAGCTAAAGATGTTGAGATTGCTCGCCTTAGGAAACTAGCTTGGGAGTTTGCAGGAGAAAAGAATTCGGTGATCGATCGTCTTCGGTCAGACTTGGATGATGCCAGGGAGAAAATTCGGCACCTGGAGCGATCAGTTGGAAAGTCAGGAGCCAAAGGATCTGAAACATTACCCCAAAGGCAAGCTGTCGTTCCTTTGCCCGAATCCCTTCCAACTGATGTTCGCAGAGCCTGCGTCTTCAAGTATTTACACAATAAGCCATTTGTTGATATGCTGAATGCTTATAACTTGCAGGCGTACCGGGATGGTGAGAACGAAGTATGGGAATCAATACTAAGGAAGGATCCTCATTTTGATACTACTCCCTACAGTGCTGTTTGCCATCTTGAAGTATTTACCAACCTGGGCCTTCCTCCTCCGACCTGGACCAAAAATAAGATTGATCCTCCGCCTTCTGATCCAGATATTATGCATTATCTAGAAGATTCTCCTGTTTACTCTCCCTTGGAAGGATTCAATTATGACGAGCTCGCCTTGAATGCAAGTTTGGTCGAAGACCATACTTCTCCTGGACAAGATAGACAGAGTATGAAATTGCGGAGGATTTTATACATACTGAAATGTTTTTCGTAATCCTCATTTCTCCTCTTCTTCTCCTTGAATCCATACCAATGATTGACTCATGTGTTTGTTCTAGCAAAGTTGTGCCGATCTTGTATGACTTCTTAATGATCATTGATGATGACTTTCTTTTTGGACCGAAGATTGTATCCAGCTCTTGTAATCTTATGTTTGATGTTGAGACCGGCCTCTTCTGGTCTTTTGAAGAAATAAGAAATTAACTTCATCTTGAACTTTGCTAGCCACTTGAATCGTTGTTGTACTAGGTCTTAGTTGTTTAGAACAATGCCTTTACTTAAAGATTTCCGGAGAAATACAATAAGCCTGAGAAGGAACTCACTCAGGTTTTAAACCGATGCCTTTACTTATGGATTTTCGGAGAAATACAATAAGTCTGAGAAGGAACTCACTCGGGTTTTAAACCGATGCCTTTACTTAAGGATTTCCGGATTAATACAATAAGTCTGAGAAGGAACTCACTTGGGTTTTAAACCGATGCCTTTACTTAAGGATAATTCGAAAATTCAATAAGTCTTGAAGGAACTTACTCGGGTTTCAAACCGACGACTTGCAGAAGGAACTCACTCGGATTTTCATCCGATGTCTCGACTTAAGAGATTCCGAAAAAATTCCATAAGTGTTGAAGGACCCACACGGATTTTCATCCGATGCCTTATAGTTGGATCTTGTTCTTGAATGTGGTGTATGATGCCCCCCAATCAAAAGATAATTTGTTGAAAGCCAAAAATTGCATTGATTGAGTTGAAAATGTTTACATCACAAACAAAATTGAAATCATCATCAAGGATAAAATTTTTTGAGATGCCTGGCATTCCACGAACGATCCAACTCTTTTTGGGTGTTGATGTTCTTCAGTTTGTAAGCTCCTGAACCAACTGGTTTTACAACCATATAAGGTCCTTCCCAGGAAGGGTCCAATTTTCTTTGGTGACGCGGGTCGGAAGCTAAGGTGTTTCTCAACACTAAATCTCCGGCTAAATACCGACGATTATTCACTCGAGTATTATAATGAGACGCTATTCTTCTTTGATAATGTTGAGTTCGTGCTATTGCCTTTGCCCGAACTTCGTCCAACAGATCAAGACTATCAAGCAGTCCCTGCTCGTTTGCTTTTTCCTCGAACTCTCAATCCCATAATGTCCCCGCCATTATCTCCACAGGTGTCAATGCTTCGGACCCATATGCTAACCTGAATGGAGTTTCTCCTGTGGGTGTTCGAACCGTAGTTCTATAGGCCCACAGTACGTTATGAAGTTCTTCGACCCAAGAAGCCTTGTCAGTTTCGAGTCTTCTCTTTATTCCTTCAAGTACCGTTCGGTTAGTAACCTCTACTTTGTCCATTGCTCTGGGGGTATGCCACTGAGGACATACGATGCTCGATCATATATGTTCCACAAAATTGCTCAAATTGCGGACAGTCGAACTGAGTACCATGGTCAGTGACGATAATCTTTCGTATCCCAAAGCGATATATGATTGACTCAAGCACAAATTTCTCCACTTTTTTCTCAGTAATTGTTGCCAGTGCATTGGCTTCAACCCATTTTGTGAAGTAATCAATTGCTACTATCAGATATTCCCGTCCGCCTGACGCTTTGGTGAATTTGCCCATGATATCAATTCCCCACATCGCAAAGGGAATGGGATCTAGGATTGAAGTCATGGTTTCCGCCGGGCGCTTCGATACCGTAGAAGGAATTTGACAGTTGCCACATCGACAAACATACTCCATAGTAGCCTCTTGGATCTTAGGCCAATATAACCCAAGTCTTAGAATTTTGTGGGCCAGGGCTCATCCACCCATGTGAGCCCCACAAATTCCTTCATGAACCTCAGCCAAAGCTGACTTTGCTCCTTCGGGGCCTATACATCTCATAAGGGGTCCAGAATAAGATCTTTTGTATAGTCTCCCATTTTGAATGACAAATCTGGCCGATCGTATCTTGATCAACCTTGCCTCTTTCGGATCCTCAGGTAATTTGTCATCTCTCAGATACTCAATTATCGGATCCATCCAGCAACGCTCTGCTTCAATATAAGAAATTTCTTTCTCATGATAACTTGGAAATGTTATCTCTTCAATGTAGACCGAAGGGTCTAGATTCTTTTCTTTGGCATTGGCTAGTCGGGATAGCTCATCCGCCACTGAATTTTCAGTCCTCGGAATCTGAGATATCTTCAAATTCTGAAACTGGTTTTGAAATGCCTGCACTATCTTTTGATATTTCTGCAAGCGTGGTTCTTTAATACCATACTCCCCCTGGACTTGGTTGACTATAAGTGAGAGTCACTATAAATAGTAACATCTGCAATAGACAATGCTTTTGACAACCGAAGTCCAGCTATCAGAGCCTCATATTCTGCTTCGTTATTACTTGCTTCAAATGCAAATCTCAAAGCATATCGAATAATAAAGCCTGTTGGACTTTTCAATAGAATTCCAGCTCCTGCCCCATCTTTATTACTCGAACCATCCACATATACCTCCCAAGTGGTTGGTATAATGGGATCCTCAATGGTGGACTCCACTGGTGCAGCAGTTTCTACTACAAAATCGGCTAGCGCTTGAGCCTTGATTGCCGTTCTGGGCTTAAAACTCACTTGGAACTCGCTGTGTTCAACCGACTAGGACACCATCCTTCCAGATAAATCAGGTTTATTAAGAACTTTATTGAGAGGAAAAGTTGTAAATACCTCAATTGGATGAGCCTGAAAGTATGGCCTTAGCTTCCTGGCGGCCATCATGAGAGCCAGAGCCTGCTTCTCAATCTGTGAATATCGTGTCTCTGCATCTAGCAATACGTGGCTCACATAGTAGATCGGCCACTGTTTTTTATCTTTCTCACGAACAAGTACTGCACTGACCGCTGAAAGGGACGTCGCTAGATATAGCTGTAATAGTTCCCCCTTCTCTGGTCGGGACAAGATCGGCGGTTGCCCGAGTGCTTCTTTTAATTCCTCAAAAGCTTTCTGGCATTCTTCAGTCCATTTTGCTTCCTTGCTGCCCCTCAAATCTTTGAGTTCCTTGAAGAATGGCAAACACTTTTCTCCAGACTTGGAGATGAATCGATTCAAAGCGGAAACTCTCCCTGTTAAACACTGCACATCACGAACAGTTTTGGGAGCCTCCATATCAACCAGAGCCTGTATTTTGGCAGGATTAGCCTCAATACCTCTCTGTGACGCCATGAAGCCCAAAAATTTGCCTGAGGAAACTCCAAAGGCGCACTTTTCCGGATTCAGCTTCATTTGATATTTTCGCAGTACTGAGAATACCTCAGTCAAATCTGCAATATGATTGGCTTTTGTAAAGCTCTTCACAAGCATGTCATCAACATAAGCTTCAACATTCTTTCCTATCAGATCTTTAAAAATCTTGTTGACGGCCCTCTGATACGTTGCTCCTGCATTCTTCAGGCCAAATGGCATGACTTTATAATAGTAGCTTTCACGATCAGTCATGAAAGCCGTAAACTTCTCATCTTCCTTATTCATAAGGACCTGATTATACCCTGAGTAGGCATCCATGAAACTTAGAGTTTCATATCCTGCAGTCGCATCTATCAAGAGGTCAATCCGAGGCAACGGATAGCAATCTTTAGGGCAAGCCTTGTTGAGATCTGTGTAGTCTGTACACATCCTCCACTTCCTATTCGCCTTTTTTACCATTACCACGTTTGCTAA
The DNA here is from genome assembly GCF_041222555.1 of Hakea prostrata. NCBI lineage: Eukaryota > Viridiplantae > Streptophyta > Magnoliopsida > Proteales > Proteaceae > Hakea > Hakea prostrata. The sequence goes on along the minus strand of NC_142602.1, from coordinate 74,811,784 downwards.
CCAAGTTGGGCATTCAATTGGTTCTATGAAACCAGAATTCTTCAGTTTTTCAACTTCGCCCCGAATGGCTTCATACTTTTCAATGGAGAAATTTCTCCTTTTCTGTATCACTGGTTTCACCTTCGGATCTATCCAGAGTTTATGTTCTGCGACAGCCCGATCGATTCCTGGCATGTCTTCACGTGAGACCATGCAAATATGTCATTATTCTCGTTGAAGAAATAACTTCAACTCATCTTTGAATTCCTCCATCTGTTCAGACCCGATATAAGTAATCTTCTTTTTATCTTCGGTACACAGTTGGATTTGCTCCAGCTTCTCCACTGGTTCGGGCCTTTGCATTTCTGCTTCTTCTCGATCGTCTCGAACTTCTATAGGTAGGGCAGTCATCTTCCTCGGACTCTCCTTGTCTTTTAAATAGGCAACTTAACATTGCCGAGAGATCCTCTGGTCAGAGGAAACTTGACCAATTCCCATATCAGTCAGGAATTTTATCTTCAGGTGTTTTGTTAAAACAATAGCACCTATCTTGGATAAAGATGGTCGCCCGAGGATAACATTATAAGCTGGCAGTTCCCGAACCACCAAAAAATTGATTCGGACGGTTGTTTCCTTAGGAAAACTTCCAATAGATAAGTCCAACTGGACAGATCCTTCCGCCACCGTAGACGACCCTGCAAAACCATAGAGATGCGTGGATGAAGGCTCCATTAAGTCCTTATCCACCTTCAATTTTTGATACACTTCATAAGAAATTAGGTCAGCTGCAGACCCTGTATCAACCAAAACTCTATGCACTTCCCGACGTGCAATCTCTACCTTGATGACTATGGCATCATCATGAGGTAAACAAACGCCTCTTTCATCCTCCTCGCCAAAGGTGACAGAATCTTCACCATTCAGCTTCTTTTGCTTCTACGTCTCTCCGGTTTCGACAAATTTGGATTTTGTCTTCAAACTTCGGAGTGATTCGGGCTCTGGTCCTCCGAAAATGGTAAGGATCGATGACCGAGTAGCTTCAATCACCTCCTTGCCCTTCTTAGACTTCGGAGCCTCCCTTGATCGTTCTGAACTAACCGAACGATCCCTTTTAGGGGCAGCCGCGCGTGGCTCACGTGGCTCCTCCCTTCTTCTGCTAACAAAATTGGACAAGTGTCCCTGAGATATTAATCTCTCAATATCCGCTTTTAGATGACGGCAGTCATTTGTATAATGACCAAAGTCCTTGTGGAATCGGCAATACTTTTCTCGATCCTGCTGCTCCCCAGGTTTCAAAAGAATTTTAGGTGGCCACTTCAAAATATTTTTCCTTTTGATGATATTTAGAATATCAGCCCGAGGAACATTCAATGGAGTATATTCACTTTTACCAGGAGACCTATGGCGCCAAGTCTGAGATTTTCCAACCCGATCACGGACATTTTTCTTTGGCTTCTGCTTCTACTCAGGAGCCTTCTGTTCCTTATTGGAGACTTTGTTATCTCCTTGGCGCGCATCTAGTATCTCCATGACTTCGGCCTGCTTCTGGCATCTCTGTACCAACTCAGCATAAGTTGCAGGCATATCCTGTAGTAATAACTCCAGGAGTTTCCGGTTAGTGAGTCCAGTGAATAGAGCAGTTTTGGCTACTTGCTCATCCAAGTTTTCTATTTCCATCATTACTTTGTTGAATCTTTTCAGAAACTCTCTGATTGATTCGCTCTTTCCTTGTCTGACAGTGAACAAGGTTTCTTCCGTTTTCTTGACCTGTATTCCACTCTGGAATCGCCCTATGAATTTGCGCGCCAATTCATCAAAGTTTAGGATCCTTTCAGAGGGGAGGTTCGAAAACCACTTTTGTGCTGCTCCGGTGAAAGATGAACCAAAAACCCTGCATAAAATTTCATCAGAATTACCTGATACTGCCATGGTCTGCTGATAATAGCCAATGTGGGCCGTTGGATCTCCGGAAGCATCGAATGTAGAAAAGGTAGGCAAACGGAAGTTATGGGGAAACTGATATCCCGCAATTGGCTCAGCAAAGGGGGTCTTCCGAATGACTGAGTAAATATCCTCAGTCATCCTTCCTTTAGCCAACTGTCCTAACTTCTGATTGATGTTGGCCAATTCCTGACCAATCTGGGTCGGGTGATCTTCAGCGATATGATCACGACCTCGATTAACACGATCATCACGTGCTATTCGATCATCACGAACAACCCGTCCTTCCCGAACATTCCGCTCGTCGCGAACTGCTCGATCATCACGACCGGTTCTTCTGACAGTTGGTGAGTGAGTTCTCACCCCTGTGTCCAACCTTGTATTTGAATCGGTTGTACTTTCCTGTGGTCTGTCGAACCGATCGTCCCGCCTATGTTGATCGTCAACTCGTCTAGGTCCTCGATCGCCTTCATAAAAGTTCTGACCGATATTCCGGTCTTCAGCCAATCTTTGATCACGCGGTTGATCACGTGGTAACGCGCGCCTCCCTGGATCGCGATGGTCAGGCTCTTGTGGTAATACCACTCGTCTGGTGAACATGCGGAGTGCTTGGCTCACCTCCAAGAGTTGAATCTTTACCTGATTCAATTGATCTTGGAATGTATCAGGAGGATTATGTCCTCCCTGACCACCATCAACTTCGATAGGATTTTGGCTTCCCTGGGGAACATCTGGATTATTCACTCCAGGGATCTGAATACCGGAATTGCGCTGTGCAGCGGTTGCTGCGGCTGCTAGTCACCATGGCTTTACAAGTCGTTCCCACAGACGGCGCCAAATGATGCGCCCAAAATCTGCTCAGCCCTTAGGTCTCCTCGTGATGACCTGCAAAACGAAAGCGTCAGATGTGGCCCGACCGCGGGGGTCGGGAGTCCACCTCCGAAGGCTAAGTCAGTTGATGAACTTAATCACAAACGACTCTACTAGAAGCACAGAGCTAAGGAATAAAGAACTGGGAAAGGTGATCTAGATCGTAAGCCTCTGATAGTTTACGTCTACCAGTGTGTATCTGAATCTGGGTCCCTCACCTCGTATGGCGGTGAGGTTTATATAGAGTGTACCTTCGATTCTCCTTCGTCGGATGCACTTGAGCCTTCTTCGGGTAGTCGTTGGATCTTAACAGTTAAATCCGTTGAGCGATAGACTTCTACTAGTTTGGACTAGTAGAGGACTCCTGAGATAACCTCTAGGTTATGCGATGATTATCCCTTCGATAATGATTAGCCGCAGCCGTCAATTTGAGTGTGCCATCATTAGGGTAATTAACCTAATCCATCAATTGGATTAGGGCGTGCTTGTGGCTGAATAAGTTTTCTTCCTCAGCAAGCTATCTTCTGGATAAGGTTCGCTCGGGAGCGAGTCGATTCCCTTTGTCTTGACCGGGGTCGAGGGTCGAACCAGGTATGAACCCGGTTCGATCATATTTTCTCCATATCAGCTATCTTGACACACCCATTGATTGGATACCAGGAATGAAAGATATAAGGCTCAAAGATCTTCCAAGCTTTGTTAGAACAACTGATCCCAATGACATTTTGTTCGACTTCATAGCTCAGGAAACACAAAACTGTCTCGAGGCATCTGCGATCATAATGAACACATTCGATGATTTTGAACATGAGGTTTTGGGAGCAATTGCATGCAAATTCCCTCGCACGTATGCTCTTGACCCAATAGGTTTGCTTGTCCAGCAAATGCCTGAGAACGAATCAAAGTCAATCTCATCAAACCTTTGGATAGAAGACTTCGAATGCCTTGAATGGTTGGACGAAAAAGAACCCAAATCAGTTGTTTATGTGAATTTTGGGAGTGTCACCGTTATGAGTGATCAACACCTGAGAGAGTTTGCATGGGGATTGGCAAACAGCAAGTATCCCTTCTTGTGGGTCATTAGACCTGATGTTGTCATGGGTAGTGAATCTGCAAATTTGCCAGAAGGGTTCATACAGAGCACCAAAGGTAGAGGTTTAGTAGTGAGCTGGTGTCCACAAGAAAAAGTGCTGCTGCACTCCTCCATAGGTGGGTTTCTTACACACTGTGGATGGAATTCTGTGCTTGAAAGCATATGTGGTGGAGTGCCAATGACATGCTGGCCATTCTTTGCAGAGCAGCAAACGAATTGCAGATATGCTTGCACTAGTTGGGGCATAGGTTCGGAGATCAACAACGATGTAAAACGAGATGAGATTGAAACTCTTGTTAAGGAATTGATAGAAGGATAGAAGGGGAAAATGATGAGGAAGAGAGCCTTGGAGTGGAAGGACAAAGCAGAGGAAGCTACCAAACGAGGAGAATCTTCTCTTACTAATTTCGATAAAATAATCAAGGAACTGCTCCACTCAAGTGAGTAAGCATAACCACGAGTTTACGAAGACAGTCTGTTATTTTTATCATTTATTCTCTTAATAAGTAGTTGGAAACCAAAAGGACTAGTTGGGAGGGGGGGGTGCGGGTAGGGGTGTAAACGGATCGGATTCGGATCGGATAGTGGTAATACCATATCCGCATCCTATTATATTCGGACGGATTCGGATAATATCCTATCGGATTTCGGACTTATTCAGCCGGATTCGGATGATAATCGGATAGTTATTTTCTTGAATAAATTATTCTAAATGACAATGAATATAGATTGAATACAAGTTTTCGTCTACCTAGTAACATCTTTACCACTTTATTTGTAAGTGTTAGGTTTCAAATTTAAGAATTTAACAACTTTAGTAGTTATTTTAATAAAAAATCTAGAAAAATACTCACATATTTCAAGTAAAAAATATATAAAATAATAAAAACAAATCCAAATAAGTAACTTAATCGGATAATTTTATCGGACGGATAATAACCGGATAGAAAGGGGTATACCATATCCGCATCCTATTAGTAATCGGACGGATTCGGATACCTCTAAACGGATGCGGATGCGAATTCGGAAGCGGATTTCGGTTATCCATTTACACCCCTAGGTGCGGGGGGCATGGCCCCGCCTTAACCTAGTCCCAGTCCGAAATCACTCCATAAACATACATGATCTGCATTTTGAACACAAGAAAATACCTTATCCTCTTTTAATATCTCTCAAGATGATAAGGAATATCTGTCAAGTCATATAGATATGGTTAGGTAAAAAAAGGGACTTTTCGATTGCTTTCTTGATAAGAGAAAGGCAAATGTGCACTGAACCTGCCAAGCAAATTATTTGTATTATTATTATTTTTTTTGGGGGTAGGGGGATTCAAAAGCAAATACGAGAACTCTAGAAAAGATGATAAGATTCTAGAAGACTAGGCTCAATTCCAAGATCCGGATAATTGAATGAATCATCCAAATGAACAAAATAAAACAAGGATCTTGTGTAAATAAGTTGAAGACAAATCACAAAACAAATAATAACAAACTACCACAAGAATGAAAAATAAAGGAAACCAACACACAAATGTACGTGGTTCACTAATTTGAAATGTTTAAAATCAGCTACATCCACAGAGAGGGAATCCACTATTTTAGTTTTCAAAATAGTATAAGATTTGAGAATAATACAATATTACTTTTAACCGGTTATTCCACCTATCAAACCTCTTTGAAATACCTTTCATTTTCAAGCTCTTGAAGAAAACCCATCAATCCAAGCTTGAGCTTCAATGGAGCAACAAGGGAGGAGAAAACCCTTTTCTTGTAAGCCACAAGAACAAGAAGACTCAAAAGCTCAATCCCGTTTTTGCTCAAAACCCCTCTTGAAACTCACTAAAAACTCTCTTTTCTTACCCTATTTACCTCTCCCAAAGCCCTTTTGATGATATCAAACACCTAACCCATGTTTATCACTAAGTTATACCCACAAAGTTCAAATTTGAACCCAAAAGATAAAGTGATTTTTGTCACAAGTCCAACAATCTTCATCTTGACAATCACTGACTTGTCAAATCATGTTTCTTGAAACCAAGGGAAGATAGACTCCAACTTAACTTCTTTCTTTGGATAACCTTGGTAAGCATATCAACCACATTCTCATTGGTTCCTACTTTAACAATTGGATCCTCCCGTCTTCAATGACTTCTTGAATATAATAATATTGTACCAATATATGCTTTGTCATCTTGTAATGTAGGGATTCATGGTCAAGTAAATTGCATTCATATTATCACAAAACAAATGCAGATCTTTTGACTCAATGCCAATCTCACTCATCAATACTTGAAGCCATACCGCTTCCTTACAAACTTTCGTTGCTTGCCATGTATTTCACTTGGTAGCTGATAAACCCACTGTCGCTTAAAGCTTAGACATCCAATGTCACATCCCGCAAAATCCACCCAGTCCATACCCTATCTGGATTACCCGAGGGAGTGATCCACAGCCCAAAAGGTCAAGTTTAGGAATGATCATATCCATTTAGCACAATAACATAATCAAAAGCAAGAATAAATCATTGTATTAAAGTAATTTACTAACAAATGTCAAGAAAGGATCTCAGAAGGATCACTAAAGAATATCAGAGTGCGGAATAACATGATACCAAATCAAAAGACAACTGTAGAGTATAGCGGAAATATACTCCCCAACATATACGGAAGGTAGATTGAAATCTAAGTAAAGTTCTAAGCTAATACAAGTGAAATAAAAGTCTAGAAGAACAAGATAAGTCTAATCAACATCTTTAGTCGGCTCTTCTTCTTCTTCAGTCTTCATCTTCTTCACTTTTGGGTTATGCTCTTGAAGCTTCAGATCAGCATCTAGTGCACGATCCCATCGACAAAAAAGACGATGGCGGCTGCCATCAATAGGAGCCATCAATGCAGTCCAAATCTGTATGTTGGCTGCCTCGCTATTCATTACCTTGTCCAAGGACATCCGGAGCTGTACCATATATGGAAAGGTCCTCCGTGCTGGGGCACAAGTTCTCTTTCGGTGCTACAGTGTCATCTAAAAACAAGTCTCCCGAAGGGTAAGCTCAAAAGAACTTAACAAGTAATCCAAACATAATAAGCATCTTCACATGCATTCACAAACAAACATATATGCAATGATATGAAACAATATATGCAAGTATGCTTCTAACTCTATATATGTATGTTGGTCTCTATTGGCAGACATGCTTTAAGTTATAGCACCATACTTCTTTGGGAAGGTCTCAAATCACACATCATCGGTTGGTAGTGGATTCGGCATCCCTTGAGACATTCCATTGCTGGGGTTTAGGTCACTGCTCTCTCACATCACCATTGGTCTAAGTATTGGCGCATGTCAGGGTAAGACCTAGCCAAATGCAAGTCTTCTACTTAGTTATATCAACTCAGGTCCAGATAAGTCCATTCCTCACCCCGGGCGATCCTTTCCGGTATCTTTTCCACTAGAGTTAGCATAGTCCAGGACTACGGACTCATCAACTCTATTGGTCATCCACAAATAATAGACGGGAAGCTCTCATGTCCTCTCACGGATTGATTACCGGTCTTGAACGCCCATGAGCCCAAGTCTACTATTTGCAACCCTAGCAATAAGTGACCCCCACAATATGATTCATGTCCCCTCACGGGTTGGTTACCGGTCTTGAGCGCCCATGAATCCCCATTGTTGCCGTAGGTCGTTCGATCTCAATACCCTTCCAAATCGGGTCTGATATAACAAGATTTCCTAGCCAAACACTGCTAGACCAATCCTAGGTATGTCAAACAGTAGTTAGGGAACGAGTCAAGGGGCACCATAGGAAAGCGTCCCATACCACTTCCACTGGTGTCCAAAGACAGAAACGCCAATAGGGCATTCCCCATTCCGCAACCACAACCTAGGCATTCACATCACATCATGATCCCATACAAATCACATTAACATTCATATTCATATCATAGTCCAAATCATACTCACAATACTAGATCATCAATATCAATATGTAAATAACAATATGAATACACTATTGTAGTTACAGAAGTATAGTAATGTAAAGAAAATAAACCATCAGTAGCTAGGTCAATCATTCATGTCATATTACAATAAGACATGTAAATAGGCATATTGTGAATTGGAACTCTCACCTCGTAATCCGAACTTATAATCTTTAAGTAAGAGATCAGAGAACAGATCCAAAATCACCTAAACAAGCTTGACAAAACATGTATAGGTCATAAGAAGTAAATCCAAGAGATAGGAGTTGAAACAGAGCAAAATTGGAGTTACTGACTGCCTTGGTCGATTGGGTGGTAGCTTGGTCCAATCGACCAAGCAATCGACCACCTGAAACAGTACGCGACAGCAAACACTAAATCGGTCATAACTTCTTCATTTGAAGTCCGATTGATCCGAAATTCAAAGGGGAACTCCACATAAACATACTAAGACTATATAGCTTGGATTAGACACCATTCATGATCAAAATCAAGGATTTTCTAATTTGGAAACATGACTTTCTATTTTGAAAACATGACTTTCTATTTTGATAAAAAAAAACATGGTATTCAATGAAAACAACCATGGCTGCAAGGGAGGATTAATGATTCACTCAAGAGGATCATTAGCAATAGATTAGAGATGAATACTAACATGAATTCAGACCTAATATGATTGAGAAATAAGATTAAAGGATTGATCATGAAGATATCATATAATCATGGCTAAGAATTCAAGCATGAAGATCATAGCATCAATGGAATGAATGGAGATTCATTCAAAGACATTGAATACAGTAGATCAACAATGAAAACTAAGAATAAGAATGTCTAATACTGATTAGAAAGGAAAAACTATAGTAAGAAAGAATCATGCTATCAAAACCAATTTAGAAACAAGGAAAATCAAGGAGATTCACCATATGGCTTCAAGGAATGCATAGAGTGATTGGGGGTTCATTCTAAGACTCAAGGAGATCAGAGAATAGGTAGTTACGGTAATGTAACACCTTCTCCACAATCATAACAAAGAACTAGAACAATAGAGAGAAGAGAAGAAAGAGGTAGAATACCAACTTTAAAGATGAACAAGAGAGGAGGAACTTTTAGATCTTGCAAGATTTCTTCAAAATCACCAAGGAGAGGCTTTGAGAGAGGCTTCCCATATTCACAATAGGTTTTAGAAACAAAAGGGGCTAAGGGACACGAAGTCTATTTAAATAGAGCACCAAAAACCCTAAACAGAAGATTTTCTCGGATTCTGACACCGTGTTAGTTGATTGGTTGGTCGACTGGCCTAGTCTACCACCCAATCGACCAAGCATGTCAGCAAGGCCAAAATCAGGGATATCAAGGCCCAAACTTCATCAAATTCACATGGGCTTCTCCCAACTCAACAAACAACCTTCCTAGCACATAGGGGCACCTTCAAACCATATCCAAATGGGTCTTAGGTCCATCAACTAAGCTCTTAATCATCAAGGTGCAGTTTCTTAACAAACACTGACAATGCTTCCAAGTATGGAGCACCATCATCAAACTCCATGGGTTTTGGGTCAAATACCATGTCTTCCACTGAGAAGGCCCACAGAGACCACTTCCTTCATTTCGGGACATTGGATCAACCCTAACGGAAATGTCTGACATGACTTTCTAAGACTTTCAAGGATAGCAACACTGTTATCAAGGTCCAACTTCAAGGTCAAACATTAAACAAACCTTTCTTCACCCAAAACAGATAGGGTGTCCTGGCTAGGTTTGGGCTAGATTTCACATCCAACTTATTGGACCATTGGTATACTTGAAAACATACCCCCGTTGTACATCATCCCTTATCACGGTTATCACAATAACTAGCTTCTACATAGCCTTGAATTTTCTCTCCACCTTTGTTAAAGGTGGAGTACTCACTTGTGCCGCTCAAATACCAAAGCATCTATTTTGCTGCTCCCCAATGCCTCTTTCTGGGATTTGCCATAAATCTACTCAACGCACCAACTGCATAAGCAATATCCAATTTAGTGCACACCGTTAGGAACATTGAGCTCCCAACTAGACTTGCATAAGGACATCTTGACATCATGACACTCTTACTCTTTTCATCTTTTGTCTTTGGGTTATCATTAGAAGATAATTTGAAATGTTATCCCAATAGAGTTGAAATCGCTTTTTCCTTACATTTGCTAAACTTCTCAAGAATTTTCTTCACAAATGATTTTTGTGATAGTGATAAAAGTTTCATTCCTTTTATCTTTTTGAATCTCAATTCCAAGAATTTGTTTGGCTTGACCAAGATCCTTCGTTTCAAACTTCTTGCTCAAATGCTCTTTAAGCTTTTCAATTTTAGCTTTATCCTTCAACTCCAATAGCATATAATCCACATATAAAACTAAAATCACATATGAACTATCATCAAAGAACTTAATGTATAAATAGTGGTCATATTCACTTCTTTTGTAACTAAGACTTAAAATGAATGAGTCAAAAGTTTTATACCATTGTTTTAAAGCTTGTTTAAGTCCATATAAGGACTTCTTCAATTTGCACACGAGCTTCCTTTGCCTTTCTCAACAAATCCTTCTTCCGGTTGCCTCATGTACACTTCTTCAAGAAGATCACCATGTAAAAATATTATTTTCACATCCATTTGTTCAAGCTCCATGTCATGTATAGCAAAAAGTCCAAACATCAATCTAATAGTTAGTAACTTCACAATCGGGGAAAACACTTCAAAGATATTTATACATTCTTTTTGTACAAAGCCTTGGGCAATAAATCTTACCATATACCTCTCCACCTTACCATCTATCCCCTTTTGAGTTTATATACCCATTTACAATCAATGGCTTTTCTTCCCTTTGATAATTCTATCAAATCCCAAGTTTTGTTCTTTTGAAGTGCTTGAAACTATTTTTCATTGCATCCTTCCAATGCTTCATATCATCCCCATTGATGGCGTCAATGAATGATTTGGCTCTTCATTTAATGCCACCAAAGCTCTAAGAGTATTTGGATCAATATTATCTTTGAACTTTTTCAGCAAGTGAGTTTATCTTGTAGGCCTTCCTCCCAAAGGTACCGTAATTTTTTCTTCAACATCAACCAGTGTTTCTTTTTGAATTTATCCTTGTACACCTTGATTATCAAAATCTATAAATCTTCATCAAGTGCACCTTCATTTGAAGATCTTGTAGGTTGCATGTGAAATTCCTAGGTATCTTCAATAATTTATTTTTCATTATCAACTTTCTTTTCCACCACCTTGATTAACATACATGATTCATCAAAATGCACATCATGATTTATGATGATTTTATGGGTATTTGGATCCCATAATACCCCTTCACATTCTTGTCATATCCTACAAAAATGCACTTATTAGATTTATGATCAAGCTTGTTCCTTTGACAACTTTGAATTAAAGCATATGCATTGAATCCAAAAAAAATCAAATTCGAATAATCACAAGGGGTTCCATGCCATACCTCATTTGAAGTATTTCCATTCAAAGTCATTGAAGGAGACCTATTCACAAGGTAGCATGCCGTCAACACCATTTGGGCCACAATTCTTTCTCCAAGTTTGTATTGCTAAACATAGCCCGAACTATTTCCATCAATGTTCTATTTTTGCGCTCTGCCACTCTATGTTGTTTTGGAGTACACACAACCGTATGATGCCATGCAATTCCTACATCTTTGCAAAAACTATCAAATTCATTCTTTGCATATTTCATTCTATTATTCATCTTTAAATCCTACCGGTTGTTTTTTCTACCTCAATCTTGAAATTCTTGAATGCCATTAACATATCATTTTTTTACTTGAGAGCAGTCATTGATATTTTCCTTGGAAAATCATCAGTGAAAGTAATAAAGTATTGAGCACCACCATAAGAAACATCCGGTGATGGACCCTAAACATCAAGTGAATGTAATCAACAATTCTTTTACTTGTGTGCATATCTACTTTGAAAGATTTTCCATGATGCTTCCCATAGACACAATGTTCGCAAATTCCCTCTTCGAAAAATAAAGATTTGGGATACGTTTCATTTCTTCAAAATTTTCGTAATTTTCTCACTCATGTGCCCAAGTCTTCTATGCTACAACTTAAGAGGAACATCTCATTTGTTAACCGCCAAATTTGCAGTATCATCAATCATGGAACAACCCAACAACTTCTACGAGAGACCAACTCGAATTCCCTTCATGACAACAAAAGCACCTCTTGAAACTTTGAGGACTCCATATCCATATCCTCTGAAAAATTTACAACATTCATTCTCCAAAGCAGGTAAAGAAATCAAATCTTTTGTCATATCCGGAACATGTCTAACATTTTCAAGTATGTAAACAATACAATCAAACATCTTCAAGTGTACTGATCCAGTGCCCAATGTTCTACTGGTTGAGTTATTCTCCATCTTTACCAATCCTCCTTCATATGACTCATATGTGCTAAACCAAGATTTGTGTGGGCACATATGATGTGTAGCACCGGTATCAAGAACCCACTTTTGGTGAAATTTTGAATTACAACCCACCAACACTTCATCTTTGATAACACTAGATGTGGTAACTACAACTTGATTTGCCTACTTAGAATTATCTTCAACAATCTCCTTACCTTTTTCATTTTTCGAGTTAGAACTATTTTTCTTTCTTTTGGGACAATTCTTTTCAAGATGTCCACTCTCTGTATAAAACAACAACTATACTTGCCATCGTGCCCCTTGGATTTTGAATGATGTCTTGACTTGCTTCTTAAAGAACCCTTGGAAGAATTATAATGTTACTAGCTTCTACCCCTTGTCATATCAGCTTTGAATCCCATCTCTATAGAACTTCCTAAATAAGCCTTTTTTTTGATGTTTTTTGGCAAGTAATGTACTACAAATCCAAAAATAAAGTCAAGAGAATCTCCCTTTACTACAACTTAGGGTTGTTGCCAAATGATCATACAATTCTAGTAAAGTGCAAAGCAAAATCACCGCCTTGTCTTCATCCTTCATTTTTTCTTCAACACTTTCTAATTGACAAAGTATGTTGTTGAACTCACTCAAATGATTAGAAATATTTGAACCATCCTTCGTTCTTAAAGAAAATAATTTTTTTTCAAGAAAATTCTATTTGTGAGAGACTTTGTTTGGTATATGCTTTCCACTTTGACCACAAATCTACCACCATTTTTTCATGTGCAATATTACACAAAACTTCATTGGACAAGCTCAACTAAATTGTAGACATTGCCTTGAGATCCGTCTCTTCCCAATCATCATTTTTCATTCTTTGGTTTCATATATTTTCCCAACAATGCTTTGTGACAATCATTTTAAATTAGCAGATCTTCGATCTTTCATTTTCCATAACTCAAAATTTATCTTTCTATCTTTGGCTCCAACCTAAATATATGAACACTCATTGTCTCCAAGATAGATGCAAAAAATCAATGCTCTGATTCCAATAGTAGAAAACAATACCCAATTCGAGGATTTGGGTAATTGGAACAAATCACCCAAATGAACAAAAAAAAGTGATGGGGGTCAAATCCACTAAAGATAATCCTCTCTCAACTTAATTTGTAATAGCAGTAAGTAGGGTTGAATCCGCAGAGATTGGTGAAGATTTATTCATTGATAAAACTGGGGGGGGGGGGGTTTGAATCGTGAAACTAAATAATGAATAAAACAAATAAATGGATGCAGTAGTTAACAAGAAAATCAGAATAATAAAAACTTTCAATCAAGATTTAATTTCAGTATTGATTCTCTCAGTTGATCATTGACTTAAAAACAAAAACTTTAATTTTAGGTAGATTGGTTATGGTCATTGAGGATCAGCCCTCTAACAATCAATCTTTCCCTACTTTTTCGATAACCTTTGGATCCGTCCTTTGAGTTATTTCCTAATTAATAAACATAACCTTCGGATATGTCCTTTGAGTCATGTCTATTAATCGCATCAAATATTAAAGACTCAATCCCTAATCAATAAACCTAGAAAAGCCTTGTTTATTTAAACTAAGACACATTCTCATAGCAAACTCTTTAGGGCATTGATTACCTATTCGAGGATGTTATTTGTCACTTATATTATAATAATAAGTAATTATTCTGATTGACTAAGTATTGAATTAGTCATCAAACAATAGGCCTATTGTCTAAGGATTAATCCAATAACATAATAAATATGGAAAATGTATAAATACCTGAGAATTAAAGAAAACTAATTACCCGGAGTCTCACAATTGTCGAAAATCAAGCTTCTATTAATCTTGATCGAAAGATAGAATTAACTAGACATAGGAAAGAAGAATAAATAAATGAAAATAGAAAACATCATGTCGTTTCTTCCTCATAACTGTGGCTTCCTCTTGTGTAGTGTGTGATGATAAATCTTCGAAAATGCCTTCCTTCTTATAGAGGTTTCCTGCCAATTCTACATCATTTCCAATTTTGTCATTTTCATTGTTCTCTTTAGCAATGCAATTCTTCTCAATTCATTAGATTCCTTTCTTTCTCCTTTCTTATTTGATGGTTTCCATTCTTCCTCCTTGCCTTTTTGATTGTTTCCATTATCCTTCTTGCCAATGTAGTGGTTTCTAATTTAGTCACTTTCCAATTTAGCTTCTTCCTTAGATGCCTGATCGCAAGAGTGAATGAAATCTTTGTTTGTTGAATTAAGACATTAAAATCTTTTAGATTTGGACAAATCAAATCTTCAGCTTTGGACATAATCAAATCCTCCATTTTATTTGGGCCTGGTTCTTTGATTTGATTTAAAAATGTGGCACTGTGGTTTTAAACCACTCTTTTTCCGGACTTGATATCCAAACGCTCTAATATGTCCATGTAATAAAAATCCAAATAAAACAACCAATTAGTCTCATTAAAATACTAAGGATTTGATATAATATTAATACAATTAAGCGACCTATCAAATTCCCCCACACTTAAACCATTTCTTGCCCTCAAGCATTATTTTAAGAATTCTTCTCTTTTATGATTTAAAAAAATATATTGAATTTTCACTAAGACTCAACAATTTCAACTAAACTTCATCAATCAACATGAATGAACAACTAGTTTCAATAAATCATTAGATTCAAGATGCATCAAGATCTAATACCCTCTCATTTGGATTCACTCTATACACTCAAGTGTTTAAGGGTAACAATCACTGAAGGATAATTTACCATATGCTTGCAAAGAAATCACGCCTCCACCACTAATTATTGAATCCAACACACACATCCAAAGGAAACTAGGTTGTATGAGACTTTAGGTAGGTATGAAAAAACAAGGAAACTAGGGCAAAATGAAACCAAAGGAATGAGTTGAATCACAATAATATGTCATAATCAATTTCTATTAGGTTCTCAAAATCTTATGGAAACAATAAAGCAAAAAGGCAAAACAAAATGCACTGGAAAAATGAAGTATTTAGCACAATAATAATATTTCCCAAGCAACTAATTCTTTTCAATTTTTTTTCTTCTCTTCTCCAAATGTTTTTTTCTCTCTCTTCTTTTCTCCAAATGCCCTTTATTTTTTCCCCCCGGTGATTTTAAGTAGCAGGTGCATTAAGTTTGGCAGTACTTGCTCTTCTTTCTCACCATTAATTGATATTTCATATCAGTAACTCAACCATCCTTCGATTTGGTTCAATAGAGTGAAAAGAAGAAAAATAGATTAATGATGTTTATGTAGTGGTGCATTATCAAAAGATAAGGTCAAGGCTCAAAGTGGGCTCTTAGAGGCAATAATCAAGGATAGGCTATCAAAAGAAAGCTAAAAAAATGGTGAATCCTAGGTGCCCTTGTCATTTGTATGCATTTATTCAAATTATGTGATTTCAGCATGCTAAACTAAACAAGTTCTAGAAGTATTCAACCATAAAAGATTATCACACAGCCAAGAAAATTAGAGCAAAACCAACGATATGTGCTCTTAGGCTCAAAAGGTCACAAAAATGGTTTGTGTATATGAATCTTTGGTATCTTTTCCTCTAAATTAGAAATTCAAAAAGTCTTTCATTAGCATGTGATTTCAAAGAATTTAATTGAATAAGGGGTTATTGGTCTCTATGTCCTAAGTTCCCAGTTTTTTGATAATGCTCATATGATTTACAAAACCTATATGCATCATGAAACAAAGTTGGCCAATATAACCCACATTCTAAAACTTTTTGAACTATTGATTTTGGACCAAAATGTCCACCACAAGCATATGAATGATAGAATAGTAAGATGGATGATATTTCTAGGTGATGGACACATATGCGAATAATTATATTTGAACAATGCTTCCAAAGGTAGGGATTGTCCCACACATAATATTTGGCATTACTTTTTTTTTTCTTTTCTAAGCTCTAGATAAATCCTTGGGTAGAGTTTTAGTAACTAAATAGTTAACTATATCTACATACCAAGGAACCTCATTAAGGAAAAAGAGATGCTTATCTGGGAAGGTGTCTTGTAGTGGAGATGAGTCTTCCCTTGAAATCAATCTACTCAAGTGGTCGGCAACTAAATTTTTAGAGTCACATATTTCCAAGTCAAATTCTTATAACAAGAGTATCTAATGGATCAGCCTCGGTTTCGCTTCTTTCCTCAAAAGAAAATATTTTAGAGCTATATGATCAGAGGAAATAACAATTTTAGTATCCAATAAATAGGGACGGAATTTTCTAAAACAAATACAATAGCTAAAAGTTCTTATTCTGTTGTTGAATAATTGCATTGTGCATTGTCAATAGTTCTTGAAGCATATAAATGACATGAGAATCTCTTTCAATTTTTTGTCCAATAACAAATCCTATTGCATAGTTACTTGCATCACAAATGATTTCAAAAGGGTGGTTCTAATCTGGTGATCTGATGATGGGGGCTGAAGTCAACTTATCTTTTAAAGTATCAAACGCTTCCTTGCATGCTTTATCGAAGTCAAATGCTACATCATTTTCCAATAGTCTACACAAAGGTTGTGTGATTTTGGAGAAGTTCTTGATAAAGCGGCGATAAAATCATGCATGCCCCCCCCCCCCCCAAAAAAAAATGAATCTCCCGTACAATTACATGGTAAGGCAATGATTTTATAATATCAAATTTTGACTTATCAACTTCGATACCTTTTGCAAAAACGATATGTCTAAGATAAGTCCTTGATCTATCATATATTAACATTTTTCATAATTCAAAACAAGATTAGCTTCTACACATCTTTGCAGCACTTTTGTTAGGTTAGTTAGGCATATATCAAAGAATCTCCATAGACTGTAAAACCATCCATAAACACTTTTATGATGTTCTCAACATAATCAAAAAAAATACTAATCATACATCGCTGGAATGTAGCAGGCGTATTACAAAGTCTAAATGGCATCCGTCTGTAACCAAAAGTACCAAAAGGATATGTGAAGGTGGTTTTCTCTTAATCCCATGGTGCAACCGGAACTTGATGAAAACCTGAAAAGCCATCCAAACAACAATAATGAGATTTACCCGCTAAACATTCAAGTATTTGATCAATAAATGGGAGAGGAAAATGATCATTTCTAGTCGATGCATTCAATTTACGATAACCTATACAAACTCTCCATCCGTTTCGGATTCGGGTGGGCACCAACTCACCATTTTCATTTTGAATCACAGTGATACCAGTTTTCTTTGGAACTACCTAAACTGAACTTACCCATTTGCTATTTGAGATGAGATAAATCATACCTGCATCAAGGAGTTCTAGAATTTCCTTTTTCACTACCTCCATCATAGGTGAATTCAAACGGCACTGAGCTTGCCTAAAAGGTTTACAATTTTCTTCAAGCTGGATTTTGTGCATAAATGTTGAGGGACTTAAACCTTTTATGTCTGCTATGGTCCATCCCATAGCCTCTTTATGTTCTTGAAGAACTCTAAGCAATCTCTCTTCTTCTAATGCATTGAGCTTACTTGAGATTATTACAGGGAGACTTTTATTATCACCCAATAATGCATATTTTAAATAATCTGGCAATGTTTTGAGTTCCGACTTGGGAGTCTGCACAATAGAGGGTAAAAGTTTTGTGTCAAAAATAGGAAGATTAGCAAAAGGAACATCAACTCTCATAAGTCTATGTGACTCTAATTCACAAACAGTGTTTTGCAATTCATCTTCTTTGCAAACTCTTCTTTTACAATCTGCACTTCTTCAAGAGTTAAACCATTACTAAGTGCAATTTTCAACTTATCTTCATCACAAAAATTAACCTTTTTTTAAGTTAGAGTATCGATGGCATCAAAAGCATAAACAACATATACATCATTAGGATATTTCATGGAAGCATAGATATTAAACTTAATGATTTCGCTATCAATCGCCATTGTTAATGTACCATCATGCACATCGATTTTAATTCTAGTTGTTTTCAAGAATGGTCTCCCAGTAAAATCAAACTTGAGTTAGAAGAGTAGTCTTCCTCCATATAAAGTACATACAAATCTGCAGGAAAAATTAATCCATTTACTTCAGCTAAAATATCTTCTAACACCCCTTTAGGATAAACATTTGATTTATCAGCCAATTGAATTATTACGCCAGTATTTCAAAAGTTCAACATTCAAATATTTATAAATTGATAAAAGCATAACGTTAATAGAAGCACCCAAATCACACATGGCTTTTTCAGTTTTCATATTACCTATCTTACAAGGAATGACAAACATACCTGGATCCTAATACTTTCAAAGTAATTTCTTTTGTAATACAGCTAAGACATTCTCCCTCACACTTATTTTATCATTGTCTTGCAACTTTCTTTTATTAGTACATAATTCCTTAAGAAATTTTGCATAGCGAGGAATTTTTGTTTGATAGCATCAATTAAAGGAATATTTACCTCAACTTTGCAAAATGTCTCAAGAATTTCTTTTTCCTCTTCAAGTTTTTTTTATTGAGAAAATCTTGTTGGAAAAGGAGGGGCTGTTACCTTCGGGCTTACATGTTGTACAGGATATGTTACTTCTTTTTTCTTTCTCCTCCTTAAATTTGATTGATGAGTAATGGGCCTTTGCCACTTCTCAATGTCATTGCACTCACATTTTGCTTTGGATTGATAATTATTTGTAAGGGCAATTTTCCTTGATTCTCAAGCTTATTTACTGAAGATGCAAGTTAACTGGATTTGATTATCGAATACTTGCTTTTGTATCCTATTGGAATTGATGAAAACTAAAACCAAGGGATTCAACTAATTGTTCAAGAGACTTACCTTTCTTAGGAGCTTGTTGATACTATTGATCGGACTGCCTAGGTTGATATTGTTGTTGGAAATTGTTAGCTCTAGGCCCATAACTCAGTTTTAGGTGATTCTTCCATCCTTGATTGTATGTGTTTGAGTATGGATCATATTTTCTTTGTGGGGGCCTTGGGAATCCTCTAACAACATTGGCAGTTCATGAGTCTCATCTTGAAGTGTTGGGCATGCATCTGTGAAATGATTTGTTTTGAAACAAAGACCACAAGCCTTCACTAGTTAGATATTTCCTACAACCAATTTTTCCACAAGAGAAGTTAGATTATCCAAACATTGGTCAATGGAAGACACACTTACCTCATGAACAAATCTCCCAAATGAACAAAATAAACCAAGGATCTTGTGCAAATAAGCTGAAGATAATCACAGAACAAATCAAAATCAATGCAACCATGGATGGAATTCGAAAACCAAACGCACTGTAAATTCCCACACAAATAAATGACGCAAGATGCTACAATATTCTCTCCCATCAGATCAATGGTGGGTATGTACATAAAATTGTGATTCGCCCATCACAGTGGTCTATATTCCATTACAATTCATGCATATGATATTAGGGGTAGTAGATCATAGACCAATATTATTGTTTGTAATATTATGAGATTTTCATATGATGCATTATCTGGCAATATTATATATATAAACTCATGATCTCATTAGTTAGATCACAGATTCACTTTCGTAACATGGTATCATGAACCCGGATTTTTATCACTTCCTGTTCTGACATCCTCTAATTAGTTGTTGTTCACCCTTGGATTATTGACATGTGTATCATTCTAATCCAATGATGAACCTAAAAAGACTAACCAAGCCCAACTCCTAACTGTGGTTTCATCTTCTTGCTTGACCTGCAACTCAACTACATTGGTTCGCTTTCCTCCGGCAATGATTAAAGAATGAGTTGCCTAAATCATGGTTAGATCTCAATGAAGCAAAAATTTGTTAATTTCAGGAATTTCGACCTCAGTCAAACTATATAGGAGGAACGCTATTGAAATCTCAATATTTTTCTGATTGATTGAAGCTTTCATTGTGAAAATCTTAGAAATCTTAGATTTGGCTACGTTTTGCATAAGCCAAACAAGCAACTCATCATTGTCCTAAATACTTGTGATACCCTTTCGCAAACCAATCGGAAATTTGGATTAATGGGGTAAAATTGAGTGCAGTGAGTTTCATAAATTTTTCCTAAAGCCAAAGGTCCAAACCACCAATCTTAGTAGCTTCATATAGGTCACCGAATCTCACCAGCTTTTGTAATCCCTAGAACCCACCTTGAAGGAAGGAAGAGTTGACAGTGAGGGTGGTAAGAGAAATCCTTCGGTCCTATTAGTTCAATGGAACTCACATATACGAAACAAAAGATCATAAACTGCTTGAACAAAGACGAGAAACCTACTTTTCCTTTCGTTGCAGAAGTTGCAGGGGATGAAAGAAAGGAAGTGTAGGGGAAGGTTTGCAGGAATAGATGGTTTAGGCCAAGAGGGATTTGCCTAGGTGGAATTGGGCTTGGAATAGAGTTGGATTATTTATTTTCCTTGAATTCAGAGAGAAGATTGAGGAAAGGGGCTTCAATTTGTCACATAGAGAAGGACATTCTGCATCCGCAACATTTTCATTAGTAGATTGGAGGTGGTGGAGGAGACGCACAAAATGTTAAATTTTTAGTGTGTAGGCAAAAAAAAAGGGTATTGTTGAATCGGATGAGTGTGTCATGGGGAATGGAAATCCATAGCCGTGGAGATACTAGCAGCCATTTTTCTGTGCAAGAAACTCTTGGCTCTAAAAATTCTGCTGAGCGTGAAAATGGGGTTCAATCTTCACCAGAAGCAAAATCAATAAGACTTTAAATGGAGAAATTGTAGAGAAATGGTAAAGGTGAGAAAGAATTATAAGGAAGAAGATGCAAGGAAAAAAGATGGAGCAAGAGGGTGAAGAGGAGAGAGAAGATAATTATAGTTGGGTGCCGGAGTCGAAGATGAAGAAATGAGTAGGACAATAGGTTCAAGATTGGGAGTCAGAAGATAGAAGGGAGAAGGAACCTTGATAAAAGGTGGGTAGTTTGGTATTGCATTTCTACCTTAGGATTGGAATAATACATGTGTCATCAGTCCAATGGTGGAAAGGAGCAAATTGTAACATGTCAGAACGAGAGTTGATAAAAATCCCATGAACCCACGGTTAGATCTTTCACCCTTTTCATTTTTCCACTTTCTTACTTTTCTTGTTCTCTGTTATTGTTCTTGTTTTCTATGCCCTTTCTTGGTTCTTGTGTTCTTCACACACAACTCAATGGCTTTTGACTCTGTAACTTTTGAGCCTTCTTCTCCCAATTTTCCGGCTCCTCCTCCCATGGCTTCTTCGCATATTCATCATTATCTTCCTGTGAAATTAGCTGTTGATAACTCTCTACTTTGGCAGTCGCAATTTCTTCCTATGGTTCAAAGTTTTGGTTTTATGGTTTTCATAGATAGATCAAATCCTCAACCAGCACCATTTACGAATCCAGATTATGCTTCTCCAGTGGCAAATCTAACTTATCTTACTTGGAATCATCAAGAACAAACTCTTTTGAGTTGGATTTTATCAAGTCTCATGGATGTTGTTCACTCGCGAGTTGTTGGACACAAACGTTTCGGTCAAGTTTGGGCAGCGTTATCCTCTATATATGCCTCTTCATCTCAGAAGAGGGTAATGCAATTGCATATGCAACTTCATAGTATAAAGAAAGGATCCAATTCTAAGGCAAAATACCTTCTCGAGATCAAGAAATTATCCAATGCTCTTGCCCTTGCTTCCCAACCGGTTTCTGACTCAGATCTTGTCTTGTTAATTTTGGGGGGGTTTGGGATCAGAATTTCAAGCTTTTGTTACATCAGTTACAACTAAGGATTCTTCGATCAAGATTGCTGAATTGCATGGTCTGTTGTATTGTGAAGAGATGAGATTGAACAATGTTTTCCAAGATCCTACGAATATCACAGCTCAGGTGGCTTCCACTACTATTTCTCCTACTAATTCCTCTTATAGACAGTCAAGAAATGGCTCTGCATCTAGATCTTCTGGTCGAACTTTTGGTGGATGTTCTTTTAGTCATAATTCTTCATCTAGTGGTCGAATGGGAGGGCATTCTTCTACCTAATGTCAATTGTGTGATCATCTTGGACACCAAGCTCATTTATGTTATAATCTTTCCCAATATACCTTTGGTTCTATGCATAATTCAGCTCGACCTATGTAGGGTTAGAGTTCTGGATCAGCTTTTCCTCAAGCAAATGCTGCTATACCAAGTCGCAGAGTTGTGAATTGGTTGCCAGATTCTGGTGCTTCATGCACGTCATATCTGATTTCAATGTTATTAGCTCACCGATGGATGATCTTGGCAATAAAACTGTCAGAATTGGGAATGGATCTAGTTTGAACATCAATGATACATGTTCTTCTTTCTCTGCTAATGATTCTTGTTTCAAGCTTTACTAATATACTACATGTGTCCTCTGTTGCTTGTAACTTTCTCTTTGTGCATAAGTTCACCTCTAATAATGATGTTATTCTTTGAATTTTGTGTTTATGGTTTTGCTAAAAGGATCGATGCATGGGCCGTGTCCTACTCAAAGGCCCTATTATTCAAGGTGTTTATAACCTTCCGGTGGATATGAACTCCTCTATAATGGCCCTGTTATTCGTGCATCCCTTGATCTTTGGCATCTTTGCATGGGTCATACTAGCTCTTCTACTGTGGCCAGGTTAATTCAGCAGTTTAGTTTAACTTTTGTTGGTAAAAAAATCTTCTTCCATTTGTTTTTCTTGTCAACTTGGAAAGTCCCATAAGCTCCCTTTCAATCATTGTCAAACCAACACCATTGCACCTTTGCAATTAGTTCACTTAGACCTATGGGGACCTTCCCCTGTTCGTTCTATTGAAGGTCATCGTTTTTATGTCTCCTTTATAGATGATTTCACACGTTTTACATGGCCCTATACTATTTCCCATAAGTTAGATGCTCTCCAAGTTTTTCAATTGTTTGAGGTTTTTGCTGAGAAACAATTTTCATGTTGTCTTAAGGCATTTCAGTCTGATTGGGGTGGGGAATTTCAGGGTTTCTCCACTTTTCTTCAGCTTGTGGTATTGTCCACCATTTATCCTGTCCCTATACCTCTGAATAGAATGGTCGGGTTGAGCGTAAGCATAGACATGTTGTGGAGATGGGTCTCTTTTACTTGCACACTCTAGTATGCCTTTAAAATTCTGGGTAGAGGCTTACTCTACTGCTGTTTTCATTTTTAATCGTCTTCCTATGGCTGTTTTGTTTTATGATTTTCCTTTTCACAAGCTTTTGGCAAGATTTTCTTGATTACTAGTTTCTCAATTCCTTTGGTTGTTGTTATCCTTTCTTGAGACCTTTTTAACAAACACAAAATGGAATATTGATCTTCTGCTTGTGTATTTGTTGGGTATAGCCCTAGACATCATGGGTATAGGTGCTTACACTTGAGTACTAGCAAGATTATTATATCCTGTCATGTGATCTTTGATGAAACCATTTATCCTTTCAAATCTTCTAATCCTATTACTGTTTCATCATCTTCTTCTCCTTGCACTTTTCCACTACATGTTACATGTCCTATTAGTGTCTCTTCTGTGTTTGGTTCTTCATATGTTTCTAAGGAAAAATATGTTAATGGGCTGCATGGTGATGCTTGTAATGGGCCCTTTGCTGCTGCACCTGACACTTTGACTATGGTGAATGGACACTTTGATATAACCGAGCCACATCTACAATATTTTTCTAGTGCTGCTGAAGCTACTGTCTCTAATCACTTGGATGCATCGTTTCCTAAAAAGCAGCTTTATGTTGACATAAGCACTATTAATGGGTTGGATTGTTGCAAGGACCTCCATTTGAAGCTGTTGGGCCATCTACTACTAATGGGCTTCATGGTTTGAGTGGTGATAACAATAATGGGTCTGATTTTTTGATTCAAAGTGTTGTAAATAATAATGGGATTGTTCCTGGACATCTTATACATTTTAATTCTTCATCTTCTGGTACTAATGGGTCCAATAGACCACCTACTCAATTGGATTTGGGTAATTCTACTATGTGTAGTTTGGTTGAGCCTTGTATTGCTCCACAGCCTAATGTTAGACGTACAGTCTGCTTCTATTGACTTTCTTAAGTCCGACTTATGTCCAACTAAATGTGAGCTCACTGCTACTCGTTTGCATCCCATGGTCACTTGAAGTTAGAATGGGACCCGTGTTGCCAAGATCCCGAAGAGCTTTTATGCTTCTCGATATCCTACTCCTCTTGCTCTTACTGCAGTTGAACCTTTAGAAACTGAACCTTTACACACAAGCTATTAAGTCAAGTATTTGGCTTCAAGCTATAGATGTCAAGTTCAATGCCTTACTTGCCAATCAAACCTCGGTTCTTGCTTTGCCTCCGTTGGATTGACTGGTTATAGGTTGTAAATGATTATTTCACATCAAACGAAATCCGGTGGTACTATAGAGCTTCACAAGGCATGTTTAGTGGCAAAGAGGTATACCCAAGAGTATAGTTTGGACTATGATGAAACTTTTAGTCCTGTGGTTAAGCCCACTACCATCAGGATTATTCTTGTTGTGGTTGTCTCCACTAAATGGACTATTCACTAACTAGATATGAACAATGCCTTTCTCATTGGTACCTTGATTGAGGATTTTTACATGTACCAACCTCCAGGTTATGTGGATACCCATTTTCCATCTCATGTTTGCAAGTTTCAAAAGTCTCTTTATGAGCTTAAGCAAGCACCCAAAGCGTGGTTTTAGCACTTAATTACTTTTCTTCATCACTTGGGTTTTATTGGGTCCAAACTGATTCTTCACTATTTATTCGTCGTCACCCTTCTGCTACACTTTATGTCTTAGAGTACGTTGCTGACATTTATCGCTGGACCTTGTGCTCAAGCTATTAATGCTTTGCTAGATACCTTATCTTCAGAATTTGCCCTTAAAGAATTGGGTTTAACACGTTATTTTTTTGGGGGTGGGCTGATTCCTACGGACACCAGAATTCTCGTCTCAACAAAAGTACATCACTTCTCTTCTTGATAGGGCTGGATTACTTGACGATAAGCCTATCTCTACTCCTATTGTGCGCACATGTCATTTATCTTCTGAACATGGCAAGCTCTTGGATGACCTGTCCTTATATTGAAGTCTTGTTGGGGGACTTCAGTATGTTACTTTGACATGCCCGGACTTATCCTTTTCGGTCAACAAGCTATGTCAACTTCTTGCATCACCAACTGAGGATCATTGGATTGCTCTTAAGCGACTCTTACAATTTCTCAAGGGCACTCTACTTTTTGGACTACACATTACTCCATCATCCCCTTCTTCTTTAGAGGCCTACTCTAATGCTGACTAGGCAGGGTGCACTGATGATAGAAAATCCCATGGTGGCTATCTAATTTTTCTTAGCTCTAATTTGGTTTCCTGGCAGTCTCGCAAGCAAACTATTGTTGCTCGGTCTAATACAGAGAGTGAATATCATGCTTTGGCCCTTGCAACCACTGAGTTGACTTGGATATAGTCTCTACTTGAGAAGTTAGGTATTCCTCAAACATCACCACCGGTTCTGTGGTCTGATAATATTGTTGCTACCTATCTCTCTACCAATCCTATTTTTCATGCCAACACAAAGCACATTGAGGTGGATTTTCATTTTGTTCGGAATAAAGTTGCCAACAAGGATCTTCTAGTTCGTTTTATCTCCACATGATTTAGTTGGCTGATATACTCACCAACAATCTCTCGTCTACACACTTTCGCCTTCTTTGTTCCAAACTCAAGCTCCTGGAAGGTCCCTTGACTTGAAGGGAAGGTATTAGGGGATAATAGATCATAGACCCATATTATTGTCTATAATATTATGAGATTTTCATATGATGTATTATCTGGCAGTATTATATACATAAACTCGTGTGATATGGAATCTCTATGATTAAAACGGGTATAACCCGAGTGAGGCTTTATATGTAGTCGAGACGTTACCGACTGAGATGAAATGGACGCACATCCCAAATAAGGTACTCTCCTAGTAAGGACAGTCAACTCCGCTACCGACTGAGGTGGGGACTAATAACAGAAAGGCGAGATCTCCGGATGGGTAACGGCTCCTGTCGGGTCAACTTACCAAATACATAAAAGGTAACACCCACACTATAAATGCACGGATCTACTCCTCCGGTAAGCATCCCAATACACACTGAGTCTATTCTTGTGTACTTTTGGCACAAGACCTCTCGCTCTTCGTTGTCTGACTTCATCATCGGAGGCGGTTGCTCGGCACACAAGCCGGCCCGCATCTAACCTTTTTTGCAGGACTCATCGTCCCGGATACGAGAGGTGACTCAGCCGGATCCAGAAGCATAAGTGATCCGCATCAGTTTGGCGCCGTCTGTGGGAACGACAAAGCTTGGAAGCCATGGTGCGACGAGCTAACGGACGTTCCCGACAAGAAAGTACCGGGGATGATCGAGTAATTCCCGAAGAAATGATTGATCCATCAATCCACGAAGAACAAGAGGGACTTCCGGACAACCTGGTTCTGGAAGATCCCAATGAAGAAGGAACATCGCGAGGTCCTCGGGACCAGGCCATTATGGCAGATATGGACGAGATACGAAAAGGCATGCTGGAAATGCAGGGGGTATTACGCGGTTTGGTGCATCAAATCGGGGTCGAACAAGGACCAAGGCGTAATACCCAGTCGGGTAGGCTAATGAGAGCCTTTAGGACAGTACGAGGAGCCCGACATCCAAGGCGTATCCCAAGGGTAAAAAATACTCGGGAACAAAGGGAAACACATCCCGATCGTAGCAAACGCCACACTACGCCCAATGGGACAAGGATCAGTGCTTTAGAGCGCATCTCGTTGCCACCTAAAACAGGATCCTTGCCCCTTAGGAGTCGTCGGGAGGAGGTCGAGGAGATCGTGGATAAGGAAGAAGAGGGGGAAAGCCAACCCCGACCTTCAAAGTCGAGAATTTCGACATCTCGGGCACCATCCCAAAGGAAGGAGGCTACAACCCCTCGTTCGAGGGAGGAACGTATCGAATCTGATGAGGACGGTACAAGGCAGAACCGGTTGCGAAGGCGAGTAGCAGAGGTCGAACGAAAGTTGGAAGATCGGGATCGTGACGAAGATCTTGATGTGGTAGACCGGGAGCCGTTCTCGGACGAGATCATGAACATGCCTCTTCCTAGAAATTTTATCATGCCAACCATCACCCCTTTCGAAGGGAAAACAAATCCAAAGGAGCATATCAGTTACTTCAAATCGGTGATGATCGTACTAGGTCGGGAGGATGAATTGCTCTGCAGAACGTTTCCAGCGTCACTCAAGGGCCCAGCCATTAAATGGTTCAGCAGTCTACGACTAGCATCAATAAATAATTTCAGGGAGTTGGCCCAGAAATTCATAGCCCGATTCCGTAGTGCGATCGCGAGTAAAAAGACATCCGATAGTCTCTTTGGCATACGACAAGGACGGAATGAGTCTATTCGGGATTATCTGAAAAGATTCGACGAGGTTGCCATCGAGATCGAGGAGCTTGATGATCAAGTTGCGTACAGTGCGCTTTGGAGTGGTATCACACACCAAAGACTTCTGGAAGTCCTATTAACGGACAAGCCAAGAACGTACGGGATGCTGTTACGCAGGTGTCAGAAGCAAGCCAGTGTCTATGAAGTAATAAACGCCCGAGTCAAAGCAGATCGGGACAGAAGGACAGATCGGGACATGGACAAACCTTCCCCGAGTGACAAGAATCAGAGATCAAAAAGTAGATGGAAGCGTGACCAAGAGAGAATGAGCTATACTCCTCTAAACACAAAGCCATCAGAAATCCTGATGAATATTCGGGATAAAAATTCGTTGAAGTGGCCCAGAAAGATACGTGCACCTCCAGAGGATCGGGATATGACAAAATATTGTCGATTCCACCAGGATTACGGCCATCATACGGATGGCTGTCGGAATCTGAAGTTCGAAATAGAGAAATTGATTCAGCAAGGAAAGCTGGGTCAGTATGTAAAGCAGTCGGGAAAGAGCCGAGCGCACTCACCCGCGCCAAAAAAGAGAGGTCGATCCCCAAGTCCAAAGGAGCTTGTCAAAAAAGCGGACAAGGGAAAGGAAAAGGCGGATCGGGAAGAAACGCCTGTGTACGTGATTATGGGGGGACCAACTGTCGAATTGATCAGAAAAGCAAAGTTAAAGGCTCGGTTCGTAGGGGCTGTTCATTTTCCTAAGAAAAGGCAGAATCCGGCATGTCCCGAACCAATAACTTTTACGGACGCAGACTTAGATGGTGTTATATCGCCACATGATGACGCGATTATCATCAAAGTTAAAATTGCAAATCGGGAAGTTCACCGAGTTTTGGTGGACACAAGGTCCTCTGTTGATCTCATCTCGTATGATGCCTTCAAAAGATTGAAGTTGGCTGATGATCTGTTGACACCGTCGTCAACACCACTGTATGGTTTCGCAGGATCCTCCACAGTGGCGGAAGGAACGATCCATCTGGATCTCAAAGTCGGGAAGTCACCTCGAGATACCTTGGTTCTGGTAAACTTCATGGTGGTAAGGGAGCTGTCGGCATACAATGTTATTCTGGGACGACCGACACTGAATGCACTTGAAGCAGTCGTGTCTCCCAGACATTTGAAGTTAAAGTTCCCGACCGAATCAAGAGTCGGGGAATGTTGCTCAGATCAATCGGCTTCCCGCCAATGTTATACAAATTACTTGAAGGAAAAACGTAAGCCAGAAAGTTCGGGAACAACCATGAACATCGAAGTTCGGGACGATCGTGATGAGGAAAGCATGCAACGGACGGAGCCCGTAGAAAAGTTGGAAAGGATCCAGCTCAGTCAATCTCTCCCCGACCGAGGAACGTTTATTGGCTCGGAGCAACCAGAAGATTTCAAGAAAGAGCTTACTCGGTTCTTGTGTGATAATACGGATATCTTCGCATGGTCAGCAAATGATATGCCCGGGATAGACAGGCGGGTAGCAGAGCACAAACTCTGGATACAGAAGGATGCAACCCCGGTCATCCAAAGACGAAGAAATTTTGCGATTGAAAAGCATGAAGCAATCAGGGTCGAGGTGGAAAAATTAGAAAGGTCGGGTTTCATAGAACCAATCGAATGCCCAACCTGGCTGGCCAATGTAGTTATGGTTAAGAAAGCGAACGGGAAATGGAGAATGTGTACCGACTACACTGACTTGAACAAAGCCTGCCCTAAGGATTGTTACCCCCTCCCGAGGATTGATCTTCTGATCGATGCCACTGCTGGCCACGAAGTCCTTAGTTTCATGGATGCGTACTCAGGATATAACCAGATCTTGATGAGTCGGGAGGATGAGAAACACACTTCCTTTATGACAGATCGGGAGAGTTATTATTACCGAGTAATGCCGTTCGGTTTGAAAAATGCAGGGGCAACTTACTAGAGAGCTGTCAATAGAATTTTCCAAAGGCAGATCGGGCGAAACATGGAGGTTTACGTAGACGACATGCTCGTAAAAAGTTTGGTTCGGGCAAGGCATTTGGCTGACTTGGAAGAGACATTTGATGTACTCAGAACGTACCGAATGCGCCTGAACCCTGAAAAATGCGCTTTTGGGGTTTCCTCGGGAAAGTTCCTCGGGTTCATGGTTTCTCAAAGAGGAATCGAGGCTAATCCAGAAAAGATCCAAGCACTGATCGAGATGACACCGCCCGTTACAATAAAAGAAATCCAGTGTTTAACCGGGAGGGTAGCCGCTTTAAACCGGTTCATATCCCGAGCTGGAGAAAAGTGCAACACGTTCTTCAAAGCCTTGAAAACTACATCAAGCTCGGGAACAATCACTTGGACATCGGAATGCCAACAGGCCTTTGATCACCTTATAACTTATCTTGGGACAACACCTGTTTTTGGCCCGACCCTAGCCGGGGAAATTCTTACGGTTTATCTGGCAATTTCGCCAATGGCGATCAGTGCAGTGTTGGTTCGGGGAGACACCATTCAGAACCGGATCTATTATGTGAGCCATGTGCTTATAGATGCTGAGACACGGTACCCGGACATAGATAAACAGGCGTTGGCGCTCCTGGTGGCATCACGGAAACTAAGGCCCTACTTCCAATCACATCCGATAATCGTCCCGACTAATTTTCCACTAAAGAAAATACTTCAAAGGCCTGATGTGGCGGGAAGGATGGTCGGGTGGTCGGTAGAGCTTAGCGAGTACCAGATCGAGTTGAGACCGAGGACGGCCATAAAAGCTCAGGTACTGGCCGACTTTGTTGTCGAAAGCACTCTGCCGTAGAGGAATGACCAAATGTCAACGGCTGGAGTATCCGACTTATGGATTTTGCACGTTGATGGTTCGAGCAATGTTTCAGGATCGGGAGCAGGCTTGACCCTCTGTAGTCCCAAGAACTTCACCATTAGCTATGCTATAAGGTTTAAATTCTCAGCCTCAAATAATGAAGCAGAATACGAAGCTGTCATAGCAGGCTTACGAGTGGCCCGAGCCCTCAGAGTTCGGGAGTTAGAAGTAAGAAGTGATTCTCAACTGATTGTCAATCAAATCAAAGGGGAATATGAAGCAAAGGATGAAAGAATGGCTAAGTATTTAGTCAAGGTTGGACAGTTTCAAGCTTTCTTTGAACGGGTAACATACCGACAAATACCCAGAAAAGAAAATGAAAATGCGGACGAACTCTCCCGATTGTCAATGGCAAACTACAAAAACCTGGACTCGGCGGTTTACATTGAAGAACTAAGCAGCCCGAGCATCCAGGAGGTAGAAACCTTTGAGATCAATAAGGAACCAGACTGGACTACACCTCTGATTACGTATATTCGGGACGACCTTCTCCCGATTGATCCAAAGGAAGCAAAAAGAGTCCGGAATCAGGCCGCTCAATTCACCATGGTCGGGGACCAACTATATAGGAGGTCGTTCACGAATCCTCTCTTGAGATGTGTTGGGCCATCCCGGGCAAGTTATGCCCTAGCTGAGATCCATGAAGGGATATGTGGTGCACATATGGGCGGGAAGGCGTTGGCACAAAAGGTATTAAGGTCGGGTATATTCTGGCCTACAGTACAAAAGGACGCGATTGAGTATGTCCGCAAATGTGAACGATGCCAGAAACACACTAATGTCCCGAAGTTACCAGCAGTCCCCATGATATCCGTCTCAAACCCGACACCATTTGCGATGTGGGGAATGGACCTAGTCGGGAAACTACCAAAAGCTCCCAAGAATCGGGAGTATATGGTGGTTGCAATAGATTACTTCACAAAATGGGTCGAGGCTGAACCGTTATCTTCCATCACAGAGAAACAGATGGAAAAGTTTTTTGAAGAAAAGATAATATATAGATTCGGGATACCCCGGATCTTGGTAACAGACAATGGCAAACAATTTGAAGGCACATGGTTCAAATCCTTCTGTATGAGATACCATATAGAACATCGATTCGCCTCGGTGGCCTATCCTCAGAGCAATGGGCAAGTGGAAGTCACCAACAGGACACTTCTTGATGGGATCAAGAAAAGGTTGGAAGATAACCGGGCAATGTGGGTCGAGGAACTCCCGAGTGTACTCTGGTCATACAGAACTACGGTGCGAACCCCGACTGGCGAAACTCCTTTTTGTTTAGCCTATGGTACTGAAGCCTTAGCCCCCGTAGAAGTGTTGGCCGGGTCATTGCGATATGATGTATTTAATGAAGGCCAGAATGACCAGGGTCTGAGGGAGAACCTAGATCTTTTGCAAGAAGTCTGAACAAAAGCACAACAGAAGAATCTGTTCTATCAAAAGAGAGTAGCACAACACTACAACTCTCGGGTCAAAAGCCGAAGGTACCGATCGGGAGATCTGGTTTTGAGAAGTACTGGGGCTTCAGATCCGAGGAATCAAGGAAAGTTAACTCCAACATGGGAAGGACCTTACCTGGTAGAAAAAGAAACGAGACCGGGATCATACCGACTGAAAGATGTGGAGAATGGAGAAACAATCAATCGTTCATGGAATTCCACCACTTTAAGAAAGTTCTACCAATAAATATTATAGGCATCGGGTCTGTCCCATTTATGCCTACGTCTATTACAAGGCCATATCTTTTTAAAAGATACAATAAAATCGGGTCCATCCCGTTGACATTTTCCTTTTTTGAAGGAACTTACATCTTTTCTTAAAAAGATACAAGTCATTCGGGTCACGACCGATTGATTACTCCTTTTTAAAGGAACTTACATCTTTTCTTAAAAAGATACAAAATATTTGGGTCACACCCGATTGATTGATTACTCCTTTTTAAAGGAACTTACATCTTTTCTTAAGA
Source organism: Hakea prostrata (assembly GCF_041222555.1). Lineage (NCBI taxonomy): Eukaryota > Viridiplantae > Streptophyta > Magnoliopsida > Proteales > Proteaceae > Hakea > Hakea prostrata. The sequence continues at coordinate 74,779,222 of NC_142602.1, read as the reverse complement.
AGATACAAGTCATTTGGGTCACATCCGATTGATTGATTACTCCTTTTTAAAGGAACTTACATCTTTTCTTAAAAAGATACAAGTCATTCGGGTCACACCCGATTGATTGATTACTCCTTTTTTGAAGGAACTTACATCTTTTCTTAAAAAGATACAAGTCATTCGGGTCACACCCGATTGATTGATTACTCCTTTTTAAAGGAACTTACATCTTTTCTTAAAAAGATACAAGACATTCGGGTCACATCCGATTGATTGATTACTCCTTTTTTGAAGGAACTTACATCTTTTCTTAAAAAGATACAAGTCATTCGGGTCACACCCGATTGATTGATTACTCCTTTTTTTTTTTTTTTAAGAAACATCTTTTCTTAAAAAGATACAAGACATTCGGGTCACGACCGATTGATTACTCCTTTTTAAAGGAACTTACATCTTTTCTTAAAAAGATACAAGTCATTCGGTTCACATCCGATTGATTGATTAAGGAATTTACATCTCTTAAGAGACACAAGTCACTCGGGTCTATCTCATTAATCCGCAGAGGGAAGCTGTTTGGTCACTTATGTGCAACAAAAAATAGAGGAAAACTTGATTCATTCACAAAAGGATTACAATATTTAAGGTCGGGACAAAAAGGAAAATCAAAGAGGATTACAATATCTCTAAGTCTCAACGAGCCTTAGTCAATCTTCACAGAAGGACTCCCGGGAAGATCCTCTCCAGTAGCCGGTTCAATCGCGCCTTCAAGGGACTCCAGCATACCTGCGGTATCAGCAGGGGAACCTTGGACCTCTTCCTCTCCCCGATCTTGTTCATCTTGTAGCTCACTAACCTCTTCTCGAGCTGTTGTTTCTTCATCTTCACCCTCCCCTCCTACTTCGTCCTTGGGAGAAGGTTGGGGAAGAGGATCAATATAATCCATAGCATCGGGAAAAGGGAAGACTTCAAGCTCGGGGAGACCTTCGGGACGAGGGCGATTGAGCTCATCGTAAACCAGAGGGTCCAAGAGCTTCTCCAACTCTAGGGGATGAGGAAGATCCGTCTGCTCCAGAGCCTTTTTAAAGGCAACGCGCATACCTCTCTTGAAGGTGAGAGTAGCAATAGCCAAAGTGAGACTTTTAAATTCTCGAGTCATGAAGTATTCCTCCAACACACCCCGTCTAGAGGCTTCAGGTCCCGAGGACTCCAACTCCTTTAACTTGTCTCTCAGTTGGGCATTTTCATTCTTCTCCGCCACCAAGAGGGCCTCAGACGCCCTCAAATCTTCAGTAACCTTCTCGACTCTCTCTTCCAGGTCATTGACCTTCCCTTTATATTTACTTTTGCTTTTGGAAAGGACATCCCTTTCCTTCTTCATCTTGGCCGCTTTCTCTTCGACCTCTTTCAGCTTCTTCTCCACCTCTTCCTTTTCGGTTATAGCAGTACTGGCCCGAACGTTCGACTCCCCGTGGAGCTGTTCGGCCAGCGCTAACTGCTTAGCTTGGTCCCGAGCCCTACGGAGAGACTCGGAAAATATGTGCACAGCACCAGCAACGTATCTGAAGAAGAAATGCTTCCCGGATAAGAAGAATGAAAATAAGGAGGCGGGAGAAAAAGACAGATGAATTAAGAAAGGTACCTGAATCCTTCATTGAAAAACTCCCTATTCGGGAGATTACGCAGATACATTTGATCAGCATCATTTGTGGCCTCATTCAGCCACTGTTCGGCGTACCCGGAATCACCGAAAATGGTGTTAAGACCGAGATCACCGGCTGAAGAGGAGGGGGTGATCTCCCGGGCAGGTTCGTCAATACGAACCCTTTTTGGAAGGTGAGGAAGGCCGTCCGCTTTACGTTTCTCAGCTCCCGAGGCAGGAGCTTTCTTCTTCGGACTTTTATCAGTCCCGATCGTTATTACCTCAGGAGATGGTCGGCTAGAGGGTGGAACTGTCTATGCAGCCGCGGGAACTTGCGCTGGGGCTTTTTTCAGCACTCCCGAAGCAGATAGTTTGCTAGAAGGCACAGGTTTCCGCCTTCTTGCCTCGTCCATATTCCCGAGCGCCATCGCCAGAAGGTCATCCTCAGAAATGTTTTGGCTCACTGGAAAACAAAAAAGATGTATCAGGTCAGCACAACATGGATGACAGTAAAACAATAAAATAGAGACTTACTCGGGGAGAAACCCCATAGCCGAAGAACTGGCTCATACTCCATGGAATACCCATGGACTGCGAGCTCATCATCGTCAACCATGTTGATTATGTCAACATATCTCTCCTCGTCGGGATATAGGCCGACAGGAATATTTAGGCGATCGATCTTCCCCTTGGGAACTTCTTGGAATTGAGTACGGAAGGGCTCGGGAGAAGGTGGCTTGAAGAAAAGATAAAACTCCCGCCACTTCTTGGTGGTAGACGGGAGGGAGTCTTTCAAAATAAAATTCCCTTAAGAAGGGGAAATTCTTTTGGATAGAAAAAACCAACCACGTTGGCTATGAGGATGAAGGAAGTAGTAATGATGGAATAGGTCTAAAGTCGGGAAGACTCCTAGGGCCTTACAGAAGCCGACGAACCCGATCATGATCCGCCAACTGTTCGGGCTCAAATTAGACGGGCTAAGCCCGTGGTGGTCAAGCACATCAACTAAAAGATCGTGCAGAGGAAGACGCAGCCCCCCGATGAAGGCATCGTAGTACAAGGGATAAAATCCCTTCGGAGGACTGTTCACTCTCTGACTATCCGTCGGGAGAATGATTTGGTATCCCTCGGGTACACCAAAGCTAAGTTTAAACCTTTCTAAATCTTCAGGAAAAAGGGAACAGAGATAAAACTCTGGTCCCGAGGTGTTTTGGACAAAATCGACATGCCAAGGACTTAGAGGCTCAGACTCGACCAACGCTAGAGCGGCAGAGTCCATTTTTTGCGATCGGGCTTACGAGGAATGGGCCCCCGAAAGCCGCTTGGGCGTTGAAAAGGTGGACGAGGAGGAGCTTTCGATCTTGATGACCGGGAGGTAGATGGAATGTCTGTATGTGGAAAAGCTTGTGAAGTTGAAGCCGGAGGATCCCGGGATGTGGCAGTGGACTCGGGTCTCAAAACGCTTTCAACGGAAGCGGTAGCAAACTCAGAAACAATGGCTGGATTCAAGTTTGAATCCCGGTCAAGACCTTCTCGGGACTCAACACTGGGAATGGCCTCTATCTCGGGTTCTACTTTGCTCTGAACCGTTGGAATGGTCTGGGTTTGAGCTTCGCGTTTTTCTCTGTCCTTACGAAACATCTCATGAATCTCCCAAGCAACCCTAGGGTCATCGTCTTCGGTAGAACTGCTAGAGGTACCAGATCGCTCCTCTGAGGTTTGTTCGTGAAGATCCTTGAGACGATCCCCGGTAAGGTTGAATTTCCGGGTTTGGTCACTATCACCTTCACTAGTGTATCCCTCGGCTCGACGACGTTTCTCCCGGTAGACGGGAATGGGAACCTTAGGCTGATGCCTAAAACCCCTCAAACTGACTTTTGGTCTCTTCGGGGCCTTATATTTTCTCGGTGCCATGAGGAATGAGGAAGAAAACTTACTGATTGAAGACGGGAACTTAAGAGACGTTGAGAGATGGGCGGGATCAGTTCTTGGTCGAGAGCAGAGCAAGCGTTGTAAAAGGAAATGAAGAGGAGAACCCCTATTTATACAAACCGAATGAGGCGTTACACCTTTTGATGGAACAGTTAAACCCATTGATGATCAACGGTTACGAAAGGAAGACGGTTCGACTCCCCAAAAACGCTCATGATGAGCCTACTCGTAGCATTTGACGTGTCATCTGCAGACTGGGTGAGGAACTCGAGGAGCCGTTACAAAAAAGGAAAAAACGGCCGATCACTTCATGACGAGCATTTAATGCATCTTGAGTTAATGTTTTTAATACTTCCCGACTAACGTGGAGTAACAGCAAGAGCAGACGATACTCCATTCAAGGATCGGGTAAATTCCCGAATAATCATCTGTCCAGACCGGATGGAACCTCATTACTATCCCGAACTTTGCACAAACAGCAAGAGCAGACGATACTCCGTTCAGGGGCCGGGGAATTTCCCAAATAATCATCAGTTCAGACGTCAGATGGAACCTCGTTACTATCCCGAACTTTGCACACAATGATCGGGATAGGGGGCTTATGATATGGAATCTCTATGATTAAAACGGGTATAACCCGAGTGAGGCTTTATATGTAGTCGGGATGTTACCGACTGAGATGAACGGGACGCACATCCCAAATAAGGTACTCTCCTAGTAAGGACAGTCAACTCCGCTACCGACTGAGGTGGGGACTAATAACAGAAAGGCGAGATCTCCGGATGGGTAACGGCTCCTGTCGGGTCAACTTACCAAATACATAAAAGGTAACACCCACACTATAAATGCACGGATCTACCCCTCCGGTAAGCATCCCAATACACACTGAGTCTATTCTTGTGTACTTTTGGCACAAGACCTCTCGCTCTTTGTTGTCTGACTTCATCATCGGAGGCGGTTGCCCGGCACACAAGCCGGCCCGCATCTAACCTTTTTTGCAGGACTCATCGTCCCGGATACGAGAGGTGACTCAGCCGGATCCAGAAGCATAAGTGATCCGCATCATCGTGATCTCACTATTTATATCACGGTTTTCTTTTTTAAAATATATGATAAATGATGTATTTATAAAAAGGGCACCCCCCACAAAAAAGGAGGGGGGAAGAGAAGGAAAAAAAAAAAACAAAGGGGAGGGGGGGGGGGGGGGGGTGGGGGTTTTTTTTTTTATTTGGTTAAAGAGGGGGGGGGGGGGGGGGGGGGGGGGGGGGTGGATCTCAACCATTCAAACGGTAATTGTTCCACTTAGATGAAAGAACTAACATTGAACCCGAGTTGGACCGAAAATCATTATCGATTTAACACAAAATCAACCACTCTTGTTGTAAAATTAAATAAAGGGAAAATATCTCTCTTCTTTATTTTACTTATTATTCTCTGTTTACTCTTATTCCCTCAAAAAAAATGAACTTTTATGTCACTGTCTCCCTATATTTAAAATGGCAAATTACACTTTTTTTATTCTTCAATCAATTATATTGACTTTTAATTAATTTTTTATTTTTCTTACTTCCTTTTTCTATTTCTTTGTAGGAATCTATACTTGGATGTACTTTTTTAATTTTAATATATTCTTAATTACTTTAGCTTCATAAAACATACAATTTATTTATTTATTATTTTTATAGGAAACTATTAAATGTGATTAAATTTAGTTATTTTTCTTTTCCACCATATTTTATAAGAATTTATTAAACACAATTGATAATAAAGAATAAAAGATCTCATAAAATAGATTCTAATAGATAAAAAGAGAAAATGAAGAAAAAATTGATAATAAATAGAAACAAATGAATTAAAGAGATAAAAACAAAGAATAATTTAGTCTTTTTAATAAAAAAAAAATCATTTCTTTCGAGGCTTAAGAGGAGAAACTTTACTTTTGAGAGGGGAATAAGAGTAGATTAAGAGGAAGTACTGAGGAGAGATAGAAGACGAAGCGCCTACAGCTCGTCTGTCATTTGCCATGGCCTACAATGGATGAGGAACACAATAAAGAATCAAGTGTGGTGAAATTATTCCCCAGAGGTACTTCTCAAGATATCTATTAACGCTGGAGCTTTCCAATTGCTAAATCTCCTCTTGGAGGGGAAACTAGAAAGATGGAGCTAGGAATTAACCCCAAAGATTGCACAGGGAGTTAGTATGTTTCATCCCCCAAGAAATAGCAATTAAAGAAAAAAAGGCACTACCAAAAAAAGGAAAACCTTAATCATTTACAATTTATTATTAATTATAATTAATCCTGAGTTCCAAAAGGTGAAATATTACATTACAAAATATAAGTTATTAGAGAATCGACATAAGTTTATTAATAAAATAATAAATATTTTAATGCATATATAATACATTGATTCTATTTTTCCTAAAGACTCCCTCGCCAGTAATATATATATATATTTTCGCTGAAAGGATCATTTGTATTAAAAATCGAAAAGAAAAATTACAAACATACAATCAAAGAACCATCCCTCAAACCTGCAACATTAGTTGCCCCCAAGTACACCTAACCTCATTGGTTCCAACTCACATAATCATAGATGGCAAATCAAAATCTGAAACGAGAACGACCAAAAGCCTCTAAATCAAGTTTACTCCTTATCAATGTTGTTCAGGGTATATTAACATCTGAAGAACCCCGTCTTGCAACTCGATTTGCCAAGAAATCAGCTGCCTGATTGTTTTCCTTATAACAATGCAAAATTTTCCAATAACGATTGGCAAGAAAAAAATCAATACCTTTTGAGCGCTGCAAGAAAAATCATGGAATCTTCCTTTGCTGAATTAAAACCACAACTGCCACTGAATCACATTCTATCCATAAATGTTGAATATCTAACATTACTCCCCACTCTATACCCTACATCCGGGCCTCCATTTCAGCCTTAAAATTATTTTTGATACCTAAATAGGTGTTGAGGATTTAACAGAATAGTTGATGACTCATCTCTAAACAAACCACTTGCATCAGCCGTACTAGGATTGCCCAACAAACAACCATTGACATTTAACTTCACCCACCCTACAGAAGGAGAAACCCATAAAATTTCTTGAGGAGGAGAAGAGCTTTTAATAGAAATTTTTAGACCCATCGCTCGTGATTGAGCAACCACCATTGGAGGGACCTTTCTACTATCAAGAACATAATCATGACAACTGAGATCAAAAGAGATCAAACGCAAAACCCAATCTTTAGACAGATGCACCTCCTCATATCGATATTTGTTACGAGCAAACCATAGATAATATAATAGCAAGAAGCAGTCATGAAACCACATATTACCCAAAGGCAATGACTTACCCTACAGACTCCACCACTTTTAGCTATCTTGAAGAGAAGACGAAAGCTTCTAACTGAAACCGAACGAAGTACACAAAGACTCCCAACAGCTACGAGCAAAAGAGCAAAGAATAAAAATATGAGGAATTGTCGGATTTTTGTTTTAAAATAAAATAATATAATATACTATTTTGATAAGTTTCAAAACATTAAAACTCTATCTCCCTAGTTTTGTTTTAGGACTCTTGTTTAATTCTTACTCTATAGGACTCTTCTGGATGTATAGATTCCAATCAAAGGGTTTTGGCAATTCGACATATATATTAGGTAATTTAATTTACCATATGTGTCTAGTCCCACATCCGTTGGAGCTAACGATTATATGATTTATATATACATATATAGCTCCTAAGAGGGGTGTATGCGGTAGAGAGCTAAGTGTGGATCACGCGCATGCACTGAGCTGGACCGAGTCTGGTGTGGTTGCGGTTGTGGTCCGTAGATCCTAGTCTAACCAAGCCATGGGGCATTATAATATTATATAAATAATATTAAGTGTCTATGATGGGACTTGGGACTTGGGGACGTGGGTCGTGGGTCGTGGATCCAGAAAACTTGGTTTTGGGTTTTGCTGTAGAGAATTGACTGATCATACTGTCACAACTCTCTGAAGGTGACCTTACATACATATGTAGCTCTCTGAAGGTGTCCATACGAGCCTATAAATAGAGGTGAAGCTCTGAACAAAGGACTTACTCGGATTTTGGGAAAAAGAAATTCGTATTCTAGAGTTAGAAAATTCCGTTTTGTTTTCTTCATTCTGTCGCTGTTAACTACCTTTGTATCTCCTTAACAAGTAGACTCTGTTGGAGTGCAAGCCTTAAGATCTGAGGAGTTGTTGTATCTTGGAGGTGAGAACGTCAAGGTCAAACCCAGTCTGCATAAAAGGGGGCGTTCAAATACCTTAAGGAAAAGTACGATACGTACGCCTCAACTCACCCTGTTCGAGCTCGTGCTGGTTCTGTTTTCGTTTTTCCTACTTCATTCCGGTAAGTGGTTTTAACATAAGGTATATTATTTTGTATACTTTATATATTCGTTTCTCCTTGATTCTGTTATTGGTCTGTCTATACTGTGCCTTTGGTCTTCTGGTTCTAACAGGAATATCCTTAGAAGCCTCTAGACACATACCACATTGTGAAACCAAAGAGATTCCTTTGGACATAACAATTGCATCAACAGGGATTTTCCATGGAAAACCCGCCAACAAAAAATCTGCAACCTAGGAAATAATTTCAATTTCCAAATCTTCTTTGCCCAATCCACAAATGCACCCTTTTAAATATAGATATAAATATATTAAATCAAAATACGCTAATTTTGGTATTTCTATTAATGAGCAAAAAATAGCAACAAATATCTATGTGCATTTGCACGTGCTATATAAAAATATTGGAAGTTTTATCTATTTGAAGTCTTCGTTTTGGATTGATCTACCTTGATTAAATTGCGGGAGAAACTTAAAGTGTACCTAGTAAGAGCACCATGACTGAAATCTCTGAAGAAAGACAACCCAAATGTGATGATCAATTTTTGACCTATCAGCCTCTACAATGTCACATACAAAATCTTGGCCAAAACCCTAGCTCTAAGACTAAAGCTCTCTACTTTCATTTCCCCTCTAGAAGGGGACTTCGTCCCAAAAGGACAGATAACGGAGAACATTTTATTGGCTCATGAAATTTTTCACTTTAAGAACTGCACTAGAGGCAAGTGTGGTTTCGTGGATCTTAAGCTTGATATGTATAAAGCCTATGAGAGGGTAGAGTGGTAGGTTCTTTCTAATCTCTTTTCTTTCCTAGGTTGCATTAGGCCTTGAGCAACTTGGTACACAAATTGACTAGCTCTACCTTGTTTTCGATTAAATTCAATGGCTGCCCCTATGGATGCTTCAATGGAAGGCGCGACCTTCATCAAGGGTGCCCCTTGAGTCCCTACCTTTTTCTCCTTATAATGGAGAATCTCTCCAAATTGTTCAATGAATATTGAAGGTTTAATTTATTCAAAGGGATAAAATTGCCAATCAAGCTTCGGAGATTTCCCACCTATTCTTCGCCGATGATGCTTTTCTCTTCTGTAGGGCTAACGTGCATGATGTCCTCTATATCAAAGTTGTTCTTGATCTTTTTTCTGGCCTCACTGGACAAACAGTAAATTTTGGAAAAAGTGGAGCCTTAGTCATAATGTGCCAAATGACCAAAAATCCCAAATCCTGCCGATTTTGGGAATTTCGAAAATGAAAAAAAGTTGCGGGTCTACCTAGGAACAAATTTGATTTATGGCAAGGCCAAATCCAAAAACCTAAGTTTCATTTTGCAAAAGATTTCTCATTGCTTTGCCTCTTGGAAAGCTTCTTCTCTCTCATTTGCTAGGAGGTCTGATTTTGATCAAATCAGTTATGCAACCCCTCTCTTTGTACCATATGTGTGAAATTCATCCCAAAACCTAAATTAGACACCCTATTTGTTTTGGATGAAGAAGAAATTGTTTGATGTTTGACCTTGAAGTTGGATCTTGAGTATGGTGTTGATATGTTTAGAAGGTCCTAGGAAGTCAAGTCGGACCTCTCCCTTAGTGTAGATTCAAAAACCCATAGAAAATTGATGATGTAATTCCCTACTTGAAGAGTTTGGTTGATTTAGAAAAGAGAATGCACCTTGATGAAGAGAAGATTGGTTGATGACCTTAGAGCATGGTTAGATATGATTTAAAGCCATTTTCCTATGCTAGGTAAGTTATAGTTGTTGTGTAGAAAGTTTCGTTTGATTCCGATAAGAGAAAGGCCCTCAAATCCCTGTTTTAGGCTATGCTTTCAGCTGGGTCGACTGGGCCATGCTACCCACCCACTCGACCCAAGCAAACAGAATTCGAGCAGAATCTTTTATTTAGGTCCTTATTGCTATATATACCTCATAACTACGTGTTTTTAGTATCCCTAGCCTCCAAAACACCTAGAGAACGAAGGGAACTCATCTCCAAGCCTCCATTGGTGTGGAAGAAGATCTACATTCAACTCTCAAGCTTTCTCTCTCTTGTTCTTCAATCAAAGGTTAGTATTCAATCTAATATGCTATTGATTCATTCTTACTAGGATCATTCTCTTCTCTGATCTGAGATTATGAGGAAGATATTAAATCTCTGCAATCATATCTTCTACAATCTCTTCTCATTCTATATGCTATGATTTCATATTCATTTTCTACATGATTTTCATGATTTCTTCTTAAACTATGATCATGTTCTTATTTCGATTTCTTCTAGCATATTAGATGCATCTCTATGATCATTCTTACTCTTGATTTACTGTGTTCATATACTAGAATGAGGTCTCATCATCTCTAGTTCATCTCTTTCATTCATAGCTTGTTTTCAATGAAAACCATGTTGTTTTCCAAATTAGAAAGTCTTGTTTTCCAAAATAGAAACTATGATTCTAAATTAGTAAGTAATGGTTTTAATGGTGGTTTGATGTCTAAAATATGCTTTTTAGTCTTAGACTACTGTGTTAGACAATCTCTCCAAGTTTAGTCGCATCCTGGTTTGTGTAGCATAGGTTTCGGATCAAGATTCTCTTTTTATTTTCGGATTTGCTCTTGGGCAGATTGCCTGGGTCGACTGGAGCACTCAACCCGACCCAATCAACCCAAGCGGATGACAAAGACAACTCTGTTTTTGATCCGTTTCGACTCCAATCTTTTGGAATCACTTCTTATGACCTATACATGTTTTGTCAAGCTTGTTTAGGTGATTTTGGATCTGTTCTCTGATCTCTTATTTGAAGACTATAAGTTCGGATTACGAGGTGAGTATTCCAACTCACAATATGCCTATTTACATGTCTTATTGTATTATGACATGAATGCATGATTTAGCTACTGTTATGTTAGTTTCCATTATGATATGAATGCTATAAGTACAGTAGGATCTTATTTCCTTATTTACTTTATGTACTTGATCATGAATGAATACTTATTCATGTATGTTTCTTATTCATTTAATCTTGTCTTATTATACTCTTCTATTTGATGAGATATCTGTCGTGGATGACATGACTGAATTATGATTGTGATTGTTTAGGTATGATTTGGGATTGGGGAATGTCCTTTTGACATTTCTATCCTTGGACATCATTGCGGATAGTATGGGATATTTCCAATGTTGCCCTTTGACACTTTCCCAGATTATTGGTTGTCATACCTAAGACTTGTCTAGCAGTGTTTGGCTAGGATATTCCCTGTTATATCAGACCTGATTTGGAAGGGTATTGAGACCGAACGACCCGTGGTAGCAATGGGGATTCATGGGCGCTCAAGACCGGTAACCAACCCGTGAGGGGACATGAATCACATTGTGGGGGCCATTTATGGGTAAGGTTGCATATGGATAGACTTGGGCTCATGGGCGTTCAAGACCGGTAACCAACCCGTGAGAAGACATGAGAGCTTCCCATTTAATATATGTGGATGACCTATAGGGTTGATGAGTCCGTAGTCCGAGTTGGTTGTAGCCATAGGATACGCTGACTCTAGTGTGAAGGATACCGGAGAGGATCGCCAGGGGCGAGGAATGGAAGTATCTGGATCTGAGTTGATATGACTAAGTAGAAGACTTGCATTGGGCTAGGCTTTACCCTGACATGCGCCAATACTTAGACCAAACGGTTATGTGAGAGAGCGGTGACTTAAACCCCAGCCAAGGTTGTCCGTAAGGTGTACCGACCCATTACCAAACGATGATGTGTGATTGAGACCTTTCCAAATAAGTATGGTGCTATGACTTAAAGCATGTCTACCAATAGAGACCAGCATACATACATAGAGTTAGAAGCATATTTGCATATATTGTTTCATATCATTGCATATATGTTTGCTTGTGAATACATGTGAAGATGATTATTGTGTTTGGTTTACTTGCTAAGTTCTTTTGAGCTTACCCTTCGGGGGACTTGTTTTTAAATGACATTGTAGGTACGAAAGAGAACCCGTGCACCAGAATGGAGAACCTTTCCATACATGGTACAACTTCGGATGTCCTTGGACAAGGTAATGAACAGCGAGGCAGCCAACACTCGGATTTGGGCTGCACTGACGACTCCCATTGATGGCAGCCGGTATCGTCTTATTCGCCGATGGGATTGTGCGCTAGATGCTGATCTGAAGCTTCAAGAGCATGACCCTAAAGTGAAGAGGATGAAGACTGAAGAAGAAGAAGAACCGACTGAAGATGTGGATTAGATTCTCTTGTTTCTTCTAGACTTTTATTTTACTTGTATTGGCTTAGAGCTTGCTTTAGATTTCGACCTACCTTCCGCATATGTTGTGGGGTATATTTCCGCTATGCTCTACAGTTGTCATTTGATTTGGTATCTTGTTATTCCGCACTCTGATATTCTTTAGTGATCCTTCTATGATCATTTCTTGACTTTTATTATTAACTTATTAGAATACAATGATTTGTTCTTGCTTTTGATTATGTTATTGTGCTAAATGGATATGATCGTTCCTAAACTTGATCTTTTGGGTTGTGGATCACTCCCCAGGTAACCCAGATAGGGTATAGGCTGGGTGTATTTGGGCGGGATGTGAAAATATGCAATGGTTTCTGATGAGCACATTTATGTGTGAAATCTTAGGGCATAAAACATGCATTTTACACACTTTGAGTGGAGCTACCTTGGGTTTTATGTTGTTTTTGCAGATTTTATGAATTTTTAGGACTTGAGCGAATATCTGGAGTTTTGGGTATTAAACATGCGAATTTTACACGTCAAGAGGTCCGTTCAAATTCTGAAGTGCGAAAGTGGCCCTAATTTGGAGCATGATGGGCTAGAGATACAATTATGGGCCAACTCCAGAATATCTTGTAAAATTAGATTAGGATTTTTTTTTTCTTTATTGTAATTGAGAATTGTATGGGGCCCATCGGTAGTCAAAGACTAGGATTTTCTATTTTTTTAGAAGATTTTATTTTGTTAGATTTTATTTATTTCTCTAATTAGTTTTTTCTCTCTCTTCCCACTTTCTATTATTTTCATTATTTTATTTTATTCTTTTTCCTTAATTAACCCAAAATCGTTTTTCTAAAAGTTTATATTTTTTTCTTCCTTCTTTCCTTCTTTCCTTCTTCCACTCTTTCTCTTTCTTCTCCACCTTATCTACGTGTAACTCAACCTTAAGTTTTATTTTTTTTAATTTATTCTTTTTCTCCATTTTCCCTCTTAACGTATTTCTATTTCTATTTATTTTATTTTATTTCTCCCCACATTTTCTCTCTCTCTCTCTCTCTCTCTCTCTCTCTCTCTCTCTCTCTCTCTCTCTCTCTCTATTTCTAACGAATTTTGCTCTTTCTTTAGTTGTTTTCTTTTTCTATTTTACTCTTTTGTTATTATTATTAGTATTATTATTAGGTATTATTATTTTATTTCTTTGTTTGTAAATTATTCTCCTTCTTCTATAAATATTATCTCCCTCTTAGGTCTAGTACACACTTTACTTTCTCTTTAGTTTTACTTTAGTCTTGCACTTTCTATTCTCTTTAGTTTGCTTTAGTTTTCTCTAGTTCTTTGATTAATTTGTGGGTTCTAGTCTTTAGATTGAATGTTTAGGAAGATTGAAGTTGCGTAATTTTTCTTTTTATGCAAGTGTAATTCCTTTAGTTTTATCAATGCAATTTCAAGTTCAAGTTTCAAGAGGATTCGCTTTCTCTCTAGGTCTAGCAATTGCAGATCTAGTTTATTCTAGATCTGGTTGTTAGGGTTGGTTGAGATTCGAATCGTTTATTCAAGTTTTGTTTGGAAGATGCAAGTAAGTAAGATTCTTCAATAGTCTTCTCTCCCCCCTCCATTCCCGCTTCTATCTACCCCTCCATATTCTTAATTTAGGATTTACTTTCAGAATTATTTATTGTTCTCCCTTCCCCTGGATCCTTGATCAGAGATGCCTACAGTCGTGCCTCTGCTTCTGGTGACGGGTGGTGTTGCATCTGCATTTCCTTTTTATTTTTATTGTTCGCATTTTTTTCTCTCCTGTCTTTTATTTATGCATTAGTTATGTTTGCTTTATTTTTTTTCATTTCAATTCGATTGCATTAGATGTATGGATTAGGATCGTTGGTTTAGTTTAAGTAATTAGTTAACAAAAATTGAATCATTCCACTCTCGCATTACTATTAAGAAGTTGAATTCTAGGTGGCATATCTCCCTAAGATCGACCCGTTAGATACACGATACTGTGCGCTTGCGGTTATTTTATTTTGCAAACAAGTTTTTGGCGCCGTTGCCGGGGAGGTTAGTGCATGCGTGTCTGGACTCGTGATTCCACCAATCGACTTGTTCGAGTATCTACCTTGACCATTGGCGACATACCTCCACCTAAGAAGAGTCTTAGGGATAGATTTTACCCAACTCGGTCTACACAACCCTCCTGTATACGTTTACCTGACGTAAGGGGTAACAACTTTGAACTTAAACCTAATTATCTGTGTATGTTACCCCAATTTCATGGGTTGCCTGATCAAGATGCATATTTATTTCTTAGGGAGTTTGAGGAGGTTTGTGTTCTTATGCAAATACAACAACTCACTGATGATGCCGTAAGACTACGGTTTATTACCTTTGCATTAAAGGACCAAGCAAAAAAGCGGCTTTATAGCCTACCTTTGGATAGCATTACCACATGGGAACAATTCACTGTCCTATTCTTGAAGCAATTCTTTCCTTTCTCCAAGACGAATAAGATAAGAAATGACATTCTTCAATTTCGTCAAAAACCCTATGAGTCTTTTGCTAAGGTAATGGAGATGTTCCAAAGCCTCCTCCAAGAATGCCCTCACCATGGTTTAGAATTGTGGCATTTATGCCAAATAATTTATGAGGGTATTGATTATCAAACTAAGCAACTTTTGGAATCTATGTGCCCCACAGGATTTACATCGTTCACTAATGATTCCAAAGCTTGGGAATTTCTTTTAGACCTAGCAGATAGAACTAGAGAATGGGAGTCAACTCAAGAATCTGAAAGGACTAGTAGAGGATATTTTGTTGATAGCCAAGTTCATAAGGATGCACAAATAGATAGTCTTTTGAAAAAGCTAGAGACTTTGGTAGTAAAAGCTGCACCACCACAACCAAATCAATCACTTTTTGTTGACAAATCTGTTGCTATATGTGCATGGTGTCAGTCTCCTACACATATAATTGAGGAATGCCCTAGCTATTCTGGAGGCCAACATGAAAATGTCAGTGCGATGTTCCCAAACCCGTACAATAACACATACAATCCTGGGTGGAAGAGTCATCCTCACTTTTCATGGTCTCAAGGGCAAAACCAAAATGGATTAGCAATTATTCCACAAAAAATCAATTTGGTGCTCCTTAAAAACAAAGTGCACAATTTTTTCATAATCAAAATGTCAAGTTCCCTCAAGCCCCAAATTTTCAAAATGCCAATCTAGATAGGTCTGTCAATCCACCTGTTGTGCCTTATATGCCTCTCACTGCACAAAATCAATCAACACTTGGTTTCAATAGAAGTAATAATCCGGAGTTTTCTCGTCTCTCTACCTTAGACAAAAATATGGAAGTACTTTCCAGCACCTTCATGACTTCTATGCATAATATGGAAAGACAAATTTCCACTCTTGCAAGTGCTTTGTCTGAGCGAGAAAAGGGTAAAATGCCTAGCCAACCTGAGTTAAATCCTAGGATTCAGATTCAACAAAGACCATCACATTTACCAAATCAAGTCAACCAAGTTGAATCCTCCCCTTCTTCTTTAGCTTCAATAAATTCTGTGTCGGCATTGCGAAGTGGAAAAGGGTATTTAACAGGTGAGTCACATATTAATGAAGAAAGCAAGATTAGTGACCATTGTGATGAGGAGAATGTTCAAGTATCTCCTAATGAGGGTTTGTCTGAGAAACCCATAGAAGTTGAGGATGAGCCAATTACTGTAGCGGTACCTAAATTTGGTGAACCATTAGTTGAAACTATGAGAAAAGAGCAAATTTCAAATGAGAGTCCTTATGTTCCTAAGGCCCCTTATCCCAGCCGTCTAGTTAATAAGAAGAAGACTGCAACTATGGAGAAAATTTTTGATGTCTTCAAAAAGGTAGAAGTGAACATCCCTCTTTTAGATGCCATATCCTAGATCCCCGCCTATGCGAAAGTGTTGAAAGATCTATGCACTCATAAAAGAATCACTAGCGTTCCCAAAAAGGTGTTCTTGGCAGGTAACATTAGTTCCATAATTACTCAACCTGTAGCAGCCAAGTATAAGGATCCAGGGAGCCCTACCATAGCTTGTGTCATAGGCAATACACACATTGAACATGCTTTACTTGATCTTGGTGCAAGTGTGAATGTTTTGCCTTACCATGTTTATAAGCAACTAGGATTAGGAGAATTGAAAGCAACTAAAATTACTCTTCAGTTGGCGGATAGGTCAATTAAGATTCCTAAAGGGATGGTTGAAGATGTTTTATTGAAGGTAGGAGAATTTATTTTTCCAGTTGATTTCATTGTGTTAGATACTAAACCTTTTTCAATCAAAGATGAAATCCCAATAATTTTAGGAAGACCGTTTTTGGCTACTAGTAATGCTTTAATCAATTGTCACAATGGCCTCTTACGGTTGTCTTTCGGCAATCGAACTGTGGAGTTTAATATGTTCAGGATTGGGAAACAACCACAAATTGAGGAAGAAATCAATATGCTTGAGGAGTCTTTGGATTTTCCTAATGATTTGATTACCAATTTTGAGATTGATTTTGATCAGGAATTTCAAGAATGTATGGATATGTTGGAAGATGATAGTGAAACCTTCTTTTCTGAAGTTTCAAATTTTCACATACCTTTGGAGCCTATTAAACCCCTATCCATCTCCATTCCAAAACCCTCAATAATTGAACCTCCCAAGCTAGATTTGAATGAGTTGCTTTCTAATTTGCAGTTTGCTTTCTTAGGACAAGATAATTCTCTTCCTGTCATTATTGTCTCTGATTTAACTTCGACAAAGCCAGAAGAGTTTATCACACTGTTTAATGATAATAGAGAAGCATTGGGTTGGTCTATGACTAATATCAAAGGTGTAAGCTCTTCCATTGTACAATCTCATATTCATCTTCTGCAGGATGCCAAACATTTTAGAAAACCACACCATATGCGTATTTTGTCTGACATTGTGAAGGTTTTTCTTAAAGTCTTTAGGAATGACTTTTCTATTCATGGTTTTTCTTATTTGGAGTGTCTTCCCCATCATACATTGATATTGAAGATAAGGCTAAAGCTTCCAATGATAAGAACATCATGATTGAAAGGTATACCCCTCTTTTGCCTTGTCCTTGTTTATCTTTTCATGCATGCATTGAGGACATTGCATTACTTAAGTGTGGGGGGAATACCTTTGGCTTCTTTGTGAATTTTAACTTTGGCTTTTGGTTAGTGTACATACTATTTCAATTGCTATGATGTGTGAAATGAGAGTAATTTTGGTACCCATTGTGAACACATAAAAACCCTGTTGAGAGGAAGGTAACTTGTATGTATGTTGAGATGAGAATTTCCTTAGAAAAATAAGAGGCCCTTAACTTGAGGCGTTGGACCATCTATGGGTTTTGTGGGTCCTTGTTTCTTTGGCTAGAGGTTGAGATCAATCTTTTGTATGGCATGACAAAAGTTCAAAAAGAAGTGAAAAGAAAAGAAGAAAAAAAAAAGAGTAAAAAGTAAAAGTTGAATTTCTTGGAACTAGACAAGGCACTCCGACTCAGGAATCGAGGTGACTTGATCGAAACTCTTAGGAATGATATTATTGAAAAGAACTCTCGTATCACTGTCTATGTGGGCATATGCAAAGCAAAGCTACAAAGTAACTTGGGTTTCTGGTGTTTGCTCCACCATGTTATTCAAGCCAACCGTAGTGGAGTAAAGTAGAGTTCACTACTCAAAAGAAAGAAGAAAAAAAAAAAAAAAGAAGAAGAAAGAGAAATAAATGCAAGTGTCATAAATGCCTTCGTAGAAATGTTTGGTCAAAAATACTTCAAAACCTTAGTCCTTGGTCCTCTTACTCTATTAGTGGTTTTGCTTAAAGGAGAGGTGTACTTGAAAGATATAAGGTGAGTCTTTGATTGAGATATATGCTTAGTCTCAAGAATCAATATGGGGTAATAAAATTCAAGTGTGGGGGATCTTAAATCAATGGTGAGGAAAGTTGTCATAGCTGTTGATTCTGTATAAGTACTTACCAATTGTTAGAGTTGAAATTTGCAATGTTTTATTTTGAGCTGAATTGGAATTTTGGATGTATATTCTCTGCAAACATCCACGAGACAAAACTCGTCCTCTAGGGGTAACCTAGTGGTTTAAAGGCTTGTTGCACATGCTAAGTGTAACCGTGATTCTTACGAAAATGAGTTAGGGTTTATTTTGTTGCATTAGTTTTTTTTCCTTCATTTGTATTTTTCTTTTTGCTTGAGGACAAGCTTAGTTTAAGTGTGGGGGAATCTGATGAGCACATTTATGTGTGAAATCTTAGGGCATAAAACATGCATTTTACACACTTTGAGTGGAGCTACCTTGGGTTTTATGTTGTTTTTGCAGATTTTATGAATTTTTAGGACTTGAGCGAATATCTGGAGTTTTGGGTATTAAACATGCGAATTTTACACGTCAAGAGGTCTGTTCAAATTCTGAAGTGCGAAAGTGGCCCTAATTTGGAGCATGATGGGCTAGAGATACAATTATGGGCCAACTCCATAATATCTTGTAAAATTAGATTAGGATTTTTTTTTTCTTTATTGTAATTGAGAATTGTATGGGACCCACAAGTAGTCAAAGACTAGGATTTTCTATTTTTTTAGAAGATTTTATTTTGTTAGATTTTATTTATTTCTCTAATTAGTTTTTTCTCTCTCTTCCCACTTTCTATTATTTTCATTATTTTATTTTATTCTTTTTCCTTAATTAACCCAAAATCGTTTTTCTAAAAGTATATATTTTTTTCTTCCTTCTTTCCTTCTTTCCTTCTTTCCTTCTTCCACTCTTTCTCTTTCTTCTCCACCTTATCTACGTGTAACTCAACCTTAAGTTTTATTTTTTTTTAATTTATTCTTTTTCTCCACTTTCCCTCTTAACGTATTTCTATTTCTATTTATTTTATTTTATTTCTCCCCACATTCTCTCTCTCTCTCTCTCTCTCTCTCTCTCTCTTTTTTCTAACGAATTTTGTTCTTTCTTTATTTGTTTTCTTTTTCTATTTTACACTTTTGTTATTATTATTAGTATTATTATTAGGTATTATTATTTTATTTCTTTGTTTGTAAATTATTCTCCTTCTTCTATAAATATTATCTCCCTCTTAGGTCTAGTAAACACTTTACTTTCTCTTAGTTTTACTTTAGTCTTGCACTTTCTATTCTCTTTAGTTTGCTTTAGTTTTCTCTAGTTCTTTGATTAATTTGTGGGTTCTAGTCTTTAGATTGAATGTTTAGGAAGATTGAAGTTGTGTAATTTTTCTTTTTATGCAAGTGTAATTCCTTTAGTTTTATCAATGCAATTTCAAGTTCAAGTTTCAAGAGGATTCGCTTTCTCTCTAGGTCTAGCAATTGCAGATCTAGTTTATTCTAGATCTGGTTGTTAGGGTTGGTTGAGATTCGAATCGTTTATTCAAGTTTTGTTTGGAAGATGCAAGTAAGTAAGATTCTTCAATAGTCTTCTCTCCCCCCTCCATTCCCGCTTCTATCTACCCCTCCATATTCTTAATTTATGATTTACTTTCAGCATTATTTATTGTTCTCCCTTCCCCTGGATCCTTGATTAGAGATGCCTACAGTTGTGCCTCTCTTTGGTTAAGGCTTCCTTTTCCTTTTATTGCTTTGTTATTTACTTTCTGTCTATTCATTCATTATCTCAGACCACATAACCGGAGCAAAGCCTACAATCGTGCCTCTGCTTCTTGTGACGGGTAGTGTTGCATCTGCATTTCCTTTTTATTTTTATTGTTCGCATTTTTTTCTCTCCTGTCTTTTATTTATGCATTAGTTATGTTTGCTTTATTTTTTTTCGTTTCAATTCGATTGCATTAGATGTATGGATTAGGATCGTTGGTTTAGTTTAAGTAATTAGTTAACAAATATTGAATCATTCCACTCTTGCATTACTATTAAGAAGTTGAATTCTAGGTGGCATATATTCCTGAGATCGACCCGTTAGCTACGTGATACTGGTGCGCTTGCGGTTATTTTATTTTAGGGCCTGTTTGGTTACATGAATCCAGATTTCACTGGTTCACTGGATTAACCGGGGAAAACTCTATCATGAAATCTGGACACCACAAACGAAGTAGAGGGGGGGAAACCGAGATTTCAAAAAGCACCCAAAATCGACAAATAGTAGGAGAGCCATTTCTCCACAACCAAACATCTATTATAAATAGACTCCATGATTTGATCTGAGATTTGAAATCCAGATATAAATCTCGGAGTGCGCCTTACAAGCCCCAAACTCTATCATCAAATTGACTCTCTTTGCCAAAGGTTTTGGCTTGAAAATCCAGCGAAAACAAAACAACTAACCTTTATCTCATGGGAAAAATGTTGTCAGCTGAAATACCTGGGAGGTTTGGGCTTAAAAAAATGGATGATATCAATTGTGCCCTTCTGCTTAAATAAGGTTGGAATCTCCTGACGGAACCCCAATCTCTTTGGGCTTCGGCTATTAAAGCAAAATACTTTCCCAAGACTAGTCTTTTTAATCCGAAGATCAAAAAGAAATGGGGGGTCTTGGCCTTGGCGGAGTATATGCAATATCATTCCCAATTTACAAGGGATGGTGTCTCGACAAATAGGGAATGGGGTGGGACCTCCTTCTCATTTGACCCTTGGTTGCCAAGGGCCAAAATCATTGTTTCCGAACATCTGGACAACATTGTGTGGAGAGAAGAATGTACAATTCATGAAATATCTCATTTTACACACTAAATGGGGAGTACCTTTCAAACTTAAATATGCTAAATACTCTTCTCTCCTCTATATCTCTCAATTCTTCTTCAGATAAGTGGATCTCAACTATTTCTTCTAAGAGTGTGTTCTCTGCCAAGTTGGGGGGCGTACTTTGATGAAAAATAGGATACCCTCCCCTGTTAATAGTTTGAATCCATGGTGAAAATTCCTCTGGAACTTACCACTATATCCCAAGTTTTAATTCTTCTTTTGACGTCTTTTGCATGCAAGACTTCCTATTAAATCCACGCTTGCCGAATGGACGGAATTGCATATTGAATGTCAATTATGTGGAAATAAGCCAGAGACTCTTTGGCATGTAATCATCTCATATGAATGGACCAAGAGGATATGTGATGCTGGAGTTCTAGGATTGCGGATTGAACATCTATCCCAACAATCAATATTGGACTTATGTCTCTCTTTTTTGGTGGGGGAAACCATCTCAACAGGAATGACACCCACG
Organism: Hakea prostrata; assembly: GCF_041222555.1. Lineage (NCBI taxonomy): Eukaryota > Viridiplantae > Streptophyta > Magnoliopsida > Proteales > Proteaceae > Hakea > Hakea prostrata. The sequence continues at coordinate 74,757,814 of NC_142602.1, read as the reverse complement.
GTTTTTTTTTTTAATTTTTTTTTTATTTGTTCTTTTTCCTGTGGAAAGAAAGAAATGTGGTGACCTTTAGTAAACAAAAACCCAATCCATACAAATTATTGGCCAATGTTTCCAAATGGGTTTTAGATCTCCAAATTAGTCCAACTGTGGCCTCGTACAATGACCTACATACATATGCTATCAATGGCCATCATAAAAATAAGTGCTTATGCCATTAGTGCACTATGATGTAAACTCCAACTCACATATTTTTTTGGCGTAGGGGTATTTAGCAGATTTCTAAACAGGAATGCATGGAGTGTGGGTATTATTAGTAGCCAAAGATCGTTGTTACTTAAAGTAGGACTTACAGAATATGGATGTGAGTTAGAAGTAGTGCTAGATGCAATTCAAGAAGGGCTCAACCACCCAATTGCATAGGGTTCTCAACTGGACGAAATTTGGTGTAGTGGCATTGCAGCGATGCAATCCGGTAGAAAGCGATGCAATCCGGTTTCTACCTAAACCTGAAGGCATAGCATGGCCCCTCAATTTGCTTCCAGCTCTATTAAAAATATCTGCTTCAACAGCCACTACTTTTTGCAAATTTAAATCCCCCACCCTGCTGGAATGTTCTATTAATATTGTTAACCAAACCTTCATGAACCCAGTACTTCTACTAGTAGGAATGAATTATCTAAATATACTGTTTGTAACTCTTTTATGGCTTTGTTATGAAGTTGCTTTTATGATATATAAAAAAACAGAGAGGTTCATGTTGGGTTAATTTTAACTTAAATATCTTTATTTCCTTCGTTGCCGTGGTTCCCACGGCCCTTGCTAGACCTTCCAAGTAAAGTTCCTTTTTTTTCTTTTGGTATGCAGTGCGAGTTAAGTCAAGTCAACTCCATCCGTATCATGTTTTCATGGTGTTATATCTTAGGGTCGGTCCAAAAGTCATTGGGTATTTATTTTTCCAATGAAAATGACGATTGAAGGGACAACTACCCTTAAAAAAAATACCATGACTAATAGACATTGCCATTTCTTTGCGGTGTTTTTTACTTGAAAAGTCTACGCATTAACTACTGGTTGTGATCTTTACTTGTAAAGTCTGTGCATGACTTTAAGGGCTAGACATGCTAACAAATAGCAACTGTTAAGATGGTTACCCATTCCATGATCATTTTCTGTAATAATCAAGTTGTTTTCTGTAATAATCAAGTTATTTTCAAGATAATTACATATTCACAAAATACCATCTCAATCTATCCTATTTCAACCTCAAACGTTGATTTATGAACTTGAGTCTCACGCCAGTGTTTGGATTGATAAACTGTTATTATGAGATAATACTACTAAGAGCTTCTTTTTTTTTTTTTTTTTTGGAGGAACTAAGACCTGCACTAGGAACATGCTCCCATAGCTAGACAGTGGAAGAACCCCAAATTTGCAAATTTGCAAATTTGCAGCACTGCTCCCAACAGTCAATTGCTCAGATTTAATTTGGGGTCTTGTACAAATCTAGTCAGTTGAATGAAATGTTTATCCAACGGTCCAAATTTACTATGGACCCCAAATTGGATCTGAACCATTCGCTTCGGGGAGTAGCGCTGCTCCCAAGCATGATCCCACCTCATTAAAGTTGTTTTAGAACTTTCAAATCAATAGAGGCCCACAACTCTTAACTCTTTAACAGAAAAGGATGTCAGTGGGGTCTACTTATTTATGATATCCAACCATCACGATAGGTCTTTTGGTATCATTTAAATTTATAAAGATTTGACCAATAAATGTAAATAGACATTTGATTTTATTTATAATCCTGATTCTTCACGAAAAAAAGAAGAAGATCAATTTATGTAAATTTCTAGATCGTTGTATGTAGTTTATCACCACACAATATCAAAATTTTTTGTTTATGTGGGTTGATACGGGAAAAACCGTTGTCGAACCGGGCCCGCCCTTGATTTAACTTTTGACCCCAGTCGGGGAGAAACAGACCGACTCGCATCTGAGCGGGCTGGGTTTAAAAATAACTTGCTGAGGAAGAAACCTGACTCAATCAACAAGCATGCCGGAATCCGTAATCTTAGGAGTGGACGAATCGTCAAGGGGACGGTTAACGACACTTATGAGAACAAACGATCGTGCTTACTCGGATAACTTCCGCCCTACAATCGTGTTAACAAAGGAAGTTTTAACCCACCAACGAACGGATCTATCACCAATGGATCTAATCGTTGAGATCGGACGGTCACCCGAAGAAGGTTTTATAAATCCAACAAAGGAGATTAGAAGGTAAACACTATATAAGACATGACCTACGTACAAGAAAGGTAACTGAATCATATTCCCAATATTTGTATTCATACTTCTACTTTGTACTCAAGCAGTGCCTCTATGATCAGTTCATCAACTAACTTAGCCTTTGGAGGTGGACTCCCGACCCCCACGGTCGGGCCACATCTGACGATTGTTTTGCAGGTCATTCTTAAGTGATCTAAGGGCTGAGCAGATTTTGGACGCATCATGGGTAAATATTAGACGTGTAATATTATTACTTAACTAGGGATAAAATGATAAAATTACAAAAAATTAAAATAGAAAAACTTACTTTTCTTTTTCTCTTCGACCTCTACTTTCTTTTGTCCTCACTTTAATAACATTTTAGAGATATCAAAATTAAACTACTCTGTTATGTTTTGACCCGAATTTTTGTACCTAATATTCACAACGACATATTTTTGTGGGCGACCCAAGTAACCTATTTATGGAGATCTGTGGTGGAAGCGGAGGGCTAGGCCCAAGCCTAGAGCCCCACACTGATCTCGGTCTATGGAGGGGGTGCGGGGCGGAGCCCCTACGATCCGGTATGACTTGACCTGATGGTTCAACTTATTTACTTGATTAGAATATATATATATATATATATATATGTATCTTATGTTTGCCTGCCACATTATTGAGAGATTTGGGATTTTCAAATAGGGTTTTGGGTGAGTGTTTTTGTAACGTCATTCTTGACTACTGGTTGTGAGATCCCCTTATGTTCTTCTTGTACATAGTGAAAAAATTCTTCTTCTTCACCCGTGGATGTAGTATACCACATTCTGTGTGAACCATGTGTTCTTGTTTTTATTTATTTTTCGATTCGCTATTCCGTGGTATTTGTTCTAACAAACTGGTATCAAAGTGCTTGGTTGTTTTCAATCTATACATCCATGACTTCTACATTAACAAAATACGATATTGAAAACTCAACGGAAGCATCAGTTTCAGTTTATGGCAAGTTTGGATGTTGGTGGTTCTTACTCAACAAGGAGTGAAGAAGACCATATTTGGGAAGACGAAGACACTTGAGGCTAAGTCTGAAGAAAATCGAAATGGTATGGATGATCAAGCCTGATGAGCACTTTTATGAGTGAAATCTTAGGGCATAAAGCATGCATTTTACATACTTTGGGTGGAGCTACCTTGGGTATTATATTGTTTTTGTAGATTTTATGAATTTTTAGGACTTAAGCGAATATTCAGAGTTTTGGGTATGAAACATGCAATTTTTATATGTTAAGAGATCCGTTCAAATTCTCAAATGCGAAAGTGGGCCTGATTTGGAGCATGATGGGCTAGAGATGCAATTATGGGCCAACTCCAGAATATCTTGTAAAATTAGATTAGGGTTCTTATTTTATTTTTCTTCATTGTAATTGAATGAATGTATGGGGCCCACAAATAGTCAAAGACTAGGATTTTCTATTTTTTTTAGATTTTATTTATTTCTCTAATTAGTTTTTTCTCTCTCTTCCCACTTTCTATTATTTTCACTATTTTATTTTATTTTCCTTAATTAACCCAAAATTGTTGTTTGCAAAATAAAATAACCGCAAGCGCACAACATCATGTAGCTAACAAGTTGATCTTAGGGAGATATGCCACTTAGAATTCAATTTCTTAATGGTAATGCGAGAGTGGAATGATTAAATTTTGTTAACTAATTAATTAAACTAAACCAACGATCCTAATCCATACATCTAATGCAATCGAATTAAGACGAAAAATAAAGCAAACATAACCAACGCATAAATAAAAGGCAAGGAAAAAAAATGCAACAATAAAAATAAAAGGGAAGTGATCCGAGTGTCAGCTCTGGATCGAGGGAAGGGGAGTATAATTATAATGACTTTGACCGTGGACCCTTTGCCGTAGCTTACAGTCCACCGATCAGGGGAATGGATATTAAAGAGAAAAAAGAAAAGAAAAGTGCAGAAAGGAAATAACATAAAATAAATAACAAAACAATAAACAAATCAATAAAAGCAAAAGGGAAACCTTAACCAAAGAGAGGCACGATTGTAGGCATCTTTGATCAAGGACCCGGGGGGAAGGGAGAACAATAAATAAATGCTGAAATTAAATCCTAAATTAAGAATATGGAGGGGTAAATAGAGGCGGGAATAGAGGGGGGAGAGAAGATTATTGAAGAATGTTACTTACATGCATCTTTGAATCTCCAAAAAAAATCTTGAACAAACAATTCGAATCTCAACCAACTCTAACAACCAAATCTAGAATAATCTAGATCTGCAATTGCTAGACCCAGAGAGAAAGTGAATCCTCAAACTTGAACTTGAACTTGAACTTGAAATTGCATTGATAAAAATAAAGGAAATACACTTGCATCAAATAAATTACATAACTTCAATCTTCCTTGCAAAACATTAAAACCTAAACATTCAATCTAGAATTAGAACCCACAAATTAATCAAAGAACTAGAGAAAACCTAGAGCAAGCTAAAGAGAATAGAAAGTGCAAGACTAAAATAAACTAAAAAGAAAATTAAGTGTAAGAGTAGACCTAAGAGGCAAGGTAATATTTATAGGAGAAGGAGAATAATTTACAAATAAGGAAATAAAATAATAATACATAATAATAATAAGAGTACAAAAAAAAAAAAAGAAAAGAAAAACAAATAAAGAAAGAGCAAAATTTGTTAGAAATAGAGAGAGAGAGAGAGAGAGAGAGAGAGAGAGAGAGAGAGAGAGAGGGGGAGAGAGAGAGAGAGAGAGAGAGAGAGAGAGAGAGAGAGAGAGGATGTGTGGAGAATTAAATAAAATTAAAAAACTTGATTTCACGTGGAGAAAAAGTGGAAGAAAGAAAGAGAATGATATGGATGATCGAACCCTCACTGCAATTCAATTATGCCTATTGAATGGAGTTCTCTCGAAGAAGACATGGCATAATTGTGGTCAGCGGTGGAAAACTTGTACCTCACAAAACCCCACACTAACAAGTTGAGTTTAAAGCAACAATTATATACTTTGCGCATGGGTGAATGTACTTCTCTCAAATCTCATATTGTTACTTTTAACTCTATCATTATTGATTTGCAAAAGACAGATGATAAAATTGAGGATGAAGATTTAACATTATTATTGTTATGTTCACTACCTCTGTCATACAAACACTTTAGAGACACCATGATTTGTGGCAAAGAGACAATCTCAGTTGCAGATGTCAAAATGAATCTTTTGAGTAAATAGAAAATCGATGATGAATTGACATCAACCAAATCTAAGGGTATTGGTTTGACAGTTAGGGTAGAACTACTGAGAGAAATTCAGACAACGACAAGAAGAATTCTAGGTCAAAATCAAAGAATAAAAATTTGACCTGTAATTATTGCAAGAAATAGGACCATATCAAATCCGAATGATACAAGCTTCAAAACAAATATAAAGCAAGTGGTGGTGCCAATCAACCAAAGAAAGAAAACTCTTTAGATGGCCATCCATTGACTGTTTCGTTGATTCATTATGATCATTCATTCTTCCATGAAATTCAACAGCTAGGAATTTTAAATTAGACAAAAATTTACACAAGACATGCAACTTTTACCCTTATAAAACCAACTTCAATTAAATAGTTGCGATGATTGTCTCCATTTTTGAACGACTGAGAAATTCTCATTTCTTGATCTAGAAAGTCAAGCAAAACCATCAGCCAACCATCAAGGAGGTTCCTGTGGAGTTTCATTTTCAGTATTAAAAGGTGAAAATGAGATAACTCATCATCGATAATGACAATTTAAATCCCAATGAGCAAAGCCATCACTTTAAATTTTCTTTTCTTAGTAGTGTGCGATGCATAAACAACTCATTTGTAGGGATAGAAGAAGATAGTTGACGAGGAGCTAGCAGTTAATGGCGATGAGATCTGGAATTCATCATGCACTTGCAAACAACAGGGTTTTATGGGCTCTTCTCATCGTTGTTTTTTTGTTGAATTGCTTTGATATGTTGACATCTGAAGCTCAAACCTTACCGGATGAAGAAGGTGTGTATCTACAATATATAACGCAATAACTGATCCTTACTAGCTACAAGTACTCTCTCTCTCTTCTCTCCCCCAGATCGATCCAAGTGAAATATTTTTTCCTGAGAATTGAATTGTTTCCTTTTAGAATTTTTTTTAATGGTCAAGATTTCCATTTATCATGTGAAGATGTTCACTGAAACATCAATAACCTTTTCTCTTTGTGTTTCACATGATTTCAGCAGAAGTTATCAAATCTCACGTAAATTTCTTGCATGAATGCCAAATCAGTAGTTATTTAATTTTTGAGATTATCAGTTTTTATTTTTCTTCCATTTAATTTGATTATTATTATTATTATTATTATTATTATTTTTTGATTTACATAAGGAGATAAGCTGTCATATATGATACATAGCATAACATAGAAGCAACTTCATACATTCAGAGGTGATATCTACAGAGGATACGAGGTTCAAACCTTGTGACACCAGACTTTTGAGCTCTAGTAGAAGGTCAGAAGGCCAAGGTTTACAGGGTTTAGCTAGAACAGTAGGTAAACGAGAACAACTAGTCATTAGACTTATAGATGGAAACATTGCAAAAACGCCAGCATTAACAGCTACCAAAAACCCATCCACGACTGTATGAAGATCCGTTATGCCGCGCAATCTTCCAGTTTTTAACAAAAAAGAAGAACCATTAACCACTACGCAGAGTGCCCATCTCCCTTCCTTTAACTGTCGAAGTACAGTACCTGCAATCCAAAGAGTAGTGCTGTTATCCTTTGGCCAGTTGAGAGTTGGAAGAGATTCACTTTGTGAGTTGTCTAATGGAGGAGTAGGAGGTTCTTCCCTATATAAATTCAGACATTGAACCCAAAATCTAACTGTTTCAATAACGTCCATTGGGAGTATAGAGTTAGAGTTAAAAACAATCTTGTTACAAAACTCCCATAAGTAATAATAGAGAAGAACCAAGATTGTAAATACTCATCATGTTGCAACAAAGTAAACCAGTACATATAGAAATCCAAAGGATTAGGTGCATAATTAGTGTGAAAAGTGACACCCAGAATTCCTCTTTTCCATACATAGGCAGTCGAAGGACAAAAGAAAAAGAGGTGCATAAGAGACTCAGGTTCAGATTTACAAAAGGAATACAGTGGAGAGCAGTTAGACCATTTATGAACATCCTTATTTAGGTAGAAACCATCATGAATGAGCCTCCAGAAGAAAACTTTACAACGAGGTAAGATCTTTAACCGCCACAAGAATCTCCACCATTATTTGGATAAAAGATGAAGAAGAACCATAATGATCAAGAGACAAGAAGGCAGTTTTAGTGTTGAATGAACCATTCTTGGAAGGTAGAAAAGACCAAGAATCCCCCGTGCAGAAATTGGAATAGCAGAAACAAAGTGGATTGGTAACACATCTGTGATATTTGAGGGTAGAGCCGAGGTATCATTTTGTAGAAAATCTCCTTCAACAGAAGTGTGAAAATTAGAAGTGAAAGAAGCGGGCAGAATTTTATTTGGTATGGTTGTGTTGTGGGTGACCCGAAAGGAACCACCAAACCGGAATGGTTCAATCAACCTAACCCGACGGGTTGACGGTTCAGATAAATGTTGCACGCAAGCCAGGACAAAGGGGCTTCTCGGCTGACTAAAGAGTAGACTGGAGCGACTTGCTGGCAAGTCCAGACACCCAGTGTCTTTTCAGCAAAGCCAGCGGCCTTTGGGGATCCTTGATATCTCCTCGTTTGCGGTGCCTCATAGCATTAATTTCAGCAATAAATGTCTCGAGGGCCGTGCAGTGATAAGGGACAGCTTGGATGCCCAACATTCGTTCTACAACTGCCACAAGGACTGCGACACCACTTTTTGTCTCCTCAACCAAAGAACAACGTCACATCCAGCCAACACTTGAGTTGACTCATTGATTACAAAAGGTGTTCACAGCAGCCCTAGGGTCTACAACCGTCAAAGGATGACGTCACCAGGTCCACAGAAGCCATGTCCACCGTTGAACCATAACGTAAAGGGTCAGTCGGCCATTACAGGCGGAAAAAGGTTACAAGTTCGTATTAAATAGAGGCAGCATTCCCAGGTATAACCGGAGCTTCTCTAGCCATTACTCTCCTTGATAACTTCATGAAAAACATTCTTCCGCAAACCCTTAGCATTTATTCCGCTAGCATTGATTCTCAACTTCTTTCTTGAGACTGACTTAATCATTGGAGGTGGCTTCCCGTCCCCAGAGGTGGCCCACTCTAACTCTTGTTTTGTCATTAGGAAGCTAAGGAGGACCGGAACTAAAGAGGGTTGATCAAGAAATCTGATCTTCCCCACCAACAAGTTGTAAGCCAGGGATCAAAGGCAAAAGAAGATGAACTATTAATTCCAACATTACAAACAACCCAGTCTCGAAGAGCTTGAGGAGAATTTTTTACTCCCAGCCAGATGCGAGACCAATATTTTTTTCTTGACCTTAGGATCAAAGATAGAAGAATGGGGAAAATATTTAGATTTAAGTATTCTCGCCCAAAGTGCAGATGGATTGGTTAAAAGACGCCAAGATAACTTCAATAGCAAAACTTTATTGTGATCCTCAGCTTTACGAAAGCCCAAACCACCATGAGATGAAGGATTACACATATGATCCCAGGAGATCCGAGAATGCTTCGAGGCCTTGGTAAGGGCACCATTCCTGAATTGAGCACAAACCTGATCCAAAGTTCTGCAAATAGTTTTTGGAATAGGAAAAGGAGAGACATAGAAGGTTGGGATGGAGGAGAGCACAGAAGAGGCAAGGAACCCTACGTCCAGCAAAGCTAAGAGAGATGGCTTTCCAAGCTTTGAGCTTTGAAACTTTTTTTATTCTCAAGGAATCTAAAATATTTTGATGCGGATCGAGAGTGGAACAAAGAGGTGCCCAGATATTTGCACTCAGAGGTAGAGGAATCGATACCTATAATGTTGCATAAAGTTTTCCTAGAATCCACTGAAACATTGGAGCTGAAAATAAGGTTGCTTTTGTCGAAATTGATTTCCAGTCCCAAAAGACTAGAAAATAAATCTAAGACAGCATGAATGGTGGATAGGTCTTTTAGGGTGGCACAACAGAAAATAAAAGCATCATCGGCAAAAAGAGGTGGGTAATTTCCGGTGCCCCCCTCGCTACCGAAATACCATGGAAGGCATTCAAATCCCTATAGACTCCCAAAAGTCTACACAAAAACTTCCATCACTGGAAGAAAAAGGTAGGGACTCAACGGGCAGCCTTGTCCAAGACCATGAGAAGAAGAGAAACAATTAAAAGGTGAACCATTTAATTTAATAGAGAAGATCACCAAGGAGATGAGATTGCGGATGAGATCACACCATTTTGGAGGAAAGCCAAGGAGATTAAGCACTTGGAGTAAGAGTTTCCATTCAACCCTAACATAGGCTTTAGAAAGATCAATCCTAATGGCAACAAAATCCAATTTTCCAGTTTTTGCTTTTCGAGAAAATAAAAAATCTCCTTGTAAGACCCAGTACATAAGCTAATAGAGTGAAAATCTCCAACAAATTTGGGCTCTTCAACTTTAGGGACAAGGACAATCAGAGTGTGATTAACTAGAGGAGGAAGATTGAGAGTGTCAAATAAATCCCAAACCAAATTAGAAACATCATGTTCAAACACACCCCATAATTTATGAAAGACAGCAGCCATGAAACCATCAGGTCCGGAGCCTTATGTGGACCGAAGGAGAAGACCAAATTTCGAATTTCATCAATAGAAGGCTTAGCAAGAAGATATTTTAATCAGGTCACAGTGATACATGGTTCAAAAAGCAAATCTATAAAAGAAGCATCCAGAGGACAAGAAGAGCATAAGAGAGTTTTATAGAAATTACGAATTCAACAGCAACAAGAGGAGTAGAGATAATCTGGCGTGTAGAATTCTGGATTTCAACAATCGCCCTTTTTGGGATTTAAGGAGAACAGAAGTGTGACAAAATCTAGTATTCCTACCACCATCAGAGATAAAGTCAATCGCCCTTTTCTAATTTTTATTTTCCATATCTTGCTTCGAACATAGGGAGTACGTGGTTGGAGAAACAATTGGTTGCCATTTCAATCTACACTGTTGAAAATAATAATAGTTCAAGAGAGCAAGAGAGAGAGAGAGAGAGAGAGAGAGAGAGAGAGAGAGAGAGAGAGAGAGAGACTGAGTGTGCGTATGAGAGAGGACTAAAAATAATAATCACATTAATTTACAATGAATTAGTACATAGCTTTATATAGAAACAGAGTCCTTCTTCATAGTATTCTTGGAGTCCTTCTCTGTATAGTTCTAGGAGTCTTGTGGTTGTGGTGTTAGGACTTTAGTGTTTTAGTTTACATAGAATATTGATTAGGATTTTATACCAATCAGTATCAAACTCTCCTTTGGATTGGCTAGTGTCTTTGTGAGTACCATTTGTAGAGTTCTTCTTGTATGTAATAACTAGTGTATGATCAACTGTGGGACTTCTAATAGCAGTAAAACTCTTGAAAGTTTGATTAGTTGTGGAACTTCTAACAGCATTGGAACTCTTGGAAGCAATCCTAGCCGCATATGCTTGAGATGAAGTGGCAGCTAGGATGTTGGTTGATATTCCAGATATATCCCTAATATGCCCCCTCAAACTCAAGGGATGTGAAGCGATCTTGAGGTTGGCTAGTAAGGTGCTGAAATGTGGAGTAGATAGTGGCTTGGTGAAGATATCAGCTAGTTGATCCTTAGCAGATAGGAAACGAACATGAAGATCTCCTTTGGCAACCTTATCACGAACAAAGTGGAAGTCAATCTCTACATGTTTGGTACGAGCATGAAAGATAGGATTTGCAGTGAGATAGGTAGCACCAATATTATCACACCAGATACAGGAGCAACACTTAGGAATATATGAAGCTCGTGAAGTAGAGATTGTAGCCAAGTGAGCTCAGCCGTGGCATTAGCAAGAGCTTGATATTCAGACGATGTACTGGAGTGAGCAATAATGGATTTTTTTGAGAACTCCAAGAGACAATGTTGGGCCCTAGGAAGACACCATAACCATTGGTAGACTTACGATCATCAAGGCATCCAGCCCAATCAACAATGGAAAAGGCGATTAAAGTCATATTAGAGGATTTGTTGATGACTATTCCATGTGAGAGTGTACCATTTAAGTATCGCAAAATCCTTTTGACAACAGACCAATGATCAAGAGTTGGACTTTGCATAAGCTGACAGACTTTGTTGACCGCTAATTGTATGTAAGGACGAGTCATAGTAGCATACTATAGGGTCCCCACAATACTTCTATATAATGTAAGATCAGCCATTAGCTCCCCTGAAAATTTTCTCAATTGGGTAGTGGGAGAAAAAGGATTGGTAACATGCTTGCAATCACTCATGTTAGCCATGTGAAGAAGGTCAGTAATATATTGTTGTTGACAAAGTTGAAGACCATCAGGGAATAAGGAAACAAACATTCCAAGAAAGTAATGGAGGGGACCAAGATCTTTGACAGCAAAGAAAGAGGTGATAGTAGTCATAAATTTAGATAGTAATATTTCAGAACTGCCAGTAAAAATGATGTCATCCACATAAATTAAGATAAAAAGTGTTCCTGAAATACCATGATAAATGAAAGAGAAGTTTCAGTTTTTTAGATCCAACAAAACAAAATTCCAATAGGAATGAACTAAGATGATCAAACCAAGCACGAGTTGCCTGTTTGAGATAATAGAGAGATCTGTGAAGGCGACAAACATAATCATGATGAATAGGGTCAACAAACCCTGGTGGCTGTTTCATTTAGAAGCCATGGAGAAAGGCATTTTGGATGTCAAGCTGGCGAATAGTCCAAGAGTGGGAAACAAATAGAGATAGAACCAGGAGGATAGTAGTGGGTTTGACAACAGGGCTAAAAGTTGTAGTCAAGACCCTCTTGTTGATTGAACCCTTTTGCCACTAAGCGGGCTTTGTATCTTTCAATAGAACCATCAGCCTGCCTTTTAGTTTGAAACACCCTTTTGCAACCTATAACATTTGTCCTGGGGAGGAGGAGGGATAAGAGACCAAGTGCCATTCTTTATTAGGGCATTAAATTCATCATCCATAGTCGTTCACCAGTGAGGGTATTTGTTAGTAGTATTGAAAGAGGTAGGTTCAAGTTGGGTGTCATCAAAGATCGATTTAAGTATGGCTTTAGGTGGATGGTGGGCTTTGGAGGGAGTTAGCATGGGATGAGTGTAAGAGAAGTGGTTGGAGAAGAAGGGGAAGGAGATGGATGGTGAGGATCATAAGGGAGATCAATAACAAGACTTCGCATCGCTTGCTCTACTTCCCTCCATATTTCACTCCAAAGAACGAGAAGTGGATAAGGATGAGGTGGAGGGGTGGTGCCCAATGGAAGAGTTGGGTGGGAGATGGGGAGGGGAGGCATGGTCTTCTAGGGGAGGTGATTCGGCCAAGGTTGTGGGTGGGATTGGGGGGACCAGAGGAGGAGGAGAGGGAGTAGGGGAAGGAAACATAGGAGGAAGGCCAAGAAGAGAAGGTAAAGGTGGTTGAGAGTGATGGGTAATCGCATAGGTGATGGATGGTGAAAGGGAAACTGTTTTTCATCAAAAACAACATGGCGGGAAATTAGGAGTTTATTTGATTTAGGATTGAAGCAACGATACCCACGGTGACAAGGACTGTAACCAAGAAAAACATGCATGCTAAAGCGAAACTCTAGCTTGTGTTTGTTATAAGGACGAAGGTAAGGGTAACATGCACAACCAAAAACTCTTAAGGTGGCATAGTCTTGATGGACTGTGAAGAGTTTGTAGTGGGGTGAAACATTGACCAAAATAGGGGTAGGAGTCCTATTTATAAGAAATAATGCAGTTTCAAAGGCATAATTCCAAAAGTTTCTAGGGCAAGTAGAATAAGCTAACAAGGTAAGGCCAGTTTAAAAAATATGGCGATGATGGCGCTCGACAACCCCATTGTGCTCATGAGTGTGAGGACAAGGGAGGCGATGATCAATCCCACAAGAAGTGAGAAAGGTAGACACAGGGCGATATTTGCCACCCCAATCACTCTGAAAGCGTTTAATTCAACTGGAAAATAAATTTTCAACAAGTAATTTAAACTGTTGAAAAATCCCAACGACCTCAGACTTCAAATGCATAGGATACAACCAAGTGTACTTGTTAAAGGCATCAACAAAAATAACATAGTACCGAAAACCATCAATAGAAGCAATAGGAGAGGGTCCCCATACATCCGAATAAATCAAATCCAAAGGGGCTTTAGAGACTGAAGTAGAAGAGGAGAAGGGGATTTTATCACTCTTTCCTTGTTGACAAGCATCACATAAAAGCTGAATTTTCTCAGAAGTAACAAGTAATCTAAATTGATAAACAAGATGATGGACTAATTTAAAGGTAGGATGGCCAAGTCTGGAGTGCCACTGGGTGACAGAAGCACGTTCACCAATGAAAGCTTGTGGAGAAAAGTTGCCAAAGGGCATTTGGTAAAGTCCATTTCTATCGATTCCTTGGAGAAGACAAGTCCCTATTGCTCGATCCTTCATATAAAACATGTTAGGATAAAACTCAAAGATAACATTATTGTCACGAGTAAACTTGGAAATGGATGAAAGGTTCTTTTGAATGGAGGGAGCATGAAGAATGTTACTAAGATAAATAGGAGAGAGTTGTGTAGGAAGAGAAGAAGTACCAGTGTGAGTGATTGCCAAGCCTATACCATTACCTACCAGAACCTGATCTGAACCAATAAGGTTGAAGGTTAAAGATTGTCTAGGTCATTGGTGATATGATGTGTAGTCCTAGAGTTAGGATACCAAGTGTTGTTTGTATAAAGGCCTCCAAAGAGTTCGGAAACATGCACAGAGGGGGGGGGCATTGGTTGTACCTTGGAATAGCATGTTGAAAATAATAATAGTTGAAGAGCGAAAGAGAGAAGAAGTGAGAGAGAGAGAGAGAGAGAGAGAGAGAGAGAGAGAGAGAGAGAGAGAGAGAGAAAGAAATAAAGTAGAAAATAATAATCACATTAATTTACAATGAATTAGTACATAGCTTTATATAGAAACAAAGTCCTTCTTTATAGTGTTCTTGGAGTCCTTCTCTATTGTGGCTGTGGTGCTAGGACTCTAGTGTTTTAGTTTACATAAAATATTGATTAAGATTTTATACCAATTAGTATCAAACTCTCCTTTGGGTTGGCTAGTGTCTTTGTGAGTACCAATTGTAGAGTTCTTCTTGTATGTAATAACTAGTGTTTGATCAACTGTGGGACTTTTAATAGCAGTAGAACTCTTGGAAGTTTGATCAGCTGTGGAACTTCTAACAAAGTGGAACTCTTGGAAGCAATCCTAGCCGCATATGCTTAAGATGAAGTGGTGGCTAGGATGTTGGTTGATTTTCCAGATATATCCCTAATATGCACCAAACCATATAACCATTAACGTGTGCAGATGCTGTGATCCCCTAACTAAAACAATCAAAAAATTCAAATTCAAATTTGTTTCACTTACTACTTTTCTTCTATCCAGAACGCTTCATAGCCACTAATGTGGAGGAAGGTGAAACTAACAATTAATAATTCCAATCAGTACATCCATAATTTATTATTATTATTATTATTATTATTATTATTATTATTATTATTATTATTATTATTATTATTATTATTATTATTATTATTATTATTCCTGAAAGCCAGAGTTCAGTGATGAATAGTTCAGATGACAACTGAAAGAGTCCAGTTCAGGTGTCTCTGTTTACAAGTTCAAGACAGATCCTAGCCGACGAGAGAAGGATGAACTCTTTGCAAGAGCTTCGGTCGATTTTTTTCCCCATTTATTTTGAAGAGTTTGAAATTAAGAACGGTGATATGAGAATTTTAAAAATATAGTACATACTAATTCATCTCTAAACCTTATTATTTTGGCGGAGATCGAGCTACCATTGTTATATAACTCAAAAACATAAGGGACATAAATATTATTGAATGAATTTTAGGGAATGTAAATGTAATTGTTTGCAAACATAGAAGATGTAAATGTAATTTACTCTTTGCATTAATATTTTTATCACTTATTTTTCATTCCATAATTTATTCTAGATATTTACAAAACCATTTTTCATTTGACTGAAAATAGATTCTTTTACTCAATTTTTTTTTTAAAAAGACAAAATAGAGATTAAAAATTGATACTAGAAAGACCCTTCAATAAAATGTACTGATCAATACCAACAGAGCCAACCTTTGTTGGTGCAGATAGGTGATATTTCATTTTTGAATTCTTTGTTTTTATGTATAAATATTAGTTTATTTTTTATGGAAAAAAAAGGGTAAGTTTTTTTCCCTTTGATGTTAACAGTACAAGCACTCAAAAGGATAGCAGCAAAATTGGAGAATCGTTATTGGAATGTCAGCTCAAGTTCGTGCAGTGGTGGTGTAGGTTTAAATGTGAGCTTTGGGTTTACGCCTGCGGGCACATTAATCAAGAGCAATGTCACTTGTAATTGCTCCACCACTGTTTGTCATGTCACGAATATGTAACACTTCTTATTGACTTCAAATGTTTCATTCATCTTAATTTGCTTTTAAAATATTTGTATATATATATAATTTCCTCTAACTCTTTGATTTGTTTGAATTTCAGCCAATTATGGAGGTTGAACCTCACTGGTGTTTTGCCTGAAGAGTTTGCAGATCTTCCCTATTTGCAAGAAATGTAAGTCATCTCTCTTCTCTTCAGTACTTAATTGAGCTTTTGAGATCATTGATCACACATATGACATATGGTGGATTCCATTTGTTCAGCGACATGTCCTTGAACTATCTGAGTGGATCAATTCCTCTTCGTTGGACTCAAATCCCACTCGTCATCATGTAATTATACTTTCTAACTCCTTTTTTTTCCCCCCTTAATTTGGCTTCTTCAAGTTTCTAAAAATGGTTTAGTTAGGATAAGGATTTGGAATAGAATTAGGAAATCTAACCTGACCGATGCTTGGGCACATTAATTAATTGCAGCATTCTTTGGGGAAACCGCATCAGTGGATCAATTCCTAAGGAGATTGGAAACATCGCTTCGTTGGAGGAACTGTGAGTATCGATACATAGCCTAATCAATTAAACTCCTTGGTAGGCCAAACTGATTTTTTCTTTTTCTAATTTAAATGGTCACCCCCAGGGACTTGGATTCTAACCAACTAGAAGGAACACTTCCTCCAGAGCTTGGTAATTTGTCTCAGTTGAAGAACTTGTGAGCTTTCTCTTCTCTAGCTTCTGCATGTTCATTCCATTGTTTCCATCAATCAAAAAATTAAGGGTATTTTTCATCTGGACCCCTTGAGGTTTGGCTCATGTCACTCTTAAACCCAAGAAAATAAGAAAAAAACTTTGTATCTGGCTCACTTAGTTGATTATAGGAAATCATTAATTTAATAAACCGTATGACAAAAATACCCCTGTGACCTTCTGAATTTCTTTCAAATATCTTTTTAAAAGAAAAATAACAATTCTTATCATACTAATTAAAAATCACATCTTTCTTTCTTTAATCCTTTTTTTTTTTTCTTTTGGTAAGATGTCTTTCTTTTATTCCATCTACCAAAATAAATAAAAAATAATGTTTCAAGAGAGCGAATAAAGACAAGGTGAGAGATGAGAAGAGAGTAGCAGTTGAAAGCAGCAGTGCAATAGTACACCCTTCTCCAAAGCAGGCGCTGGAGATGGAGCCATCTCTAGGCCGAATGGTGACCATGAGACTGATGATTTGAGCCATTGGAATAGGAGGGAACTGCAGAAGAGTAATTGAAGAACAAGAAAAATGAACACTACACAAGCTTTGATTTTGAGACGTCTCCCTCCTGGAAAATTGCAACATAATATAGCAAGATTTACTCAAAATACAATAAGTAGACAATGGGATTGAACAGAAAAATAACAAGGAAAAAAACAACAAAAACAAAAAATCCCAAGTAACAACAATATGCATGTTTGGGGAATCTACAAGAGCCTTATGTGGCAAAGGAGCCACCAATGCGAGGCCAAAAGACGGAGGATTGACAGAGCAATTCAAGGGGTCCATCAGACAAGCAAGCCCTAGAAATGCATAGTCCCACCGATTGGGGAATCTACAAAAGCAAAAACAAAACAAAACGGCGCAAACAAAGGCAGGAGCCAAATGTGGCAAATGAGCCCAAATGAGGGAGAAGGAAGGCCAATGGCAAAAAACGGGCATCAAGGAAAAGGAAGGTAGGATGATCCCAACATTGCAGAGGGCAGAGGCAGAAGACACCAGGATTTGGCAGAATGGAATGGTGGTGAAGAAAATGGTAGGGGGTAATGTTTGTTTTACTATTTGTTGTACCTTTTTCTCGCTACTTTCCAAATATGACCAGTACTGTTACCATTTCAAATGAACTCATTGTATACAGATTTCTTACTCTTGCAGCTACGTTTCTGCAAACAATCTCACAGGAATTATACCGGAAACATATGGCAACCTTAAAAGCTTGGAATATTTGTAAGTTGGAGGTAGTTGCTTGAACAGTTTTATAAACTTTTGAAATAATGAATGCCTGATCGATCGAATTAACTTGCTATTAATTTGCAGTTGGATACAAGGGACTGGCATCTCTGGGAAGATCCCTAATTTTATTGGAAATTGGACTAGACTTGTTGAACTGTATGTACCAGATTTCTAGCAACCTTTCGTCTGTTTTCTTCATTTGATAAATTTTGAACAAATCTGACGAGGATTAATCTTGCTATTATTATATAAGAATTGAATATCTTATATATGTTGCCTTCGTCTTTTTGGGTTTTTGCAAACAAACTACTGTCTATGGCAGTAATATGCAGGGCACTTCCATGGAGGGCCCTGTTCCTGCTAGCATCTCCTTCATGAAAAGCCTAAGTTATTTGTAAGTATACCTGCTTACAGATCCAACTTCTAAAGTTGTTATACTTAATCAACCTGAATATTGAAGGATCAACAAAGATTTGGTTAATTTGTTGCATTATTTTTGAATATCAGGTGGGTGTCTGATCTTCTTGGGACAAATATTACTTTTCCTTTCCCTGACTTGCAGAATTTGACAAATATAGAGGAATTGTGAGTTTTCCTGCTTCAGTTGAAGAAATTTATTTGCAGTTGAAATACTGATCTAGTTAATGACATGGCATTGGCTTATGCCAGTTTGTTTAATGGTTCTGTGTGATAATGAGGACTTGCTTTCTTTGGTGATGTAGGATACTAAGAAATTGTTTTCTTATGGGTTCAATCCCAGAATACATTGGAAAACAGATGCCAAATTTGACGATTCTGTGAGTTTCATTAATTCGAAACTTCAACTTCTTCCCTTTTGACTAAGCTAATTATGTTCTCCTCCATGGATCTACTAAGTGATAATCCATCAAAAATCAGTGTTTGTACATTCTGTTTACAATTCTCATTTAAAATTGATTGAATAAATAATGTACCATGATGACAAATTAAAGGTGGTGGTTTGTTAAGAGGTCATGATTTGATATTTCCTTCTGGTTTTACCTTTATTGAATTCTCATAATTAATGTTATCAGAATTCAGAATCACACAAACTTAAGCAAACTACAACCTGTAAGTATTGTGGTAATATGTTACATGAAAATTAAATAAAACCTATCTAATATTCTTTAGCAAGATCCACCAATTAAAGGAGTATGACAACTTCACTTGATTCAAAGTCTACAATATTGCAGATTTGGGTTCTGCATATGGATAGAGTAGTGCCAAATTGTCACTCTCCTCAAGGTTCTAGAGGCCCCATATTGGTGCAATTGGTATACTAGCGAATCAATCACCAAGGTAAAACAACCCTAAAATGTGAGGCTCTCTAATAGTGTTGTACTCCCTAACTAGGTCGCCCAAGCATGGTGCAATATCTCGATCTCGAGGCTCATCTCGGTAACTTAAAACCTAGAGTTGTCTTGAGATCTAGGCAACCCAAAGGCGTGTGTTGGCTTGAGATCTCCTCAAGATCTCATTGAGTTGGTGGAATTTTTTTCCCAGCTTGAGGCTTCAACTCAAGGGTTATTAGGGGGTCATTTGGGACTTGATGTCAGCATGTTTCAACCTTTCTAAACACACTGGTGACCTTAAATTTATGAGATTACAAAAATTAAATGTGAACTACACTTCAAACCCCAACTTGAAAACCACTATGCTGAAGTGAAACCTTAAAACCTATTGTACACATCATATATTGATGCTAAAAGTTCAAAATCCAAACATATTTAACACACCTCACATGTTTATAGTTCAAATTGCAAAGTCTTGTTCACCAAACATAAATCATAAAGTTCAAATGATAATCCAATCATCAAAGTTAGAAATCAAGAGCGGAGACTCGAGACTATAGGTGCTAAGTACATAATCTTGTCTTGCTAAATTGAAGAAAGTGAGATCTTGCATGTTCATGTACTATACGTCCAAGAATACTTAAGGTTGTAGTCAATTAGACACAAGCAATGAAGAGGGATAAACCCAATAGAAAAACAAAGATGGGATTTTCTTAAAACACTGTTAAAATGGGCTTAATCTCCTATTTATACGGGAAGAGACCAGAAAGAAGTTTGTCTAAACTTATGCTCAAACACCATGTCTTTTCCACGAGACATACTTATGCCTATTAGGGAGAGATACAACTTTCTAACAAAATAAACCACCCCATCAGACTTCTGGTTAACTTCAGTTGTATCTTATATTGTTCTAATGTATGACAAGCATAAATAGTTTATTATAGAAAAACTCTTTGTCTAGGTGTTAATTTGAATTCTATTGTTCTAATATATGACAAGAGCAAATCAACTCTTTGTCTAGGTGCATGTTTCTAAAGGCTGATATTCATTTTGTCTTTGGATAATTTACTGAATGTCTTCATGGGCTTTAATTGCTAAATTTAACGTTGTATTGATTAGAACGTATCACAAGTCCATCATTAAATTACACTATATAAACAATCTTTTCTAGTTATGTTCTGAAGGGATTTGTTTTTTCAATCATTTGTAGAGACCTAAGCTTCAACAAGTTGACTGGTCACATTCCAGATTTTCAAAATTCAACGGATCTGCAGCTCTTGTATGTAGAATAAATTTCTATATTTTCTTTTCATATGTCGTTATTTTTTTTATCCACTTCTGATTACAGACTTTCCATTGGTAAAATTAATCAAATAAATATGTCCCATTATTTCTTGTTATCTATGATTAGCACTTCATTAAACTTTCTTGCTTGCATAGTCATAGGTCTATTGAATAAACCCGATAATTCAACCTTTCTTATCAATGATTTCTCTTAATATATCAATGAAAATTTTATTTATTCTCACAATAGGTGCTATATTGTTTATGGACATAGGTTTTTAACTAACAATTTGTTGACTGGAGAAGTTCCACAGTGGTTGTTTACAAGTGACTACATAAAAGCGTGAGTAATTCTCCTCTTCAAAAGTTTCAGCATGGTTAATAGGATCTTTTAACTTCAATTGACTTGCCTTTTTGATGATTTTTTTTCTCTTGAGAAACTATCTCATGTATTTCGACATGTTCTTTTTCTTTTCTTTTTTCTTTTTTCTTTTTTAACCAAGAACTATAGTACCATAACATGATGCTACTTTATCTATCAGTGATTTATCCTACAACAATTTTACTGGATACGATCCGCAAACCAGCTGTGAACAACAAACTACATTGTATATTCCGTACCCTATATTATCTTCTTCCACTTTAATATACAACAAATGACTTTCTTCTTTCCCTAATGAAATTGGTCTATACACAGGAAAACAATTGCCAGTTATTCATTTTCAGAAAACAATTCGTAAGTTTTTTTTTTTTTTTTGCTCGAATGTGATTTTTATTGATTACTAAATCTTGTGAAGAAACTAAATTCATCTAGAGAACCTTTTGCAGAGTTGACTGGTGCTTGAAGAAGGACCTCCCTTGCTATGGAAAACCTAAGTGTAATTGTACAACCTGCTTACATTTTTAGATGACAAAACATTAGAACCTTTATAAGGGGTTTACAAATGATTGATAGGAAATAATCATATATGAATACATCCCTCTGATTCTAGCTACCTACACAGATCATTCATTATTTATCAATTGCGGAGGTCCATCAACAAATTTTGATGGGGAGGCATATGAACAGGATTTAACACCTAAATTGGATGCTTCAACATCATACATCTATCACACTAATAGATGGGCTTCTAGCATTACAGGAATCTTTTGGGATATAGATGGTGCTCAGTACTTGACCACAAACTCATCAGTGCTGAACATGACTGATCCATCCATATATACGACAGCTCGAATTGCTCCGATCTCACTAAGATATTATGGCCACTGCTTACAAAGTGGTAGTTATACAGTGCGTCTCCACTTTGCTGAAATAACCTTTACAGAAGACCAGACATTCACTAGCCTTGGCAAGCGTATATTTGATGTATCAATCCAAGTGAGTGATTGACAATTGCCATCGTCGGTATTTTTTTTTATTATCTTGTCACTTAGTTCTCTCAAGAAACTATGCTCTTATTCCATTACTTTTTTTCGCTTAACATGTTTCTTGAATGTATGTTGCAATTAACTTTCCAGTTAATTCATGAAGAACATTGATAATCATTTTTTGTTTTTTCCTTTTTACTCAATATCTCCAACATTCTTTTGCTTTTTTTGCAGGGAGAAATACGTTTGAAGGATTTTAATATTGCACAAGAAGCTAATGGGTCTGGTATGAGCGTCATTAAGGAATTTAACAATGTTATTGTCAGTGGAAGTACTATGGAGATCCACCTCTTTTGGTCTGGAAAAGGGACTACTACAATTCCCAATCTAGGAGTATATGGACCCTTAATATCAGCTATTTCAGTGACGCCAAGTACGACACTTGTCCACTTTCTATTTTCCCCATTCTTCGCACTTCTCATTATGATACTGCAACTTGCTCAATTGTGCAGATTTTGACTCTGGACTTTCAGTTGGAGTAATCATCAGTATCGTCGTTGCTTCATGTGTCCTCATAACATTGATTTTACTAACTCTTTGGGTGAAAGGTTGCTTAGGAGGGAAGGATCTTGATAACAAAGGTTGGACAAATGGATCATCCATGTGTTTATAATGCAATGCATTATTCTAACATCATTCCTAGAATATGCTTTATTTATAATTGATATAAAACTACATTTTAATTAGAAATCTTGGTTATTATTTAGGGTTAGAAAAAGTAATATGATAGATATAGATAGGGAAGAGGTCATGGAGCCAATGGGAAAGGAATAAAATACAAAATGTAAGGGGCTTTAGTATTAGTCAACTAACAAAATAAAAGTAATTTATTTTGGAACAGTTTTAGGTTAAAACAAGGGTTATTGGTTGAGAGAACAACATCAAGCCACAAACATCAATAGTTAAGATGGTTATCATATTTTTAAGGGCTCATATAAATATCCACTATTTTGCTGTGATAATAAAGTGGTTGCTTTCAACCCAGTGTTCACGAAATGACTAAACACATTGAAATCCATTGTAATATTGCGTGGATGTAGTTATGTAGAAATAAATGTGACTCCATTCATTTCCTTTGTCTAACAAGTAGGCCATATGTTTATCAAGCCTTTTATCTAGTCTTACATTCTAGAAAGATTGATCCAAGCAGGGCATGGATGATCTATATGCTCCAGCTTGAGGGAGAATGTTAGGTCATTAAGTGTGTATTGTCTTGGCAGTAATATGTTAGTTGTTGTCACAATTAAGAATTTTTTATGTGATAACCGTTTTTGTCTTTTCTTTAGTTTCTTTTTCATCATGTAATTGCTAATTAGTGTTTTGTACATTTAGTAGGTTCCTACTTACAGTCCACCCTCCCTTGGCTTGTAAGCAATCGAGTTCTCAATCTCACCTAGCGTAAAGTAAAAGAGAATCTCTTCCCAACCAGGCCAAGCCGAATTGGGCCACCTCCTCTATTTATAAATTAATGACAGTCTAACCACAATAACTCCCAAGTCTATCTTCACTTCCTTTTTCTTCTTCTTTTATTGCTCTCTTGTCTTCAAGTCTTTATTATTGATTGGTTCTTGGTCTATGCTCTAATATTGTATCAGACCTTCTATATGCATATCATATCTTCATATTGGTATCACATGTTCTCACCTACATGCATGCATGCTCTGTATTTTAGAAAACAATATCTAAGCAAAATGTTTATAGATGTCAGATGACACATATCATTAACTGGATATATTATGTATCATTATAGTTTCATCTGTGTAAGGAATATTACTAATTATGTTGAACTTAAAGCCATAGAGCTACAAACAGGTCACTTCAGTTTGAGACATATTGTGGCTGCAACTGGGAATTTTGATGCTTCAAATAAGATAGGTGAAGGTGGGTTTGGGCCTGTATATAAGGTATGTCAGTGTTCAAATCTTTGACTAACCCTTCTTACTTGTCACCATCAATCTATATGTTATTTTGTGGGTTGAGCCTCTAAATTAATCTGGTAGCAGCGTGCTGCAACACTGATGTTGTTAATTTGCTTTAGTTTTCAATAGGAAAGACGAAAAGGTAGAATAGAAATGAAAAGTTTAATTAAGGTTGGGGAATAGAAAAGAAAAGAAAGCAGTTTTATTTCAAGTTTTACCTTGTCTATTTTGGTGAAATAGTGATTCAAATTTTACTTATGTTGTCTTAGGGTATACTATCAGATGGTAAGGTAATTGCTGTCAAACAACTTTCTTCCAAGTCCAAGCAGGGGAACCGTGAATTTGTAAATGAAATAGGCATGATCTCTGCTTTACAACACCCCAATCTTGTGAAGCTTTATGGATGTTGTATTGAAGGAAACCAGCTGCTATTGATTTATGAATATATGGAGAATAATAGCCTAGCCCGTGCACTATTTGGTAAATCCTATACTAGCTATCATCGTGGAAAGAATGTCTACTCTTTTAGTAAATGAATGATAGTCACTGACATTGTCTATGATAGGTTTGCACAAGAATTTATGGCTAAATTATGATATGTTGTGATATGCATTTAGGTTTTGAAGATCAAAGAATGTACCTAAATTGGCCGACAAGGCTCAAGATTTGCTTGGGGATAGCACAAGGTCTATCTTATCTTCATGAAGAATCAAGGCTGAAAATTGTCCATAGAGACATAAAAGCAACTAATGTGTTACTTGATAAGGATCTTAATGCTAAGATTTCGGACTTTGGTTTGGCTAAACTTGATGAAGACGAGAATACCCATATTAGCACTCGAATAGCTGGAACTATGTGAGTAGTTTCTTTCTTTCTTATTCTTCTTTTCTACATGTGAATACAGTTTTCAAGTGACTTATGTCATACCTTAAGAATTGTATATCCATTCAGGCATTTTCTTATGTCAAGATGATAAAATACATTTTTCTTTCACTAGTTTATGTTGATTGTTTTGCTTTGTTTTTAGATAAATACATATGTTCTAGACTTCGTCTATTATATATTGATTTATTAGGTTGTTTCTAGCATAGTTTTATCAGATTGTATTGGTATGATTTATGTGTTGCATATAAGAATCACTATGAAATATCATTGTTGTTACATATTGTTGATACGAAATCTTGCTCGTCCTTCCCTGTCATGTTCCTGCAAAACACATGCTCGACCTTGGGGGTCGAGGTATGTCTCCGACGAGCAAGTCAGTACCAATTATATGATCTCAACTACTCAATAGAGAATTCAAGTAAGTGATCACACAAAATATGAATACTTACTACATAAAGCTTGCCTGAGGTGCTTATATAGCTTTAGATATCAGAGTTAGACTCCGAATATAACTCTAAGAAGAGTTGTGTTAGGAAAGTAACTCTAGGAAGAGTTATTTACCTGATTTATCCTTCTAAGTAGTAGACAGGTGATAAAAGTTTATCTTGATTGGGCACCTTTAACATGATGGTCGGACCGTCCATTAACACTGTGGTCGAGACAGCTGTATTGAACCCGCTAGTCGGACCGGTCAGGGTAGAATGACTATTTTAGACATTAATAGAAGCCCCTCAATCCATTGGAGTCGAGGACAGTGTGTTCAACCCAAGGGATTACATTACTCCTGTGCAGGGTGTCCTTGATCGGTCCGAACAAGTACCTCCTTTATTTCTTCTTCTGTGCTTTTTCATTTCTGTGTTTCTTGAGAAAACAGAAGTTGCTACTGCTACAAAGAAGCTCTTTCTTGTCTCTTATCTTGCGGTTCCTGCTTCGCTTTCCCATACCTAGATCAGTAAGTCCTCTGTTCTTATCTTTTTTCTCCACACTTTTCTATGGTTGAAAAGTGTTCTATACTTGTTCGAGAAGTTATAATGTTTCTGTGGCTGAGAAGTTATATGCTAAATAGCGAGGCAAAGAGTTGTTCAGCGAGCGGAATATTTGCATTAATGCTTGTGCTGGATCAACCACTTTTGTTGGCTGATCTTGCCCTCGGTCCTCTTATACTTTATTTTGTTGTAAACTCCCTTGATTAACCTTGATCATGGTTTTCACATTTTTTGCAACTTTATCGGAGACTCCTTTGCTTTGTCTTCTTGACCCTGGTCGGTCTATTTGAGGTCAACCATAAGTCACTTGGTAACGGTGTTCCATGTTTGGACCAAGGGACTAGGTTTTCCTTAATCAAGCTTTGATTTGGTTTGGTGATTTTGCTCGACCAATGCTGCAAGCAAGTGGGGATAAGATCTTTTGTATCGTCTCCGTTTAAGCCAGTGTTCTAGTTGAAATGCATCTGAATTTTCATAGTGCTCGAACCATTGGTCTGGTCGAACTGGTTGTGGTCGAGAAGAATGACCAACCTTGTCGAGCTCTTGAGCTTTCATTTGAAGTTGTTTGGTTGACCCTGTATTGGCCAAGCATTATGCTAATCCTTTCATAAATCCTTTAGTCTTCTTCATTGTCTCTTTGGCTATTGAATTATCATTGATCGTCCTCTTCTTTGATTGAAGATTTTGCCAATTGCCATGGTTACCTGCCCGGTATATGTAGATATATGTTCGACTACTTCCTCTGAGCATGATAAGTTGTCGTATTTACACACTACGATGTTCGTGCTTTATTTTGACACTACAGTGCTCGTGACGTATTTGCACACTATGGTGCTCGTCATAGATGTATTTGCACACTATGTTGTCGGAAGCCTAAATTTAGGTCTTATACCTTTTTTATTTCCGGAAGCCTAAAGTATCTTAGGTCTTACACCTTTTTTTGGAAGCCTAAAGTATCTTAGGTCTTACACCTTTTTTGGAAGCCCTTAGGTCTTACACCTTTTCTGGAAGCCCTTAGGTCTTACACCTTGTGTTCGGTTATTCCCTGAACATGACGTTAGTTGAAGTAAATAGATCTTTGTGTTTGATTTTTCCCCGAACATGATGTGAATTGAAGTAAATAAATATCTTTGTTCGTTCATATCTTGTGCCTGTTTATCACAAGTAAATTTGATTGGGATAGAGATCTCAAATAATGGAGTATATGGTCGGCACTGCACAATTCTTGATTGCTGGTTTGGTTGGCTTTGTGAAGAATCCGACCTTCGTCTTTGTTGATACTGAACATGTGAAGTAATTTTCAGTGTTCGTTATTTCTTCTGTTCATCATTCAAGCCATGTTGTTCAGTAGGGTTTGCTCGGTCATGAGTCCAAGTAATTGTTCGTCAACCATTGCTCGGTCATAACCCACTACCTCCCTGGCATGATAACTTGGAGTATGATGAAAAATCTTTGAAGTTTTCGTGCCTAAGGAATTTTAGGTCTTTTCTACCTAAGGAATTTTAGGTCTTTTATGCCTAAGTAGTTTTAGGTCTTTTATGCCTAAGTAGTATCTTAGGTCTTTTCTGCCTTAGGATTCTAGGGTCTTCGCAAGAATCTCAGGTCCTTTCCGCCTGAGAATAATTCTTGGGACTTTCTGCCAAAGAATAAATCTTGGGACTTTCTGCCTAAATACATTAGGTCTTTGTGCCTAGGTCTTTTTGCCTAAGAATCTTAGGTCTTATTCGCCTAAGAGTCTTAGGTCTTATCCGCCTAAGAGACTTAGGTCTTTTTGCCTAAGAGTCTTAGGTCTTATTCGCCTAAGAGACTTAGGTCTTTTCTCCCTAAGAGTCTTAGGTCTGATTCGCCTAAGAGACTTAGGTCTTTTCTGCCTAAGAGTAAATCGTAAGCCTTTCACCTCTTTTGGAAGCCCTTAGGTCTTTCACCTTTTCTGGAAGCCCTTAGGTCTTACACCTTTTCTGGAATTCCTTAGGTCTTACAACTTTTCTGGAAGCCCTTAGGTCTTACACCTTTTGATGCCTAAGGAACTTAGGTCTTTTTCTTCCCAATGCTGGTTGAGTAGTGTTATTGATCTGATCGAGCAGCGTCCTTTCAATGTTGGTAGAGTAGAATGATTGTGGTCGACTCATAGGTTTCTAGTATAAGTCTTTTAGACTTGTATATCTAGACATCTTTCGTCGAGCATGGCTACTTGTCACTTTTCAAGCCTTTATGTTCTGTGTACGAGGAGGTTGAGATGTGAGATGTTTATCTCTCTTTACTCTCTCGAGCATGATAGGTCAAGTATATTATTATTATTTTTTTTGAGCTGTTATGCTTCATCCAGCTAAGAACTCTTGCCTTTATGTAGAACTCCTTTCTCTCGATCATGTATGATCGATTATATCTCGAGCTTCCATACTTGTAATTTTGATGATATTTTGCTATCCACAAACTCAAAGACTTTGAAAATATTGTATATAAGGCTTTTGTTGTTGAAGCTAAATATATTGTTGCTGCTGAATTCCAGTGCTAGCTGACTTAAGAGTAATATTGCTTGATATTCCACATTCAACTCTAGGTTGTATATGGCGAATAATCCCAATCATGGACCATTAGAAGAATAGTAACGATCATATAGATAAATAGATCTTCAGGGAAATCCGTAGAGAAAAATAGAGGCCATATTTTATTTGGGAGTGGGGAGGCCCCACAACTGTTGTTGCCACTTTAATATATCATTATCATGCTCTAGGTGTGAGTTTGTGAGTCAAGGAAGCCCAAAAAGACATAGGCTGATGATTTGAGCAATAGACGAATCTCCGCAAGCGATATCGATACGCAACAAAAGGGAATGAAGCCTCTTCAAATTATGAATCATTTCTTCTTGAAGCAAAGCCCCATAGCTAAAGCGTTTGAATGGATTTTCTCTCTGCTAAACTTTGAAGAGCGATGGATCAGGTGAGCTACGATGAAGTTAATCAGACGAATACCCCTATTTGGTGAAGTTTGATGGACCACGTTTTTTGCTCTTCAACATCGCTGCAAATTTTGTAGGCGATATATAAGAGAAGCCGATCTTGACATTAGATAATCTTCAGATGTTTTTCTTCAACATCGCTAATTGTGCAAAAATATATGCTGTTTGTTGTTCCATTGGCCTAAAATGAAGGTGTTGTCATTGTTGGCAACTTAAGTGGGCTTTGATATGTTACAGCAACACATAAAAAGGTTCCGAGAGAAAGAATCCAATTCAAATAAAGAAAACTCAAGAATCCCGTTTTTGAGGGTCTCTGTCCAGTTTTGATCAACCTCTTCATCGGATGGTCATTCAATGTCCGATTGAGCCGAATTTTGGAGGAGAGCTTCACGACTTCTTGATCTTCAAATCCAACGGTGGGATTGTTCATTGGAGATCTCTAAGTTAGTCCGATGTGTCGTCCAAACCACTCCTTGTTTAAGTCAGATAGGAAC
The DNA here is from genome assembly GCF_041222555.1 of Hakea prostrata. Taxonomy (NCBI): domain Eukaryota; kingdom Viridiplantae; phylum Streptophyta; class Magnoliopsida; order Proteales; family Proteaceae; genus Hakea; species Hakea prostrata. The sequence continues at coordinate 74,728,677 of NC_142602.1, read as the reverse complement.
TCTGAGTTTGATTCAAACTCTGAGTTTAATTAATCTATAAAAGGAGAGCAAACTCCAGCAGAAGAAAAAGGACGTTTTGAGGAGCTTGGGAAGAGCATGGAGGTCGAACCAGAAGACATTGGTTGGCTTTGGAGATCTGAAGCTTGGGAATAAGTTTTTCTTCATCTTCTTGAACTCCTCTCGTACACTTGCGTTGTACTTTTTCATAACACTGCGTTTTTGAACAATAAGAAGTTGCTGTTGAAGGAAGTCTTTTGTTTGTTGAACAAGAAAGAAAGTGAAAGAGAAGGAAGAAGAAGCAGCAGAAGAAAAGAAGGGAACATGGTTGTATGGTTTTTTTAAAGAGAGAAAACTGAATAAGATTGAAAAAAGAAAAAAAAAAAAAGAGTTGAAGAAAAAGAGAAACAAGTATTGTTACCATGCATCTTACACAAGTTGAGGTAACCAGTATTCACAAGTTATTGTCTATTATTTTCTAGGTTATGTTTAATGATGAAGAACCTAGATCATGAATGTAATTTGGGGAACTTGAATTATTGGTTTACATTGTGACCTAGCAAGTTGGAGCTTGTCTAGGGGGTTGGGGTTGGTGCCCTTTTCTGAATTGCATTTTAGACTATAGCAGGGATTGGTGTTCCTGGACTGTTGTAGCAGTCAAAATATCTAGGAGTGTATTGTGTAATATACGAAACCCTAGGTAGGGTATTACTCCGTGGATGTAGGCAATTTGGCCGAACCACGTAAACTCTGGTGCATTGCGTTTTTTGTTTATTTTTCTTTGTTGCACATATTGGAGTGCCATGATTGCAGAGTGGTGGTACACTGTCTGGTAGGCCCAGCCACATAGTGGTGTGTGGTGGACGTGTCCTTGTGCAGTTGATAGCTACGAGAATGTTCTAATTAATCTTGTTTCGAGATTAAAGAAGCTTCACATTGAAGTGAATTTTTGAAGACACTGATTCACCCCCCCTCTCAGTGTCAATTTGGGAATAACAATTGGTATCATAGCAAGGTTCCCGTGAAGAGAAGTGTAACCACTTCGGGATTTGATCAGAGAGTTTGTAAGAATGGCCACAAGTGAAGGCAACTCCAAAGACTTTGGGAAAGTTCCTATTTTTTATGGTACAGGATATGTTTTTGGAAAAGAATAATGCAGATATACATTGAATCTCTAGGGTATGATGTATGGCAGTCTGAAATTAATGGCTATGAGGAACCAAAAACCTCGGTTATAGACAATGAGGCAAAAAGGGCTTATGCACACAATCTCAGGGCATTAAATGCTATCATGTCTGGGCTGAATGAAGAAGTCATGACTAAAGTAATGGACTGTGATACAGCTAAAGAAGTCTGGGACAGGTTGATAAGAATCTATGAAGGGGACATCAAAGTTAAGAAAGCCAAACTGCAAATCTTCAAAGCACAATTTGAAAGTCTTAAGATGACTGAAGAAGAAGACATAGACAGCTACATGGTCAAAGTAAATGAGGTTGTAAACTCCATCAGAGGAGTTGGAGAAAAAATTGAAAATTCTGTGATATGTTAGAAGATTCTCCGATCTGTGCTTCCCAAATATGACTCCAAAGTCTCGGCCATTGAAGAAGCCAAAGACTTGGATACAATCACTCTTGATGAATTATATGGAACACTTAAAACCTATGAGATGAGAACTGAAAAGGGCAAGTTCACAGAGAAGGAAGCAACATTCAAAGCAATGAAGAAGCTAAGGGTCAAAGAAGAAAAAGAATCTGAAGACTTTGATGATGAACTTATAGCTTACTTAGCTAGAAAGTTTAAGAAAGGAACAGGTAAACACAAGGGAAAAGCACCTTTTAAGTGCATCAGTTGTGGTGGAATAGGACACTTTGCCTCTAAATGTCCTAAGAGAGGAAACATAGATGAAGAGGAAGATGAAGAGGAAGAGAGAAATGATAGGAAGGGGAAAAAAATTCTTACCAAAGAAAAAGAAAAGCCATTTCAAAAGGAGAAGTCTTTTGACTAAGAATGAATGCTACTCTGAAGAAGAATCAGATGAAGACAATGACTCAACTGATGAGGTTTTATTTATGGCTATTGAAGATGATGAATCACCTCAAACTAAAGAAAAGTCTGATAATAATGAAGACACTGAAGGTGAAATCGATTATGTTGGTGAGTTGTACTCTGCCTTGCTTGATCTCAAAAAGGAAAGGAAGAAAAATAGAGAAATGAAGAATCAACTTGAAAATTCTGAGATAACAATTAAGGAGTTGACTGTCACAATTAGTGAATTGGAGCATGTTATAAATGACTCATCATCTTGCCTCGCTCTCAAGTGTAAAGAGTGTGAAGAACTTGAGAAAGAAGTTGGAAGGTTAAGATCAGAACTTGAAGGAGAACAAAAGAGGAGTTATTTAGAAGCTACTACATCATCCACTCCAGTTACATTGAACATTAAGGACAAGATAGTTGAAAATCAAGTGACAGGGACTACTCATTTTACTTCTACTTGGGGAAGAGATAAGGTACTAGATGAGATCTTGAATGTTCAGAGGTCACCTCATATTAAAACTGGTCTTGGATACTCAAAGGGGGAATGTTCAAATGTAAATAAGACCAATGGAAATAGAAATACAACAAATCCAATGAGTCTTGATGAGGAGCACCAAAAGAATCCATATATTGGGAAGACCAAGCCAAAGATGAGTAAAGAAGGCTATATTGGAGCTTATCATAAAACATTTAATGGTCAAGGCTTTAATGGGTATTGTTATGGATGCAACAACTTTGGACATAAAGTGGCAAACTGTAGAAGACAAAACAAGGTTGTGGCATTCAACAACATAAACATATTTGCTCCATTGGATAAGGTTAAAATAGAATGCTTCAGGTGTTTCAAGTTGGGACATATTGCAAGGTATTGTTGGACTGCTCTTCCTTCACAGAAGGAGATAAACCTTCCCAAAAAGCTAGCTCAAAGACATGCACAAACAATTCAAAGAAAACCGAGGGAACCTATTGATGTATTAGATAAAGCAGTTTGGGTTGAGAAAGGACAAAAAGGAAAATTGATAAATTCCTTGGTAGTTCAAATAGCTTTCAAGGCTCATAGTAGTGAGGCACCTTGGATTCTTGATAGTGGGTGTTCCACACATATGACAGTGACAAGAATAGGTTCTCAAGCCTTGATGTAGTGAAAGGTGGTTCAGTGAGATTTGGCAACAATGATGGGGCCAAGTTGAAGGTAGAGGCTCAATTAAGCTAGATGAAGGAAAGTTAAAATCCAATAATGTTCTATATGTGAGTGGGCTCAAACACAATCTTCTTAGTGTGAGCCAAATCTGTGATGATGGATATGAAGTTCTTTTCACTAAAGAAGGTTGTGAAATCAAGAAGCCAAAAAATGGCAAAGCAGTGGCTTTAGGAACCAGAACAACCGAAAACTTATATGTCTTATCAAACAGGTGCATGGTGAGTCAAGAGGATGAAAGCTTGTTATGGCATAGGAGATTGGGGCATATAAATTTCAAGAATCTTGCTAAGCTCAGTAAGAGGGAAGTTGTGAGAGATCTTCCAAAGATTAAAAGGCCTTCAAATCATGTATGTGGTCCATGTCAAAAAGGGAAGCAAACTAGAGCCACTTACAAGCCCAAGGAGTATCACATATGCAGCTCCCTTGATTTAATTCACACTGACTTATGTGGTCCTATGAGAACAGAAGCTTTTGGAGGAGAAATGTACTTCATGCTTTTCATTGATGAATGCACAAGAATGACTTGGGTATCCTTTCTAAAAGAGAAGACACAGGCATTGGACAGCTTTATAGCTTTCAAGAAGCTAGTTGAAAATGAAACAGGGAAGACTATAAAATGCCTAAGATCAGATCAAGGTAAGGAATATACATGGAGAAAATTTTCAGAATTTTGTAGTGAGCATGGCATAAAAATCCAACATTCAGCTGCTAGGACTCTACAACAAAATGGAGTAGTGGAAAGAAAGAATCGAACTGTTCAAGAGATGGCAAGAACAATTATCTCTGAAAGTAATATATCAAAAATGTTTTGGAGAGAAGGAGTCTACAGTTCAGTCTACATCTTAAACAAGTGCATGGTGGGACCAAATAAATCAAAAACTCCATATGAAATGTGGTACAGCAGGAAGCCAACTGTGAAGCATTTTAGAGTTTTTGGGTCCAAATGTTTCATCAAGAGAAAGGAAGAAAATTTGGGAAAGTTTGATGACAGGGCTGATGAAAGTATCTTTTTGGGTATTCTTCTAAGAGCATGGCATACAGGTGCTTCAACAAAAGACTTCGAAAAGTTGTAGAAAGCTCAGATGTGAAGATAGATGAAAATCTACCTCAGCCCAAATTTGTTGCAACTGAGGACTCGACCTTGGACAATGTTGAAGATAATGAAGAGTTTGAAAATGAGACTCCACATGGAGTAGAGTTCGATGAACATGAGTCTGATGTTGAACCAGAAAGAGATGGAAGACCCAAGGATAACAAATGGAACAAAGTGCATCCTCCTGATCAAATCATTGGTACATTAGATGAAGGAATACAAACAAAAAAGCTAAAGAAAAAGAAGACTACTTTCTCACTGATATCTCAAGAAGAGCCCAAGTCAGTCCATGAAGCTTGTAAAGATGAAAATTAGGTGAAAGCAATGAATGAAGAGCTTGACCAAATTGAAAGAACAACACTTGGGAACTAGTTCCTAGACCAACTGATAAAAATGTTATTGGCACCAAGTGGGTATTTAGAAATAAAATGAATGAAGAAGGGCAAGTTGTCAGAAACAAGGCTAGATTGGTGTGTAAGGGATATGCTCAAGTAGAAGGGATAGATTTTGATGAAACTTTTGCTCCAGTGACAAGGTTGGAATCCATTAGAATGTTCCTAGCTTTGGCAGCCTTTAAGGAGTTTAAAGTTTATCAAATGAATGTTAAATTAGCCTTTCTAAACGGTGATTTAGAAGAACAAGTCTCATTGAGCAGCCGGATGGATTTGAAATAGGTGATGATCCAAATATGGTATGCAAGCTCAAGAAAGCATTATATGGTTTGAAACAAGCTCCAAGAGCTTGGTATTCACGACTTGACAGTTACTTGCTACAATTAGGTTTAAGGAAAGGAACCGTGGACAACAACCTCTATGTCATGGCTGAAGATTGTAGTAAATTGGTAGTTGTTGTGTATGTGGATGACATCATCTTTGGAGGTCACTGTGATGAAGTCTGTCAAGGTTTTGCAAGGAAGATGAGTACAGAATTTGAAATGTCCATGCTTAGAGAGTTATCCTACTTCTTGGGTTTACAAGTAAATCAAATGGCAAGTGGCATATTCATATCTCAAATAAAGTATGTTAAGGAAATGTTAAAGAAATTCATGATGGAAGATTGCAAACCAGTGGGAACTCCTATGGTGGTTGGATGCAAGTTGAGCTCAAGTGATGAGTCCCCCTCAGTTGATCGAACTCACTATAGTTCTATGATTGGGAGTCTCTTATATCTAACAGCATCAAGATCAGACATTTTACAAGCAGTGTGTCTTGTGTCAAGGTTTCAAGCAAACCCAAAGGAGACTCATCAACAAGCAGTGAAAAGGATTTTCAGGTACTTAAAAGGGTCTATGGAATATGGGTTATGGTATCCTAAGTCTAAAGACTTCACACTTGCAGCCTTCTCAGATGCAGATTGGGCCGGAAGCATTGATGACAGAAAGAGCACTAGTGGAGGTGCATTCTACTTGGGGAGAAGTTTGGTTGCTTGGCATAGTAAGAAGCAAGATTCTATATCTTTGTCTACAGCAGAAGCTGAATATATAGCAGCTGCAACCAGCTGTACTCAAGTGATTTGGATGAAGAGACAAATTTCTGATTTTGGCATCAAATGTGATAAAGCTATAGCTATCAAGTGTGATAACATGAGTGCTATCAATATCTCCAAGAATCCAGTGCAACATTCTAGGACCAAGCATATTGATATAAGATATCAATTTTTGAAAGAAAAAGTGATAAAAGGTGAAGTGAGCTTGGAGTTTGTTCCCACAGAAAATCAAATGGCTGATATCTTCACAAAACCACTGTCCAAACATAGTTTTGAGAGATTAAGAGTAAAGCTTGGGGTTGTGGCTCCAAGGGGGAGTAAGTGAGAAAATACATAGAACATCATCTCTCCATAGGATAGGAAGGTGCGGTGGGCACTCCTATGGAAGAGTCTATGAAGGGGGAGCTCTATGGTAGGGGGAGCACAAAGCACCCTTTGTACTTGTTGTCAAAGGGGAAGAGAAAAGAGAAAAGGAGGTTGAGTTGCCAAAAATCCCAAAGGGGGAGACTGTTGTTCCATTGGCCTAAAATGAAGGTGTTGTCATTGTTGGCAACTTAAGTGGGCTTTGATATGGTACAGCAACACATAAAAAGGTTTCGAGAGAAAGAATCCAATTCAAATAAAGAAAACTCAAGAATCCAGTTTTTGAGGGTCTCTGTCCAGTTTTGATCAACCTCTTCATCGGATGGTCATCCAGTGTCAGATTGAGCCGATTTTTGGAGGAGAGCTTCACGACTTCTTGATCTTCAAATCCAACGGTGGGATTATTCATTGGAGATCTCTAAGTTAGTCCGATTTGTACGTCAAAACACTCCTTGTTTAAGTCAGATAGGAACTCTGCGTTTGATTCAAACTCTAAGTTTAATTAATCTATAAAAGGAGAGCAAACTCCAGCAGAAGAAAAAGGAAGTTTTGAGGAGCTTGGGAAGAGCGTGGAGGTCGAACCAGAAGACATTGGTTGGCTTTGGAGATCTGAAGCTTGGGAATAAGTTTTTCTTCATCTTCTTGAACTCCTCTCGTACACTTGCGTTGTACTTTTTCATAACACAGCGTTTTTGAACAATAAGAAGTTGCTGTTGAAGGAAGTCTTTTGTTTGCTGAACAAGAAAGAAAGTGAAAGAGAAGGAAGAAGAAGCAGCAGAAGAAAAGAAGGGAACATGGTTGTATGGTTTCTTTAAAGAGAGAAAACTGAAAAAGATTGAAAAAAAAAAAAAAAAAAAGAGTTGAAGAAAAAGAGAAACAAGTATTGTTACCATGCATCTTACACAAGTTGAGGTAACCCGTATTCACAAGTTATTGTCTATTATTTTCTAGGTTATGTTTAATGATGAAGAACCTAGATCATGAATGTAATTTGGGGAACTTGAATTATTGGTTTACATTGTGACCTAGCAAGTTGGAGCTTGTCTAGGGGGTTGGGGTTGGTGCCCTTGTCTGAATTGCATTTTAGACTATAACAGGGATTGGTGTTCCTGGACTGTTGTAGCAATCAAAATATCTAGGAGTGTATTGTGTAATATACGAAACCCTAGGTAGGGTATTACTCCGTGGATGTAGGCAATTTGGCCGAACCACGTAAACTCTGGTGCATTGCGTTTTTTGTTTATTTTTCTTTGTTGCACATATTGGAGTGCCTTGATTGCAGAGTGGTGGTACACTGTCTTGTAGACCCAGCCACATAGTGGTGTGTGGTGGACGTGTCCTTGTGCAGTTGATAGCTACGAGAATGTTCTAATTAATCTTGTTTCGAGATTAAAGAAGCTTCACATTGAAGTGAATTTCTGAAGACACTGATTCACCCCCCTCTCAGTGTCAATCTGGGAATAACACTGTTGAATAAAGGAACTATCTAGAGAGAACTGTTGCCGATCTGTTGTGAATAAGAAGTTGCTCCTCTATGAGTATAGGGGTGGTGACACTTATGGCGACAGCTCCTTGATATCAATCAGGTTGGCATGTTGAAGTGGTTCTCATATACTTGTTGCAATAAGAAGAGCTTTTCTGTGGTGGCTATTACCAGAAGTATTGTGGCAAGTTAAAGTGACGATGCTCATGTGATTGGAGCTTTCTTAAGAAGGATAGGTTGTTCCGCCGTATGGCACTCCTGAAAAGTCACTAACTTCTAGAAAAGAGCAAACAATGATATATAGATCTGAGAAAATAGTGATGGAGATCATAGAATTGATCTTATCTTGTGATAACTTGCTCTGCGATGGTAGTTGCGACATCTATCCCGGTGGTTCGCACCTTCTAGGTATTGTAGCATCGCCGGCCGTAATCAAGGTTTCGTTGTAGATGAGAAAAAAGTGCTAAGAAAAATAAAGTCCATTTGAATCTTCCCTCTACAAAGAGTTCGGGTTGGATAATAGTTCAAGCATATAATATATCTGGATGGCAAGAGCAGCCTTCTCTAAGTGCACACTAATGTAGGATATGCTGGCCATTGGAAGCAGGCAGTCCATGGTACTGATCAATCGGACATTTGATATGGTCGATCAAATCTAATATGATATCTACTTGGATTTCGTTTGAATGTTAAGAAAATTGAAGGGCTGCCAAGATGGGATCGAATGGCCTATGGGTTCTGAACAAGAACCTCGGCCAATCTAAACACCACCATCTTGAACGACACAAATATCACTCCTTCATATAAGCTTCCCTTCTCTTGCAATTACCGAGAACCTCCCCTGCTCAACTGATCAGGCTGAGAATGACTCATTTGCCATGGCCTGTGCTGGAAGGAAAACATCGCAACGATGTAACGTGAAGTTGACCTAGATTTGGGTTGAGCCGTGAGGAGCAGCACATGAACACCATTGAGACGATCCATTTTGTAGATGGCATACACGCGAAGGCATCCAGTTGTGGGGTCAGTTGTCCATGTGGATTAGGCTTGGATTCAATAATGCAATATTCTAAGCTTGTTCAGAATCGGCTTAGCCTGAACGTTAAGAATAAAGTAACTTTGGCGCTAGAGATGGACTTAAAGGGGAAGCTGGCACATCTTGTCTCTTGACCCAAGATGGGTTGGATTCAACGGTGCAAATATTAAAAGAAGCCACTGTGAAGAATCCACCAAGATTGGTTGAAGCAATAACGAGATCCTGCGATAAATCTGGCATCTTTGGTGGCCTGATGCTAAGAATCATTGAAGTAGGCGGTGACTGTTACGACGGCGTTCTTCACCAGAACAGGTAGCCTCAAGTGGATGATTACAATCTTCTCACTCTCTACTCTCCCAAACACTTTGATCATGGGAATTCCTCTCCTCATCGCCATGTACGATGAATATTCAGGCACTTTAATGGTTAAGGCGGTGGTGCTGGAGTGTATCATTTGGTACACTCTTCTGCTTTTTCTCTTCAAGTACCGTGGTGCGAAGATGCTCATAATGGAACAGTTTCCTGAGACAGCCGCATCAATCATATCTTTCAAGGTTGATCATGTCTTTAGATGGCCGTGATTTCTTGGAAACAGAGGCGGAGATCGGCGACAATGGAAACCTTCATGTCTCTGTCAGGAAATTGAATGCATCGAGGCGGTCAGTGGCATTAACACCAAGGCCGTTGAATCTCACCCGAGCTGATATCTACAGCTTGAGCTCGTCAAGAAATCCAACTCCTAGGGTTTCCAATTTCAATAACGCAGATTTCTATTCCATGATGAATTGCCAAGGGTTTCCTGCAAGATATTCCAATTTCGGCCTGTCACCAGGCCCAACGATAACCTCGAAGGGCCATAGGTTAATGTCACTTTGGATCGATGAATTTGAGAACCTCCGACCAGTCATATGCTTCGCATCAAAGTCGGTGTTAATTGCATTCATCACCACTAGTTCTTGGCTGCATCTCTGATTTAAGCGGTCTGAATCGGTGAAGGCAACATAGGACGGTGTAATTTTGTTACCTCGATCATTAACGATGATCTCAACAAGATAATGTTGCCAAACACTAACACAAGAGTAGGCAGTTCCAAGCATGGTCCGAAATGTCGCCGGGTGTCGCCGTGTCGGTGCTCCGCGACACAGGCGACATCGGCGATATAGGCGATATTTCGATCAATTTTTTGAGAAAAAATCAAACAAAATCGATGATGAGATCTACAGTGGGGGAGAGTCCAAAAGCGCTTGATACGGAAAGATGGGCACCAAACGGGTATAACCCGAATAATACGCATCGTCATATTAGTCGGGTTACACCCGGTTCTAACAGACGAACGTGATCGGGTCCGGGCGAATGGGGCCCACATGCGGTTAATCGGGAAGGTGCCGATCATCTATAACCAAAAGCGAAGGCCACGATATGGCAATCGCTTTGTTATAGAAGGTCAACTCAATAGCTGATTGAATGGGACTAACAACAAGGGGCACGATCGAGGAGAAACATCAGCCCTTGTCGGCCGACTTACCAAATACATAAAGGTAACATTCATACTATAAAGGCACGGATCAACCCCTCCGGTGCGACCAATACACTTGGGCATAATCTTGTGTAGCTTTTGCACGAGTCCTTGCCGCTCATTATCGACTTAGCCATCGGAGGCGGCGCGGCCACCAGCCGGCCCGCATCTAACCTTTCTGCGGGCTCATCGCCGGATACGAGAGGAGGCTCGGCGGATCTAGAGTATAATTGAGCATCGTTGGCGCGCGGGGCGACAAAGCTTCAAAGTCATGGGCGCGAACTACGGCGTGACAAGAAGTCCGGGGATGATCGGGTCATTCCGAAGAAATGATTAACGCGGTTCATGAGGACAACATGTACAAACAACATGGTCCGGGAGATCCGAATGAAGAAGGAACAGCGAGGTCCCCGGGACGGGCCATTATGGAGATAGGACGAGATACGCAAAGGTATGCTCGAATGCAAGGGGATTACGTGGTTTGGTGCATCAAATTGGGGTCGAACAAGGCCGGCGTCCCGGCCGGAGGCTAATAAGCCTCGGGACGGACGAGGGCCGACATCCAAGGCGACCCGGACGATCTGGGACAAGGGAAACACAACCGATCGTAGCAAGCGCCAAACCACCCTAATGGGCAGGTCAGGCTTTGGCGCATTCGTGCCGTCTAAGCGGGATCTGCCCCTTGGGACCGTCGGAAAGGTCGAGGAGATCATGGGTAAGGAGGGTGAGGGGGAAAGCCAACCCCCACCTTCAAGGTCGAGAATTTCGACCTCTTGGGCACCATCCCAAGGAAGGGCACAACCCCTGATCAAGGGGGAACGTGTCGAATCCGATGAGGATGGAACAAGGGAAAACCGGCTGCGAGGCGAGTGGCCGAGGTCGAACGAAGCTGGAAGATCGGGATCATGCGAGGATCTTGACGTAGTAGATCGGGAGCCTTTCTCGGATGAAATCATGAACATGCCTCTCCCTAGAAATTTCATCATGCCAACCTTCACCCCTTTTGAAGGAAAACAAACCCAAAGGAGCATATCGGCTACTTTAAATCGGTGATGATGTGCTAGGTCGGGAGGATGAATTACTTTGGAACTTTTCCGGCGCACTCAAGGGCCCGGCTATTAAATGGTTTAGCGCTGCGACCGGCGTCAATAAATAATTTCCGGGAGTTGGCCCAGAAATTCATAGCCGATTCCAAAGCGCGATCGGGAGTAAAAAGACGTCGACAGCTCTTTGGCATACGGCAAGGCCGAAATGAGTCTATTCGGGATTATCCGAAAAGATTCGACGAGTTGCCATCGAGATCGAGGAGCTCGATGATCAAGTAGCATCGAGGCGCTTTGGAGTGGCATTACTCACCAAAGGCTCTGGAAGTCTTCCGACGGACAAGCCAAGAACGACGGAATCTTGTACGCAGGTGTTAAAAGCAAGCCGGTGTTTATGAAGTAATAGATGCCCGAGTTAAGGCTGATCGGGACAGAAGATCAGATCGGGACGTGGAAAAACCATCCCCGAGTGACAAACATCAGAGGCCAAAAAGTAAACGGAAGCGTGAACAAGTAAACTATACTCCTTTAAACTCGGCCGTCGAAATTGATGAATATTCGGGATAAAAAGGAGTTGAAATGGCCCGGGAAGATACGTGCACCTCCAGAGGACCGGGATATGACAAAATATTGCCGGTTCCACCAAGATTACGGTCACCATACGGATGCTTGTCGGAATCTGAAGTTTGAAATAGAGAAATTGATTCAACAGGGAAAGTTGGGTCAATATGTAAGGCAGTCGGGTAAGAGCCGAGTATATTCACCTGCGCCAAAGAAAAGAGGCCGATCCCCAAGTCCAAAGGAGCTTGTCAAAAAGGCGAACAAGGGAAAGGAGAAGGTTGATCGGGAAGAAACACCGGTGTACGTCATTATGGGGGGACCAACTGTGGAGTCAATCAGAAAGGCAAAGCAAAAGGCTCGGTTCGTGGGGGCTGTTCATTTGCCTAAGAAAAGGCAAAATCCGGTATGTCCCGAGCCCATAACTTTTACGGACGCGGACTTAGATGGTGTCACGTCACCACATGATGACGCGATTATCATCAAAGTCAAAATAGCAAACCGGGAGGTTCACCGAGTTCTGGTAGACACAGGATCCTTTGTCGACCTCATCTCATATGATGCCTTCAGAAGATTGAAGTTGGCTGATGATCTGTTAACACCATCATCAACGCCACTATACGGTTTCGCAGGATCATCTACAGTGGCAGAAGGAACGATCCATCTGGATCTCAAAGTTGGAAAGTCACCCCGAGATACTTTGGTTCGGGTGAACTTCATGGTGGTCAGGGAGCTGTCGGCATATAACGTCATTCTGGGACGACCAACATTGAACGCACTTGAAGCAGTGGTGTCTCCCAGGCATATGAAGTTAAAGTTCCCAACCGAATCAGGAGTCGGGGAATGTTGCTCAGATCAATCGGCTTCCCGACAATGTTATACAAACTACTTGAAGGAAAAACGTAAGCCAGAAAGCTCGGGAACGGCCATGAACGTCGAGGTTCGGGATGATCATGATGAAGAAAGCATGCAACGGGCGGAACCCGTGGAAAAGCTGGAAAGGATCCAACTTAGTCAATCCTTTCCTGACCGAGGAACGTTTATTGGCTCAGAGCAGCCAGACGATTTCAAGAAGGAACTTACCCGGTTCTTGTGTGATAATGCGGATATCTTCGCATGGTCAGCAAATGATATGCCCGGGATAGACAGACGGGTAGCAGAGCACAAACTCTGGATACAGAAGGATGCAACCCCGGTCATCCAAAGACGAAGAAATTTTGCGATTGAAAAGCATGAGGCAATCGGGGTCGAGTTGAAAAATTGGAGAGGTCGGGTTTCATAGAACCAATCGAATGCCCGACCGGCTTGCCAATGTAGTTATGGTTAAGAAAGCAAACGGGAAATGGAGAATGTGTACCGACTACACCGACCCGAACAAAGCCTCGCCCTAAGGATTGCTACCCTCTCCCCGAGGATTAATCTTCGATCGATGCCACTGCTGGTCACGAAGTCCTTAGTTTCATGGACGCATACTCGGGATATAACCGGATCTTGATGAGTCGGGAGGACGAGAAACACACTTCCTTTATGACTGATCGGGAGAGTTATTACTACCGAATAATGCCGTTGTTAAAAAATCGCAACTATCGAGAGCGCAATAGGATTTTTCAAAGGCAAATCGGCGGAACATGGAGGTATATGTAGACGACATGCTTGTAAAAGCTTGTTCGGGACATTTGGCTGACTTGGAAGAGACATTTGATGTTCTCGGGACAAGAAGCTGAACCAAAGGTTGGTTTCTCGAAATTTCTTGGGTTCATGGTTTCCCAAAAGGAATCGAGGCTAATCCAGAAAAGATTCAAAGATCGAAATGACACCACAAGTTACCATAAAAGAAACAGGTTTAACGAGGGTGGCGTTTGAATCGGTTCATATCCAAAGCCGGGGAAAAGTGTAACACGTTCTTCAAAGCCTTGAAGACTACGAGCTGAACAGACTTGGACAGGAATGCCAACGAGCTTGATATCTTGTGAAATCTCGGACAACACTAGTCGGGAGGCTCAGATCATGGCAACTCGCAACGGAGGTCGGGTTTTGGTTCGGGGTGATACCGTTCAGAATCCAATCTACTATGTGAGCCATGTGCTTATAGATGCTGAAAACGGTACGACATGATAAGGGTTGTTCGTATCACGAAAACTAAGGCCTACGCGCAGATAATAGTCCGACTAACTTCCCATTAAAGAAAAACTCCAAAGACCTGATGAGAGGGAGGATGGTCGGGTGGTTGTGGAACTTAGCGAGTACCAGATTGAGTTTAGGCGAGGAACCATAAAAGCCGGTTTGGCGACTTTGTTGTCGAAACACATACCAAAAAAAAAGGAGGATGGAGTATCCGAGTTGTGGATTCTACATGTTGATGGTTCGAAGGTTTGGGATCGGAGCAGGCTTGACCCTCGTAGTCCGAGAACTTCACTATCGCTATGCAATAAGATTCAAATTCCCACCTCAAACAATGAAGAGTATGAGGTGTCATAGGAGCTGCGAGTGGGAGCCCTCGGGTTGGGAACTGGAAGTAAGAAGTGATTCTCAATTGGTTGTCAACCAAATCAGGGGGGAGTATGAAGCAAAGGATGAAAGAATGGCTAAATATTTGGTCAAGGTTGGAAGTTTCAAACCTTTTTGAGCGGGTAACATACCGACGGATACCAAGAAAGGAGAATGAAAATGAGATGAACTCTCCATTCAATGGCAAGTTACAAAAACTTGGACTCGGCGGTTTACATTGAAGAATTAAATAGCCCGAGTATCCAAGAAGTAGAGACCTTTGAGATCAGCAAGGAACCGAGGACCACACCTCGATTGCGATATTCGGGATGACATTCTCGACGATCCAAAGGAAGCAAAAGAGTGAACAATTCACCAGGTCGGGAACACCATAGGAGGTCCTTCACGAATCCTCTCTTGAGATGTGTTGGGCCATCCGAGCAGTTACGCCTAGCTGAAACACGAAGGCATATGTGGTGACATATGGGCGGAAGGCGTTGCACAAAAAGTATTAAGGTCGGGAATATCGGCCTAAAGACAAAAGGACGCGATTGAATATGTCCAAGTGCAACGATGCGAAACACGCTAATGTCCCAAAGTTACAGCGGTCCCCATGATATCCGTCTCCAACCCGACGTCATTTGCGATGTGGGGAATGGACCTTGTCGGGAAACTACCAAAGCTCCTAAGAATCGGGAGTACATGGTGGTTGCAATAGATTACTTTACAAAGTGGGTGAGTGAGCCATTATCTTCCATCACGGAGAAACAGATGGAAAAGTTTTTTCAAGAGAAGATAATATATAGGTTCGGGATACCCCGGATACTAGTGACGGACAATGGCAAACAATTTGAAGGTGCGGGTTCAAATCCTTTTGTATGAGGTACCATATAGAACATCGATTCGCCGTTGCCTACCCCCGAGCAATGGGCAAGTTGAGGTCACCAACGGGACACTCCCGATGGGATCAAAAAAGGTTGGAAGATAATCGGGCAATGTGGGTCGAGGAACTCCCAGTGTCCTCTGGTCATACCGAACTACGGTGCGAACCCCAACTGGCGAAACCCCTTTTTGTTTAGCTTATGGGACTGAAGCCCTAGCTCCCGTGGAAGTATTGGCTGGATCATTGCGTTATGATACGTTTAATGAACAACAAAATGATCAAGGGCTCAGGGAGAATTTAGATCTTTTGCGGAATCCCGGACAAAAGCACAACTGAAGAATCTATTGTATCAAAGGAGAGCGGCACAACACTACAACTCTCGGGTTATGAACCGAAGATATAGATCGGGAGATCTGGTTTTAAGACGTACAGGGGCTTCAGACCCAAGAAATCAAGGAAAGCTAGCTCCAACATGGGAAGGACCTTACCTGGTAGAAAAAGAAACAAGGTCGGGATCATATCGACTGAAGAGAATAGAAGACGGAAAACCGATTGATCGTTCATGGCATTCCACAAATTTGAGGAAGTTCTACCAATAACCACTTTACCAGATCAAATCTTTCTAAGGAAGATACAATAAATTCGGGTTCACTCCCGTTTGATTATTTACTCCTTTTTAAAGGAACTTGCATCTTTTCTTAAAGATACCATTCACTCGGGTTCATTCTCGTTTGATCAATAATTCCTTTTTTTAAAGGACTTGCATCTTTTCTTAAAGATACCATTCACTCGGGCTCATTCCCGTTTGATTAATTACTCCTTTTTAAAGGAACTTGCATCTTTTCTTAAAGATACCATTCACTCGGGTTAACTCCCGTTTGTTTAATAATTCCTTTTTTTAGGGAAACTACATCCTTTCTTAAAGATACCATTCACTCGGGTTAACTCCCGTTTGATTAATAATTCCTTTTTTGAGGGAAATTGCATCTTTTCTTAAAGATACCATTCACTCGGGTTAACTCCCGTTTGATTGATAATTCCTTTTTTGAGGGAAATTGCATCTTTTCTTAAAGATACCATTCACTCGGGTTAACTCCCGTTTGTTTAATTACTCCTTTTTAAAGGAACTTATCTTTTCTTAAAAAATACAAATCACTCGGGCTTATCTCGATAATCCACAGGGGGAAATTGTTCGGTAGCTTATGTGCAACAAAAATGAAGAAAAAACTTGATTCATTCATAAAAGATTACAATATTCAGCATCAAGCCTTAATCAATTTTCATAGAAGGGCTCCCGGGAAGGTCTTCTCCAGCAGCTGGTTCAGTCGCGCCCTCTAAGGACTCCAGCATGCCTACAGTATTGGCAGGGGAACCTTGGATCTCTTCCTCGCCCCGATCATGCTCTTCTGGCAGCTCATTATCTTCTTCCCGAGCTATTGTTTCTTCATCTTCACCTTCTTCTCTTACTTCGTCTTCAGGAGAGGGTTGGGGAAGAGGATCAATATAGTCCACAGCATCGGGAAAAGGGAAATCCTCAAGCTCGGGAAGACCTTCGGGACGAGGGCGTTTGAGCTCATCATATATCCGAGGATCCAGCAGCTTCTCCAGCTCTCGGGGGCGGGGAAGATCTGTCTGCTCCAGAGCCTTCTTAAAGGCAACTCGCATACCTCTCTTAAAGGCAGGAGTAGCAACAGCCAAAGTGAGACTCTTGAACTCTGGAGTCGTGAAGTATTCCTCCAGCACACCTCGTCTTGAGGCTCCAGGACCCGAGGACTCCAGCTCCTTCAACTTGTCTCTCAGCTGGGCATTCTCATTCTTCTCCGCCAATAAGAGGGCTTCAGACGCCCTCAAATCCTCAGACACCTTCCCGACTTTCTCTTCCAGGTCACTGACCTTCCCTTTGTACTTGCTTTTGCTCTTGGAAAGGACATCCCTTTCCTTCTTCAGCTTGGCCGCTTTATCTTCGGCGTCTTTCAGTTTCTTCTCCGCCTCTTCTTTTTCCGAGATAGCAGTGCGGGCCCGAACGTTCGACTCCCCGTGGAGCTGTTCGGCCAGCGCTAACTGGTTAGCCTGGTCCCGAGCCCTACGAAGAGACTCAGAAAAAATGTGGACGGCACCAGCAACATATCTGAAGAAAGATTCCCGGATAAGAAGAATGATAGTAATGATTCGGGAGACAAAGGGAGGAAAAGATAGGTACCTGAATCCTTCATTAAAAAATTCCCTATTCGGGAGATTGCGCAGATACGTTGTATCAGCATCATTCGTGACTTCATTCAGCCACTGTTCGGCGTATTCGGAATCACTGAAAACAGTGTTAAAACTGAAATCACCGGCTGAAGAAGAGGGGGCGACCTCCCGAGTGGGTTCATCGATACGAACCCTTTTTTGGAGACGAGGCAGGCCTCCCGCTTTACGCTTCTCAGCTCCCGAGGAAGGAGCCTTCTTCTTCAGATTCTTCTCGAGAGATGATCGGTTGGAGGGGGGAATCGTCTTTGCAACCGCAGGAACTGGTGCTAAGGCTTTTTTGAGTACTCCCGAAGGAGGTTTGCTGGAAGGCACAGGTTTCCGTCTCCTTGCCTCGTCCATGTTCCCGAGCGCCATTGCCAGAAGATCATCCTCGGAGATATTTTGGCTCACTGAAAAACAAAGAACACGATCAGGTCAGCACAACATAGATGCACGAAACAATAAAAGAGACTTACTCGGGAAAAACCCATGTGAAGACGACTGACTCATGGAGTACCCAGCCTGCGAGCTCGTCATCGTCCACCGAGTTTATTATGTCAATATAGTTTTCCTCCTCGGGATGAAGGGCGACAGGAATATTCAGTCGGTCAATCTTCCCCTTGGGGACTTCTTGGAATTGAGTACGGAAGGGCTCGGGAGAAGGTGGTTTAAAGAAGAGGTAAAATTCCCGCCATTTCTTGGTGGTAGACGGGAGGGAATCCTTTAAGATAAAGTTCCCTTGGAAGGGAAATTCTCTTGGATAGGAAAAACCAACCGCGTTGGCTGTGAGGATGAAGGGAGTAATAATGGTGGAATAAGCCGAAAGTCGGGAACACCCCTATTGACTTACAAAAACCGACGAACCCGATCATAATCCTCCAACTGTTCGGGCTCAAATTAGAAGGGCTGAGCTTATAATGGTCAAGCACATCTATGAAAAGATCATGCAACGGGAGACGCAACCCCCCGATAAAGGCATCATAATACAAGGGATAGAATCCCTCGGGAGGACTGTTCACTCTTTGGCTATCAGTCGGGATAATAACCTGATATCCCTCAGGAATACCAAAACTACCCAAAAATCTATCCAGATCCTCGGGAAACAGGGAGCAGAGATAGAATTCAGGTCCCGAGGAGTTCTGGACGAAATTAATGTGCCAGGGAGTTAAGGGTTCGGCTCGAAGCATTTCTAAGGCTGCGGAGTCGAGTTTCTTACAATCGGGTTTACGGGGAATGGCCCCCCGAAAACCGCTAGGAAGTTGAAAGGGCGGTCGAGGGGGAGCTTTCGATCTAGATACCCGGGAAGTAGACGGGATATCCGTCCGAAGGAAAGCTTGGGAAGACACAGCAGGGGGATCTCGGGAAGTGGCCGTAGACTCAGGTCTTAGGGCACTCTGGGCAGAAGGAGTAGCAGAATCAGATGCAGGGGCTGGGTTTGAATTTGAACTAGGAATGGCTTCTACTTCAGCCTCAACTTCGGCCTCTTCCTCGGCCTCTACCCCGGCCTCTACCTCCCCTTCTACTTCGTCGGGTACAAGGGGCGTAGTCAGGGCTTGCATCGCTTGTTTCTCTTTGTCCTTGCGGAACATCTCCTGGATCTCATTATAGACCCGAAGATCGTCATCTAGGATGGAGCAGCTGTTAGATTTGGATTTCTCCTCATCAGAGGATTGCTCATGGAGTTCTTTTAGGCGATCCCCGGTCAGATTATACCTCTTGGTTTGATCACTATCACCCTCACTCGTATAACCTTCGGCCCGACGACGCCTATCACGATAGATGGGAACGGGGACCTTATTTTGGTGCCTAAACCCTCTCAAACTTACTTTCGGCTTCTTCGGGGCCTTATATCTCCTCGGGGCCATAAGAAAAGAAAACTTACTGATTAAAAGCAAGAAAGGCTTGAGGAACTTCAGAAGTCAGTCGGGAGCGTTGCTTAGCCGAGAGCAAAGAAAGCAGTAGGAAGAAAACGAAGAGGAAGGTTCCTATTTATATTGCCAGAAGAGGCGTTATACCTCTTGATCAGACGGTTACGACTCTTAATGATCAACGGTTACAAAGTGAAGACGGTTCGCCTCCCCCGAGGCTCTCATTATGAGCCTACGCCTAGCCACCTGACGTGTCAATCCCAGGTTGGGCGAAGTCCTGAGGACAGCCGTTACAAAAAACGGCTGATCACTTTAGTGCGCAAGCATTTAATGCGCCCATTAAAGGGTATTCTTGGAATATCCCGAGGAAAGGGAGCTCGTGGAATCTCCCGAGGCACAACTCATTCCAACCACCTAACTATCCCGAACCCCACAAGCAACGATCGGGATAGGGGGCTTATGATACGGAAAGATGGGCACCAAACGGGTATAACCCGAATAATACGCATCGTCATATTAGTCGGGTTACACCCGGTTCTAACAGGACGAAACGTGATCGGGTCCGGGCCGAATGGGGCTCCACATGACGGTTAATCGGGAAGGATGCCGATCATCTATAACCAAAAGCGTAACGTACGCCACAGATATGGCAATCGTCTTTGTTATAGAAGGTCAACTCAATAGCTGATTGAATGGGACTAACAACAAGGGAGCACGATCTGAGGAGAAACATCAGCCCTTGTCTGGCCGACTTACCAAATACATAAAAGGTAACATTCATACTATAAAGGCACGGATCAACCCCTCCGGTAAGCGACCAATACACTTGGAGCATAATCTTGTGTAGCTTTTGCACGAGTCCTTGCTCTGCTCATTATCTGACTTAGCCATCGGAGGCGGCTGCCCGGCACACCAGCCGGCCCGCATCTAACCTTTCTTGCAGGACTCATCGTCCCGGATACGAGAGGAGGCTCAGTCGGATCCAGAAGTATAATTGATCTGCATCAGCGCTGTAGAGAGAGATCTGTAGTGCAGTGGGACTGTGGGAGAAACCGAGAGAGATGAGAGATCAGAGAAAAGAGAGCGGGAGAGAGTCGTGACTCATGAGAGTGTCCAAAGAGAGATCTGTAGTGGGAGAGACCGAGAGAGACTAGTCATCAGAGATCGCAGGGATGAGAGGTCCGTCTGCCATGGTTTCCGGCAGCTTGCGTTCCGCAGAGAAAGAGAAAGGAAAGAAATACTAAAATAGTTAAATGAGAGAGACTAGTTCATGCGAGAAAGCCATAAAGGAATTTTAAATGAAAGAAAGGAAATAAAAAGAGATCCCAGATTCCAGGGTGGCAGAGATTAGGGCTGCAACTGGGCCGGGCTAGGCCGGGCTTTTGCAATCCCAAGCCCAGCCCTATATGTTCTAATTCGAGCCCATTCCCGCCCTAACCCTAGTTTAGGGCCAAGAATTATTGTCCTTGGCCCTAAGCCCTACAGGGCCAAGCCAAGCCCATTCCCGCCCTAATTGGCCTAGGTCGGGATGGGTTGGCCCTGGTTGGCCCTAATTGGCCCTGACCCTGGCCCTGATTGGCCTTGACCCTGATTAGACCTGATTGGCCCTATCCCTAGCCCTAATTGGCCCTGATTAGCCCTGATTGTCCCTGTCCCTGGCCCTAATTGGCCCTAACCCTGATTAGCCCTGGTTGGCCCTATCCCTAGCCTTGATTGGCCCTGTCCCTAGTCCTAATTGACCCTAACCCTGATTAGCCTTGTTCCTGGCCTTGATTGACCCTATCTTGGCCCAAGCCTTAATTGGTCCTATCCTTGGACTTAAAATATCAAATGTAAATTCATAAAAAATATATAATATAATAAAAATAAAAGTATCATAAGTAAACTAAAAATAAAATTCATAGAAATATAAGATGATTCAAGCTCATACAAAATGATAAAATAATCAATAAGTTGATAATGTTGCTTTAAACATAAATAAATTCATACTCCATAATTCTATATTGATCTCTGAAAGTCTCTCATTGCTTTGACGATGGAAATTGAAAACCTCTCCTATTACTTTGGTGATGGAAATTGAAAACCCCTCCCATTGATATCCTTATTCAAAAAAAACATTTAAAAAAAATCGTAAAAAAAAAAATTCATATTCAAAACTTTGTTCACAAGTAAATCAACAATAATTTAGTATTCAAATTCTTTTCGTAGTTAAAGAAAATTATATTTTAGTTACAAATATAGCTATCTATCCTTAATATCTTGTTCCCCCTTCTTCTGAAATATCACATTGGAGGCAAAAGAAAGATGTCAATATTCATGATGAGAAGTTGGGGTCTAGATTTGTTAGATATTAATTCTCTATATACTAGCTTTTATTATTTATAATGTATTATCTCGCCTTAGTCCCAAAAAAAAAAATCAATGATTTTTTTAAACTAAAAATGGCTTAGTTCGAAAAATAAAAATTATCTTAAAAATAATATAAAAAGTGAACTCATAGTCTAATATGATCAAAATGACCGAAGGTCAAAGTCGAGACTTATAGTTATTATATCAATGTTATTGTGAAGATTAGGGTAAAAATCTAATACATGATCAGGGTCAAATTAACATTAAGACTAGAGCCAAAATTAGAGTCAAGATCGGGCCAAAATCAGGCGGATGCTTACTACATTGGTAATGAATATATAATTTATTTTTATTAATTTTTTTCAAAACATGATCATGTTTTTAAAATTTGACACGTGTCAAATATTCACCCATGTGGATTATAATTAATTCATCTCCATATGGGTGGAGGGTCCAGACTCAAATCAGGACCAAAATCATCGGCCTAAATCAAGGCCAAGATTAGGGCCAATATCAAAGCCAAGATCAGGGCCAAAATCAGGGCCAGAATCATGGCCAAGATCAAGGTCAGAATCAGGGCCAGAATCGAGGGCAGAATCAGGGCCAAAATTAGGGCTAGAATCAGGGCCAAGATCAGGGACGGGCCGGAATGGGCTGGGCGGGCCAGAGAGTAATCCCAAGCCCGCCCTTGGCCCTAGTTCAGGGCCAAAATACTTTGGCCCTAACCCGCCCTTAGGGCCAAAATCTTTAGCCCAAGCCCTATTCGGGCTTAGGGCGGGTCAGGGCTGCCAGGGCCAAACTTGTACCCCTAGCAGAGATATTTTAATAAGGAGAGAGAGAAGTTAATGTGAAAATTTTAAAATCTCTCAATATTTTCAGAATTTATCGTGATATATCGAACTTTTAATGATATATGGCGATATTTTGACGATTTATCGTCAATATTTTGAAAAATCGGTGTCGATGGGGGGTGTCGTGTCGCCCCCCAGCGACAGGTCTAAATACCGCCCCGTGTCGATGATATATCGCCGACACGAGGAACCATGGTTCGAAGGTCGATTCTGATAGCCAGACCTTCACCTTTGCCTGCTGCTGTTCTTGTTTTGAAATTCAAAAAGAGACGAACACAATGAAAAGCAACTCCAGTAGGGAAGTTAGAGAAAACTACCACTAGGGTTATGATTAAATTACATGCTTCCTTGTCATGCCCAAAAGAAAGGATGTTTTAGAAGTAGTGAGGCAGCCTCCATAGAAGCTTTTTTGGTACAAAGGCACTTTTTATATATAGGGATAGGGATATTACATTTGCCGCCGGTAGGAGTTGAACCCAAATGGTAGGATGTTTTACATATGAGGCAAATCATATGATCATTCCCTTCCATGGACTCCACTTCACTTTGCTTGACAAACGGTGCAGGCCTTTCTTTTACTTTATTGGTCCATCAATTTTGAAAGAGTATATTAAATAAAATAAGGAAATTTGTTTATGGTTGCTTTTGTTTCGACAAGTATGGCATGGTGAGAAAAGGATATAATAAGGACTCTCCTCCTAAAGTTCAAAGAAGAAGAGAACCAAGGACATTCAAGGTATTTGGTTCTCTGTTTTCTTCTGTTTTTGTCAGACCATCATTATCGGTGAAGTATTCATGACATTGGGATACCAAAAGAAATAAGGTAGACCTTGCTCGTGACTTTGCCTAAATTGGAATATATAAAAACTAAAGTAACTTTAATGATGGCAGTTACAATATCAAAAAACCACGATGGGATCAAACAGTTTCTGGTTTTGCAATTTGTCTTTTCCACGCATGTTATTTCTTAATTGTGTGATTAAAGGAAACCAACCAAATTTTCAGTGATTTTCATATCGACAATGCATACCTCAACGCTAAGAAAATTTATTTGTAGCAATGAAAGAGGAGGGTGAATGAGAAACATACCATACAGTTGGATCACTCATAAGAAGAGATTAAATAATACCCGTGAATCACAGATGAATTCGTCAATCAAAGATATAGTAGTGTTGGTTTAGCATTCCTGATCTGATTTGCACAATGGCTTTTGATCAAGATTCCCACAGATGGCGCCAATTGTTGATACGAAATCCTGCTCGTCCTTCCCAGTCACGTTCCTGCAAAACACATGCTCGTCCTTGGGGGTTGAGGTACGTCTCTAACGAGCAAGTCAATACCAATGATATGATCTCAACTACTCAATAGAGAATTCAAGTAATTGATCACACAGAATATGAATACTTACTACATAAAGCCTGCCTGAGGTGCTTATATAGCTTTAGATATCAGAGTTAGACTCCGAATATAACTCTAAGAAGAGTTGTGTTAGGAAAGTAACTCTAGGAAGAGTTATTTACCTGATTTATCCTTCTAGGTAGTTGACAGGTGATAAAAGTTTACCTTGATCGGGCACCCTTAACATGATGGTCGGACCGTCCATTAACACTATGGTCGAGACAACTGTATTGAACTCGCTGGTCGGACCGGTCAGGGTAGAATGACTATTTTAGTCATTAACACATATCATTTTTTTTAATGCCCACCTAAGCTTCCTCTTCAACACCTTGGTAGTTGTTTGCAAAATAAAATAACCGCAAGCGCACAGTAGCGTGTAACTAACGGGTCAATCTCAGGGAGATATGCCACCTAGAATTCAATTTCTTAATAGTAATGCGAGAGTGGAATGATTCAATTTTGTTAACTAATTAATTAAACTAAACTAACGATCCTAATCCATACATCTAATGCAATCAAATTAAGACGAAAAATAAAGCAGACATAACCAACGCATAAATAAAATGTTGAAAAAAAATGCAAACCATAAAAATAAAAGGGAAGTGATCCAAGTGTCAGCTTTGGATCGAGGGAAGGGGAGTATAATTATAATGACTTTGACCATGGACCCTTTGCCGTAGCTTACAGTCCACCGATTGAGGGAAAGGATATTAAAGAGAGAAAAGAAAAGAAAAGTGTAGAAAGTAAATAACAAAGCAATAAACAAAGCAATAAAAGCAAAAGGGAAACCTTAACCAAAGAGAGGCATGACTGTAGCATCTTTAATCAAGGACCCAAGGGGAAGGGAGAACAATAAATAAATGTTGAAATTAAATCATAAATTAAAATATGGAGGGGTAGATAGAAGCGGGAATGGAGGGGGTAGAGAAGATAATTGAAGAATGTTACTTGCATCTTTGAATCTCCAAAAAAAAACTTGAACAAACGATTCGAATCTCAACCAACCCTAACAACCAGATCTTGAATAATCTAGATCTGCAATTTCTAGACCCAGAGAGAAAACGAATCCTCAAACTTGAAACTTTAACTTTAACTTGCATTGATAAAAATAAAGGAAATACACTTGCATAAAATAAATTACACAACTTCATCTTCTTTGCAAAACATTAAAACCTAAACATTCAATCTAGAATTAGAACCCACAAATTAATCAAAGAACTAGAGAAAACCTAGAGCAAGCTAAAGAGGATAGAAAGCGCAAGACTAAAATAAACTAAAGAGAAAATAAAGTGTCCACTAGACCTAAGAGGGGAGGTAATATTTATAGAAGAAGGAGAATAATTTACAAACAAGGAAATAAAATAATAATAATAATAATAATAATAATAATAATAATAATAATAATAATAATAATAATAATAATAATAATAATAATAATAAGAGTAAAATGAGAGAGAGAGAGAGAGAGAGAGAGAGAGAGAGAGCGAATGTGTGGGGAATTAAATAAAAAAAAAAAACTTGATTTCACGTGGAGAAAAAGTGGAAGAAAGAAAGAAAAGTGGAAGAAGGAAAGAGGAAATATATATATAGAAAGAAAAGTGAATTAGGTTAATTAAGGAAAAATAATAAAATAAAATAGTGAAAAGAATAGAAAGTGGGAAGAGAGAGAGAAAACTAATTAGAAAAATAAATAAAATCTAAAAAAAATTAGATCTTCTAGAAAAATAGAAAATCCTAATATTTGACTACTTGTGGGCCCCATACAT
Source organism: Hakea prostrata (assembly GCF_041222555.1). NCBI lineage: Eukaryota > Viridiplantae > Streptophyta > Magnoliopsida > Proteales > Proteaceae > Hakea > Hakea prostrata. The sequence goes on along the minus strand of NC_142602.1, from coordinate 74,703,037 downwards.
TCTTTCAATTACAATAAAGAAAAATAAAATAAAAACCCTAATCTAATTTTATAAGATATTCTGGAGTTGGCCCATAATCGCATCTTTAGCCCATCATGCTCCAAATCAAACCCACTTTCGCACCTGAGAATTTGAACGGAGCTCTTGACGTGTAAAAATCGCATGTTACATACCCAAAACTCCAAATATTCACTTAAGTCCTAAAAATTTATAAAATCTGCAAAAACAACATAAAACTGAAGGTAGCTCCACTCAAAGTGTGTAAAATGCAGGCTTTATGCCCAAAGATTTCACACATAAATGTGCTCATCAGATTCCCCCACACTTAGACTAAGTTTGTCCTCAATCAAAAATAAAATAAAAATACAAATGCAGGTAAGAAACTAATTAATGCAACAAAATAAACCCTAACTCTCTTTCGTAGGAATCACGGTTACACTTAGCATGTGCAACAAGCTTTTAAACCACTAGGTTACCCCTAGAGGACGAGTTTTGTCTCATGGATGTTTGCAGAGAATATACATCCAAAATTCCAATTCAGCTCAAAATAAAACATTGCAAATTCCAACTCTAACAATTGGTAAGTACTTATACAAAATCAATAGCTATGACAACTTTTCTCACCATTGATTTAAGATCCCCCACACTTGAACTTTATTACCCTATATTAATTATTGAGACTATGCATATATCTCAATCAAAGACTCACCTTATATCTTTCAAGTACACATCTCCTTTAAGCAAAACCACTAATAGAGTAAGAGGACCAAGGACTAAGGTTTTGAAGTATTTTTGACCAAACATTTCTATCAAGGCATTGATGACACTTGCATTTATTTCTCTCTTTTTTTTTTTTTTTTTTTTTTTTTCTTCCTTCTTTCTTTTGAGTAGTGAACTCTACTTTACTCCATTACGATTGGCTTGAATGACATGGTGGAGCAAGCACCAGAAACCCAAGTTACTTTGTAGCTTTGCTTGCATATGCCCACATAGACAGTGATACGAGAATTCTTTTCAATAATCTCATTTCTAAGAATTTCGATCAAGTCACCTCGATTCTTGAGTCGGAGTGCCATGTCTAGTTCCAAGGAATTCAACTTTTACTTTCTACACTTTTTTTTTTTTTTTTTTTTTTTTTTTTTTTTTTTCTTTTCTTTTCTTTTCACTTCTTTTTGAACTTTTGTCATGCCATACAAAAAATTGATCTCAACTTCTAGCCAAAGAAACAAGGAGCCACAAAACCCATAATGGTCCAACGCCTAAAGTTAAGGGCCTCTTATTTTTTTGAGGAAATTATCATCTCAACATACATACAAGTTACATTCCTCTCAACAGGGTTTTTATGTGTTCACGATGGGTACCAAAATCACTCTCATTTCACACATCATAGCAATTGAAAGAGTATGTACACTAACCAAAAGCCAATGTTAAAATTTGCAAAGAAGGTATCCCCCCCCCCCCACACACACACACTTAAGTAATGCAATGTCCTCAATGCATGTATGAAAAAATAAACAAGGAAGACAAATGAGGGGTATACCTTTCAGTCAAGATGTGCTTATCATGGGAAGCTTTAGTCTTATCTTCAATATCAATGTATGATGGGGAAGACACTCCAAATAAGAAAAACCATGAATAGAAAAGTCATCCCTAAAGACTTTGATAGTAGTGATAAATCAACTCAATGCTTCTCTGTTATCATTCAACAGTATAATCAACTCTTCTGCTTGATCAAAAGTTAAATCAGAGACAACAATGACAAGAATAGAATTATCTTGTCCCAAGAAAGCATACTTCAAAGCAGAATGCAACTCTTTCAATTCTAGCTTAGGGGATTCAATTATTGAGGGTTTGGGAATGGAGATGGAGATCGATGGGGGGTTTAATACGCTCCAAAGGTATGTGAAAACTCGAGACTTCAGAAAAGAAAGTTTCACTATCATCTTCTATCATATCCATACATTCTTGAAATTCATGATCAAAATGAATCTCAAAGTCGGTAATCAAATCATTAGGAAAATCCAAAGACTCCTCAAGCATATTGATTCCTTCTTTAATTTGTGGTTGTTTCCCTATCCTGAATATATTAAGCTTCACAGTTCAATTTCCGAAATACAACTGTAAGAAACCATTTCGACAATTGATTACTGCATTACTAGTAGCCAAAAACGGTCTTCCTAGAATTATTGGGATTTCATCTTTGATTGAAAAAAGTTTAGTATCTAACACAATGAAATCAACTGGAAAAATAAATTCTCCCACCTTCAGTAAAACATTTTCAACCATCCCTTTCAATTCTCCCTTTCAATTCTCCCAATCCTAGTTGCTTATAAACATGATAAGGCAAAAGATTCACACTTGCACCAAGATCAAGTAAAGCATGTTCAATGTGTGTATTGCCTATGACACAAGCTATGGTAGGGCTCCCTGGATCCTTATACTTGGCTGCTACAGGTTGAGTAATTATGGAACTGATGTTACTTATCAAGAACACCTTTTTGGGAACACTAGTGATTCTTTTGTGAGTGCATAAATCTTTCAACACTTTTGCATAGGTGGGGATCTGGGATATGGCATCTAAAGGAGGGGTATTCACTTCTACCTTTTTGAAGACATCAAAAATTTTCTCCATAGTTGCAGTCTTCTTCTTATTAACTAGATGGTTGGGATAAGGGGCCTTAGGAACATAAGGACTCTCATTTGAAATTTTCTCTTTTCTCATAGTTTCAACTAGTGGTTCAGCAAACTTAGGTACCGCTACAGTAATTGGCTCATCCTCAACTTCTATGGGCTTCTTAGACAAACCCTTATTATGAGATACTTGAACATTCTCCTCATCACAGTGGTCACTAATCTTGCTCTTTTCAATAATATGTGACTCACCTGTTAAATACCTTTTCCCACTTTGCAATGTAGACAAATAATTTATTGAGGCTAAAGAAGAAGGGGAGGATTCAACTTGGTTGACTTGATTTGGTAAATTTGATGGTCTTTTGTTGAATCTAAATCCTAGGATTTAACTCAGGTTGGCTAGGCATTTTACCCTTTTCTCGCTCAGACAAAGCACTTGCAAGAGTGGAAATTTGTCTTTCCATATTATGCATAGAAGTCATGAAGGTGCTAGAAAGTACTTGCATATTCTTTCCTAAGGTAGAGAGACGAGAAAACTCTGGATTATTACCTCTGTTGAAACCAAGTGTTGATTGATTTTGTGCAGTGAGAGGCATATGAGGCACAACAGGTGGATTGATAGGCCTAGCTAAATTTGGGGCTTGAGGGAACTGGACATTTTGATTATGAAAAAAATTGTGCACTTTGTTTTGAGGAGCACCAAATTGATTTTGTGTGAAATAATTGCTTAATCTATTTTGGTTTTGCCCTTGAGACCATGAAAAGTTAGTATGATTCTTCAACCCAGGATTGTACGTGTTACTGTACGGGTTTGGAAACATCGCACTAACATTTTCGTGTTGGCCTCCCAAATAGCTGGGGCATTCCTTAATTACATGTGTAGGAGACTGACACCATGCACATATAGCAATAGATTTGTCAACAAAATGTGATTGATTTGGTTGTGGTGGTGAAACTTTTACTACCAAAGTCTCTAGCTTTTTCAAAAGACTATCTATTTGTGCATCCTTATGAACTTGGCGATCAACAAAATATCCCCTACTAGTCCTTTCAGATTCTTGAGTTGAATCCGATTCTCTAGTTCTATCTGCTAGGTCTAAAAGAAATTCCCAAGCTTTGGAATCATCAGTGAACGATGTAAATCCTGTGGAGCACATAGATTCCAAAAGTTGCTTGGTTTGATACTCGATACCCTCATAAATTATTTGGCATTGATATGAGGAAAATTGCACCGAACATATCTGGACCGAGTTCACATCTTTCACCCTGGTTAGACCATAATTAGGGGCCATTCTAACCTAATCAAAAACAATCAGGAGAGCGCTGCTTTGGAAGTTACCAGCCATGAACTCCCTCCCGAATCTGGCGAAAGACGAAGCTTCCTAGTAGGAAGCAACTATTGTCAAGACAGTGAGGGAATCGTGAGAAGTTCGATAACTGCTATCATCCCCAAGTATTCAGGGAAAAACCCTACAATTGGACGATAACCCGAAAATATCACGAATTCATCCGACGATCAAGAATCAAGGATAAATCCTATATAAACAGGTGATTGGTTCACCCAAGAGGTATCTGAATTGGTTCCCTACTATTATCATTCAAGTTTATGCTCTACAATTAACCAAAGCCTTTTTGTGATCAGTTCAGCAACTAACTTAAGCTTCGGAGGTGGCCTCCCGACCCTAGCGGTCGGGCCATGTCTAACCTTGTTTTGCAGGCCATTGTCAAGAGATCCGAAGGCTTAACAATTTCTGGACGCATCATTTGGCACCGTCTGTGGGAAACGCTTCAGGAAGTCATGGTAACTAGATCGGCAATGGCTGCGGCGGCTCAACGAATAGCAAACATCCAGCCTCCTAGAGGGAATAATCCATCGGATATTCTTGAAGGAAGCCAACCCCCAGAAGTTCGGGGAGACGGAGGAATTGATGGTAACGAACAAGAAAACCATCCGTCCTCTTCAGCAACAAATAGATCAAATGTAGGTCCAATTTCTAGAGATGTAGGAGATGATCCACACATTAGTCAAACAGTTAGTGGCCCCTCAGGCTCCTGATCAAGTGGAGGCCAGGAGACATGTGAGAGAAGCGGATGAGCGAATACCTTTCATTTGAGCGCTTTCCATCGAAAGGGATAGACAACCAGCCGTAGGCCAAAATTTTGGCCAAAATGCTCAGAGGCGAGCCCAAGGACTGAGAATCGGAGAACTACCCAGGAGAGATGACCGGTATGACAAGCTACAAGGTATCCGAACCGGATCAACAAGATTGCCAAGGGGGTTCGCATGCATTCCTCAACCTCTAGACATTCGGATCGCGGAACCATTTGCCTAGATGATGGACGACTATTGCATATTGATCGAGAATTGGCAAATATCAATCAAAGATTGGGACAACTTTCTCGAGGCCAAAGAACTGATGACATCAACTCAGGTCCAGATACATCCATTCCTCGCCCCTGGCTATCCTTCCAGATACCCTTTCCACTAGTGTCTTAATAGTCCCTGATTACGGACTCATCAACCCTATTGGTTATCCACATATGGTAAACGGGAAGCTCTCATGTCCTCTCACGGGTTGGTTACCGGTCTTGAGCGCCCATGAGCCCAAGTCTATCCATATGCAACCCTCCAATAAATGGCCCCCACAATGTGATTCCCGTCCTCTAACAGGTTGGTTACCGGTCTTGAGCACCCGTGAATCCCCATTGTTGCCACGGGTCATTCGGTCTCAATACCCTTCTGATTCGGGTCTGATATAATGGGTACATCTTAGCCAGACACTACTAGACAGTCCTAGGTATGATAATCAATGATTTGGGAAAGCGTCAATGGGCAACCCCGGAAACATCCCATACTATTTCCGATAATGTCCAAGGACAGAAGTGTCAAAAGGACACCTCTCAATCCCAAACCATACCTAATCAAACACATTCTCAGATCAGTCATGTCATATCCAATCAACACTTCATCATATAAAAGAGAACATAAATGCATGGTCTAATCATTAAACAATATAGTAATAAGCAATTCATATAAGCTTGAATAATGAAAAAGAAAACATAAGTGGAGTGCTACTGTACTTACAGTAGTACATCAGAAGTATAAAATACAAGAACAGTAAATAAACTTAGAGTTTCTTAAAGTAGAAACCAGAGAGTATGCGATCTATGTTATTATGAAATAACTATCCTTACCTTGATTATCGCCGAAGATAATCCAAAGATCAAAGAGAGAGGCTTCAAACTTAGCAAATAAACCCCTAACAATCATAGATAACATTAGGAAAGATGCCTACAAGATCAGAGAGCAAACAAATCAAACTGAGTGAAAAATGAAGCTATTGCCTTCATTGGTCGATTGGTTGGTCTACTGACCCAATCGACCAATCAGTCAACCAACCGAGTCAATACGGGATTGTAAAAACTAAATCAGTCATAACTTCTTTGTTTGAATTCCAATTGATCCGAAATTTGAAGGGGAACTTCCTAGAACGTATTAGAACTATATAGGAAGGTCAAATCATCAAGTCAATGTCAAAATATGGGTTCTTTATTTGAACCAAGAAGTTAGGTTTTCAATCTTATGGCTCTCATGAAAAGGCTAGGGTTAAGAGATGAAAGGGAATAACTGCTTGGCAATTAGCTAACAAGAAAATCATTGGAAAAGATTCTAGATTAACATAAATATAACTCTTGTGGTTACCCTCACATGGGAGGTTACCCAAGGGTTCCAAAAGATCTTACAAGGGTCAGGGTTTCAAGAAAATATTCAGGGTTAGGGTTAAGATCATGACGATGATCATGGATCTCAAAGAATAGAATGAGATCATGGAATAGATGGTTGGAAGAATGCAGCATCTTCTTCCTGATCTCAATCAAGAACAAGATTGGAGAAAGAATAATCTATAATACAGAAGAAATACAAACCTTGAATTGGCAGATCAGAGATGAGAGGCTTCAGATCTGCAGGGGAATCTTTGAAATCACCGAAAAGAGTTTTGGAAAGGTCTTCCCACATTCTCTAGGTGTTTAGGAGGCAGCCGTAACTAAGAAACTAGAAGTAGGTTTAAATAGAGAGTGAAAAACCCTAAAATTGGATTTTCTCAGATTTAATACACCATTGGTCGATTGATTGGTCTACTGACCTAGTCAACCAATCAGGTCAGTAAGGTTCAAACAGGGAATTGAAGGATCAAATGGGTACTAAACCTCAAGGGCTTTTGCACACATATCAAATGACATACCTAGTGTGTAGAAATGCCTTCGAACCAAGTCAATTAATTCTCCAAGTCCTTCAACTAATCTCATCTTCAGACAGGTGCAGCTTCCTTTCTAAATCTGCACAGACCTCCAAGTATGGAAATCCATCATCAACATCCATGGGTTCAGAGTCAAACACCATGTCTTCTACTGAGATGGCCCGTAGTTGGCTTCTTCCTTTACTCCGGGTCTTCGGACAAAAAAACAACCGGGTTTCCGGGTCAGGGTTAGGGTTAGGTTAGGGCTGGGTTTCACAAGAAGAATTGCCAAATGTCCTTTGGGCGTGCCGAACTACCATCCTAACACCCACTGGAGAGACGCCATTCAAATTAACTTACGGCTCAGAAGCATTAGCTCTAGTAGAAATAATGGCAGGAACTCTTCGAGAAAGAGAATTCGAGGAAAAGGCGAACGAGCAAGGTTTGTTAGATAACCTTGAGTTATTAAACGAGGTTCAGGAAAAAGCGATCATCCGAATCCAACAATATCACGGGAATATAGCATCTCACTACAATGCTCGAGTAAAGCATCGTCAATTCCGAGCCGGTGATTTGGTTCTAAGGAACACCCTGGCATCAGACCCACGTCATCAACGAAAGCTGGATCCAACATGGGAAGGACCATACATGATCGTTAAGCAAATGGGTTCGGGAGCATACAAGCTAAAGGACTTAGCAGCTGACCGAGAGCTTGACCGATCGTGGAACGCAAAGCATTTGAACAAATATTTTTCTTAATCTGATCAATTTTGATGTAGGAAGATCTACGGATATTTTATGCAATTCTCAATTTTTTCGCCACCAAATCTTTTGATTGGGGAATACATATACATATAGGGAATTCTGTGGATATACAATATCTAAAATCAAAAGGCTTCGGGTAAAACCGAGTGGGTCCTTCAAAAGCCTCAAAAATTTCCCTGGAGTTTTTAGGTCAAAGGCTTTGGGTAGCACCGAGTGGGTCCTTCAAAAGCCTAGAAAAATTCTAAGGTTTTTACTAGGTCTAAGGCATCGGGTAAAACCAAGTGGGGTCCTTCAAAAGCCTCAAAAAATATTCTAAGGAATTTTTTAAGGTCAAGGGCATCGGTCAATACCGAACAGAACCTTAGAAAGCCTACAAAATTCGTTCTGTAGGTAAAAGGCATCGGGTAGCACCGAATGGGTCCTTCAAAAGCCTACAAAAATTCTAAGGAATTTACTAGGTTTAAGGCATCGGGTAAAACCGAATGGGTCTTTCGAACACTTGTAAAATTTGTTTTATAGGTAATAGGCATCGGGTAATACTGAATGAGTCCTTTCAACGACTAATAATTCAAGGAAGTTTTCTAAGGAAAGGCTTTGGGAGGCCACCGAAAGATGCCTAACACTTAAAAAAATTCTCCCTTAATTGATATCACATTGAACAATAATAAAGCTCGACGAAATTGAAATACAACAATCATGATCAAGCAATTTCAAGACAAATAAAAGATACTTTATAAGTTCTTTTTCATTTATAAAAGGACCAGCAGGGTCCAACCTTTACAATACTAAGGATATTTTACATATTACTTCTGATGCAAAGACGAATGTCATAAGCGGTCTCTCCGATCGGTATGAGGAGCTTCTGATGCAAAGACGAATGTCGTTAAAGATCCTACGTTCAGGCAAAGATAATATTATGAAGAAAGAACAGTTCTTCAGGAGGAACAAGAGCTTGACCAACGACTGGGATGAACATTTCCATACCCTTGGTCTAGCTTTTCTAGGATCCGAACCCTTCGGCAGGCAGGCTTGACTAATAACTAGGATTAACATTTCCATACCCTTCGTCTAGCTTTTCTAGGATCCGAACCCTTCGGGCAGAAGAAGAACTTCATCTTCAGTTGCTGAGAAGAGTTCCGTAAGCTCCCACCAACTAAAGGTAAGAGAGAAGGACGAGCTGGATGATGAGCCCTAGACTTGGCCTCCTTCCTGGATCGTTGTGGAAGAAGGATTGACGCCTTTGCCTTCAGGATTGACATTTGGGGTGTCATCTTCTTCCTCTTCTTCTGAGAGCTCTATTATAATCGGAGTCACAGGAGGTGAATCATCAAGAAAGAGCGTTATATCCAAATCAGGATCGGGCAAATCTACGACTTCTTTAGCCCAATCGGGAGGAGGAAGCTGCAGTCTAATGAAGACATCAGGATAACAATGTTTCTGATGAGGAGCCGTGTCAAAGTTTAGGTCCCTCCTTAGAATTGATTGAAACACCTCCTTCTCGGCATCCCGATAAGCATGATTGTTGAAAATGTTCATCAGCTTGAAAAAAGGCTTACTGTCCAAATATTTGCAGATACAAGCCTTCCAGGTTTCGGCAAGGATACAATTGAGATTGGGAGGAACTATTTGATTTTGTAGCTCATCAACCTTAACTTCAATTCCCCAAAACACTCACGATCCTCCGCTCAAAGCCACGGATACTCTTCTTAGCAACATCCAAATCTTGGTAAAGATGCACAATCTTTATGTTCCATACCTTGACCTCTTCCCAAAGCCTGTCCCGAAGCCGCGCAATCTCCCGGTTCTTAGCAGCAGATTATGCTCGAAGCTTGGAAAGATCAGAATGCATCCTCCCAATCCGGTAGGTTGCCTCCGCCTGTTTGTGGAAATTATCCATAGTGCTCCTGCAACATCAAGAGAGTCATTCAAGAGTTAGAAATATATATATATATATATATATATATATATATATATATATATATATATATATATATATAGAGAGAGAGAGAAGAAAGTGATTTTAGCATTATGAGACTTACATCACAAGCAACTTCACAAACGCATCGTCAGGAATAGAATCGAAGGATCTGCTTTGAGCTGGCGTTTGGGCAAGAGTGCACCATTCCAACGCTCTATCAAAATCGTCTGTCACGTGATCAGACCTTTTCAACTTCCACGAAGGTCTGTAAATTTCTTCAGAAGACTGTGAGGGCCTCTTTGATGTAGAAGAGGCTGGCATTTTAGAAGGAGACTATTCTGAAGACACTAGAACAAAAATAACAGTGTTATCCAAATCAAAATTAGAGGGAGATAACTAGGCGTAAAGATACCTAAGTTCTAAGGAACTCAAGAAGGGCTAAGGTAGTCTAAAACCCTATCTAAAAAAATCAGGAAAACAGACAGAGGAAGGAAAACAGAAATTCAAAAGCATGAAAGCTAACTTCTTCGACAATTTATCTCTTCAAGATTCCAGACGATGAAGCAAGAAAACTTACGAAATTCTTCTATAAAGCGTTCAGGTTTCCAATATCAGAGAAAGGTGGCTTTTAAACTTCGTACAACAGAAAAGCTTGAAGTGAAGAAATGGGTGAAGAAGGAATAGAGAAGGGTTTAAATAAGTGTGAAGTGGAAGAACGAAAAGACCGTGCTAAGGGGATCGACGGCAACAAATCAGTGACGGTTCGAAGTCTACGAAGATGAACGGCGGTGATTGAGCAACCTTTCAAATTTTGAAACAAGAGTTTAAACTTGTCACATCCGTACACGTGGTAATTTCGGCGCTGGTTATGAAGACGGCTGGCTTGGGTATTGAACCATCAGTTGAAGCAATTAAAGCTAAGTGACGGTTGCACTTCTCAACGAAGATTGTGGCAGTAGAAGGACCAAAAATCAAGGGATCGGGATCAACCGCAAAAATGCACGAACGTTACATCAAGGAGCGGGACTACCTTGATGCGAGTTTCCCGATCGCCAAAGCCTCTAATTTTTGAATAGGGGACCATATGAAGAAATAAAGAATGTGAATTCAAAAGACTTCAGCTTTAGCCGAACGAGTTTTAGAAAGGCGCACCCAAACGAGAATCTTAAAAATCTACGGCTAAGCCGAGTACAACAAGTAGTATCAAGAAGAAGAAGACTGTCATTTAGATCAAAGACCCAAAAAGGGAGGTTCTACCCTTACAAAAAAAATAAAAAAGAGACATCATTAGAATTCTTGAAAACATCATAAATTCGCAGGAGGATCAGAGGTTTGATCTGCAGCAGCTTCGGGAGTTCGACTTTCAGAAGCTTGAGTCTAGGCGTTCGGTTGGGCGTTGTTCTCAGCCGCACCTTCCCCCTCGAGAGTCATCGGAGGCTCGTCGCTCAAGTATCCTTCAATGCATGGATCGGTAAGTGGTGGATTCTTTTTTTCAACAACACAACTTGGAGTAGGCTGCCGCAAATGCTTGAAGATCTCTTCATAGATGAGATCTTTGTGCTCATCAATCAGGTAGGAAGGATCCACTGCTAGAATACTCTTCCAGACATCGTTGATGCCATCACGATAAGCTATCACATTATGCCGATTGAGCAGATTGCCGAATGGCTGGCTATTTAGATACTTATGAATGCAGGCTTTTCGAACCTCCAACTTCAGATTTGTGAGACCTTCGGGATCAATGGTAGCCCTCAGTCTTTCCTCTAGCTCATGCTTCTCCCGAATCAAGTTCTGGATCTTGGATTTTGAGGTCAAGACAGTATTCCTCAGCTGACCCAGTTCTCTATCCATCTCTTCCATTCGAGATCTGGCCACCACAAGTTCCCTAGTAGAAGAGCACAGTCGGGCAGTCTCCTCCTTCAGCTTCGAGACCTCCCCTTGACTTTTTTCAGCGATATCGTCGCTGCGTTTTGCTTGAGCGCTCAGTCTGCCAATCCTCAAGTTTGCTTCCATCTCACGATGGATATTCTCTACAAGAACTCTGCGGCAAATAAGCATTCGAAAATGAGTCAATAACGCATAACAAAATTGGCCAAAAGAAAAGATTGATGTTCGAGATATACCTAATGTTGGAATTCACCAACTCATCATCGGGCACCGCTTTCAAAGCTTTACCATTGCTTGGCGTCCAAGCATTCAAGGCCCAATCAAGGGAAGCGTCCATATCCATCAAGATCGGGTCAAAAAGATTTACTTTCCAGTTGGGGACGCAAATGGCCCCCTCAACTTTGCTTCTCTTAGAAGCAGCATCATCAGTCACCTCCCGTCTCCTCTTGACGAGAGCAGTATCATCATGGGTGGACTCTTCAACCTCCACCATCTCTTTTCCTTTGGTAGCATGGTCCTGCCTGCTCCTCATAAGCTCCTTCAGGGAAGGAGTTACCCCCTTTGGAGCAGCCGCCGATGACGTTGCCTTCGGGGAAGGGACATTCCCGGGAGCCTCCCTGGTTTTTCTCTTTCAAGGAACTCTCTATTCAGCAGTGGCAAAACTCTGCTGGGCCAGCAACTTAACGGCGTTATGATTGAACTCAAGAGGCACTGCAAGATCAATAGAAGACCATAATTATCTCAGGTCTAATAAAATAGTACGCAATGAAGAAAAATTAAAGCTTCGGGTGCTCACCATGGCTCAGGCCCCAGTAGCGGAGAATCGCTTTGTACTCCATGGCATACACATGGATTTCTGAATGCCAGGAAATGGCTTTGATGGCCCGAACCGCTTCTTTTTCACGGTCGGGCAGGAAAGAAGAAAGATTGATCTAGGTGAAGGAGTCTGGGGTGCTCTATCTCATCGAGAATTTTAGATTGGATTCGGGAACCCTACAGAAAACAAACTTTTCCCACCATCCCTTATTATTAGAAGGGCAGGTCCCCTCTGTGAGGATTCCCCCTTGCCAATTTAGATTGGTCTTCGGGCGCTTGGAAAGGAATACCCACCCGGGAGGATTCAACTTACTCAGAGTATAAAAATGACAAAAAACATCTAAAGAAGGGGTCAACTAGAGTTCATGGTAGAGCCCTAGATAACCAATTATATGCCTCCAGTTGTTCGGGAGGAGCATACCAAGACAAATATTCCAATGGTCGAGAATTTCGGCGATTACAGGAGAGAAGAAAGGAAGTCAAACCCCACTCTTGAAAGAATCAAGGTAAAGAGAGAACTCCCCTGGAGGATTGGAGTTAACCCTTTCATTCGAGTTCGGGGCACGAAGAACGCAAGAGCGCGGAATTGAATAATCGAAATAAATATTTTTGAGGTCTGCTGAACGAACCTCAGAAATGATATCTGAGGGATTGATGGAAGGTCTTTTAGATGGACGGTAACTCTCTGTTGTCATTTTCTTAGGATCTTTCCTCTTCTTTAAGGAAGACCTTTTTATGATAGGGGCATTGTCAGGCGGGTCTCTAGGGCTAGACGGGGCAGATTGTAACCAGTGTTCGATCACCCTATGGTCCTGATCACCGGAGAATTCGACAAAAGCCATAGGAGTTCCCTTTTCGGCAGATTCTTCACCCTCTATTAAGCGGTCTATAGAATCGCCCTCTTTTGAAGTCTTACCACTACCCATTTTTGGCAGAAAGAGATGGACGGAATAACAGAAGCAGAATAGACCATACAAATGCAAAAGAGAAAGCAGAAAGATGTAGCAAAAGTAATAAAAGTAAACTTACTTGTGATCTTGACAAAACTGGAAAGACAGAGCTTGAATCGTGTAGGCCGAAACCGGAGACTTGCAAAAGCACAAGTTGAAGAACTTGAAAGAAAGAGTGTTTTCTAACGCAAGAGAGCAGAGAAGTGAAAAGAATAAATGAGGCAAGAAAGGCCTTTTATAGATTCAAAATTCAAATGAACGCACAAGATTGAATTTGACCAATGGGTAGGATTGTGCTTTGGATCATGCAAAATGCACATACGACCCAGATGAAAAATCTTCGACGGTCTATATTCAACAACGATTCAAAAATATTTGCAATTATGAAATAAGTCTGAGACATGACGGTTCGAACGACAGGGCGTAATATCCGCTCCTCCCCGATCGCCACGTGGCCAACTATACACAGGGAGCAAGGTGTTGGAACGGTTCGACGACACCTTGCTTGGAAGTAAATGTCGAAGCATTAAATGCGAGAATATCCTAATGTGAAAAGATTTTTTGTCTTTACTCATATTCGGGAAGAATCCAAAACCAGACCAAGCATCCAAAGGCGTTGCTCAAACGCTCAGTCTGCGGGGCAAATGATATGAGGAAAATTGCACCGAACGTATCTGGACCGGGTTCACATCTTATGCCCTGGTTAGACCATAATCAGGGGCCATTCTAACCTAATAAAAAACAATTAGGAGAGCGCTACTTTGGAAGTTACCGGCCATGAACTCCCTCCCGAATCTGGCGGAAGACGAAGCTTCCTAGTAGGAAGCAACTATCGTTAGGACTGTGAGCGAATTGTGAGAAGTTCGGTAACTGCTATCACCCACCGAGTATTCAGGGAAAAACCCTACAATTGGACGATAACCCGCAAAGATCACGAATTCATCCGACGATCAAGAATCAAGGATAAATCCTATATAAATAGGTGATTGGTTCACGAAAGAGGTATCTGAATCGTTTCCCTACTATTATCATTCAAGTTTATGCTCTGCAATTAACTAGAGCCTTTTTGTGATCAGTTCAGCAACTGACTTAAGCTTCAGAGGTGGCCTCTTGACCCCAGCGGTAGGGCCACGTCTAACCTTGTTTTGCAGGCCATTGTTAGGAGATCCGAAGGCTTAACAATTTATGGACGCATTAGGCATAAATGCCATAATTCTAAACCATGGTGAGGGCATTCTTGGAGGAGGCTTTGGAACCTCTCCATTACCTTAGCAAAAGACTCATTGGGTTTTTGACGAAATTGAAGAATGTTATTTCTTATTTTATTCATCATAGAAAAAGGAAAGAATTTCTTCAATAATAGGACAGTGAATTATTCCCATGTGGTAATGCTATCCAAAGGTAGGCTATAAAGCCACTTTTTAGATTGGTCCTTTAAGGCAAATGGTATAAACCGTAGTCTTACGGTATCATCAGTGAGTTGTTGTACCTTCATAAGGACACAAACCTCCTCAAACTCCCTAAGGAACAAATATGCATCTTGATCAGCTAACCCATGAAAATTGGGGTAACATAGACAGATAATTAGGTTTAAGTTCAAAATTGTTACCCCTCACGTCAGTCAGGTAAACATATACAGGAGGGTTGTGCAGATTGAGTTGGATAAAATCTATCCCTAAGACTCTTAGGTGGAGATATGTCTCCCATGGTCAAGGTAGATAATTGGACAAGTTGAATGGTGGAATCGCGAGTCCAGACACATATGCAGTAACCTCCTAATGCAATTGAAGGCTCTTACGAAAGATGAGTTTTTATTTTATTTTATTTTATTATTAATAAAGGAACTAAAGAAGAAAATAAAATAAAATAAACCAAAAACAAAAGGGGAAGTAATGGATTTCCCCACTACAAAGATTGAAACAATGATTCCAAAGCCGTAAGGTTGCCGTATAGCTGAGCGCTGTATAGGTTTGACAGCAAGGGAATCCGTATAGTTTTCGGAGCCACCTACAATCGAATCCTAGGGATTCTACAGTAGAGTGGGGACTACTATACATTTTTATTTCTACTCAAGTTAAGAGTAATATCATTTATTTTTTTAAAAAAGAAAAACACTTCGATTTACCTAAGAATGAGAAAAATAAGATGGACAAATATCTCCCTGGCAACGACGCCAAAAACTTGTTTGCAAAATAAAATAACCGCAAGCGCACAGTATCGTGTAGCTAACAGGTCGATCTCATGGAGATATACCACATAGAATTCAATTTCTTAATAGTAATGCGAGAGTGAAATGATTCAATTTTGTAACTAATTAATTAAACTAAACCAACGATCCTAATCCATACATCTAATGCAATCGAATTAAGACGAAAAATAAAGCAAACAAAACCAACGCATAAATAAAAGGGAAGAAGAAAAAAATGCAAACCATAACAATAAAAAGGAAGTGATCCAAGTGTCAGCTCTGGATTGAGGGAAGGGGAGTATAATTATAATGACTTTGACTGTGGACCCTTTGCCGTAGCTCACAGTCCACCGATCGGGGGAAAGGATATTAAAGAGAAAAAAAGAAAAGAAAAGTGTAGAATGTAAATACAAAGCAATAAAAGCAAAAGGGAAACCTTAACCAAAGAGAGGCACGACTATAGGCATCTTTGATCAAGAACCCAAGGGGAAGGGAGAACAATAAATAAATGCTGAAATTAAATCCTAAATTAAGAATATGGAAAGGTAGATAGAAGCGGGAATGGAGGGAGCAGAGAAGATTATTGAAGAATGTTACTTACTTGCATCTTTGAATCTCCAAAAAAAACTTGAACAAACGATTCGAATCTCAACCAACCCTAACAACCAGATCTAGAATAATCTAGATCTACAATTGCTAGACCCAGAGAGAAAACGAATCCCCAAACTTAAAACTTGAACTTGAACTTGAACTTGCATTGATAAAAATAAAGAAAATACACTTGCATAAAATAAATTACACAACTTCAATCGTCCTTGCAAAACATTAAAACCTAAACATTCAATCTAGAATTAGAACCCACAAATTAATCAAAAAACTAAAGAAAACCTAGAGCAAGCTAAAGAGAATAGAAAGTGCAACACTAAAATAAACTAAAGAAAAAATAAAGTGTCCACTAGACCTAAGAGGGGAGGTAAGATTTATAGAAGAAGGAGAATAATTTACAAACAAGGAAATAAAAAATAAAAAAAAAATAAAATAATAATAATAATAATAATAATAATAATGAGAGTAAAATAGAAAAAGAGCTAAATTGGTTAGAAATTCTAAGGGAGAGAGAGAGAGAGAGAGAGAGAGAGAGAGAGAGAGAGAGAGAGAGAGAGAGAGAGAGAGAGAGAATGTGTGGAGAATTAAATAAAATAAAAAAACTTGATTTCACGTGGAGAAAAAGTGGATGAAGGAAAGAAGGGGGAAAATATATATAGAAAAGTGATTTTAGGTTAATTAAGGAAAAATAATAAAATAAAATAATGAAAAGAATAGAAAGTGGGAAGAGAGAGAGAAAACTAATTAGAGAAATAAATAAAATTTTAAAAAAATGAAATCTGCTAGAAAAATAGAAAATCCTAATATTTGACTACCTGTGAGCCCCATAGATTCTTTCAATTACAATAAAGAAAAATAAAATATAAACCCTAATCTAATCTTATAAGATATTCTGGAGTTGGCCCATAATCGCATATTTAGCCCATCATGCTCCAAATCAAGCCCACTTTCGCACTTGTGAATTTGAACGGACTTCTAGACGTGTAAAAATTGCATGTTTCATACCCAAAACTCTGAATATTCGCTTAAATCCTAAAAATTCATAAAATCTGCAAAAACAACATAAAACCAAAGATAGCTCCACTCAAAGTGTGTAAAATGCATGCTTTATGTCCTAATATTTCACATATAAATGTGATCATCTGTAGTCACCTTGACAACTATGCATGTGAGGGATTTGTTCTTTTTCTTTTCTTTTTTTCCGGCTAGAATTCATGAGGTTTAAGTTCATTTTTTAAAGCCTATACCATATTAAGCTTTTCTGACAAAAAACTAAATAAATAATCAAAATTGATGGATTAGATCATGGAGATAGAAGGGCTTATGTACTTGGTCCATCCATTTAGACAGGTCATAATTGGTGAACATTTTTCTTAACATTGCATATCATATCAAATGAAAGCAAGAAAAAAGGAAACAAGCTGAAAACCTAATCATTCTTGGATTAGTGCAAAATTTACAATTTATCTAGCATAATTAAATTCAATTAATAGAGGAAATAAAAGTAAATCAAGTTAAACATGTGCTCTGCAAATACGAACGTGAAAATATAGTACAAGCTAATAAATCTAAATAATAAAGAATCTATGACATAAAACATGACTGTAACCAAATCCTTCAAAATTGATTTGCGAAAATATGAAAGTTATATTTGAAACAGTAAATGGTCAAATGACCCGATGAGCTAATCTGAATAAATGTTAGACAAATGTAAAACTTAGTTTGATGTAAGATCAAGACAATGTGAAATTAAAATTATTTTAATTAAATTAAACAAATACAGAAACCTATGGTCTGAAATAGTCTTATTTCATTTAAAAAAATAACAAAATCTAGAACTATGCAAGAAGTAACAAAATGTAAGACCGGGGCAACTTTTTGAGTTAAAAGCGCCTACTAAATGCAATGATGCCAAATGCACACAATTGATTTGATATGCAAACATTGTAGTGAGATAGTTTCTAATTTCATATTAAATATAATATTAATATCATAAAAATTCTTATTTTGTAGAGGATATATGGCCCCCGAATATGCGATGAGGGGTTACTTGACGGACAAAGCAGACGTTTACAGCTTTGGAGTTGTAGTGCTGGAGATTGTCAGTGGAAAAAGCAACACAAGTTACAGGCCAAGAGAGGATTTTGTTTACCTTCTTGATTGGGTAATTAAGTAACCTCGATCAAATTTATTTTTTAATGGAAAGAAGAAGAATGCTGCTGCACCTGCATGGTTGTCTACGTAGCTTTATCTTGATGAATACATTTCTCTTCGATCTCACAGGCTTATGTCTTACAAGAGCAAGGAAATCTGATAGAACTCGTGGATCCAATCCTTGGGTCAGACTACCAAAAAGAAGAGGCACTGAGGATGTTAAATCTAGCTCTTTTATGCACAAATCCATCTCCTTCTCTCAGGCCTGCTATGTCTGCTGTGGTGAGCATGCTTCAAGGCAAAATTGCAGTTCAAGCACCTGTTGTAAAGCGCAGCAGCACTACTACTGAGGATTTGAGGTTTAAGGCCTTTGAAAAGCTTTCATCAGAAAATCAAACATATTACTCAAGCACTTCCCAAGAGAGCCATCCACAAAGTAGCCAATCAATGGATGTGCTTTGGACTGATTGTTTGATGTCTTTTCAGAGCCAAGAAGACAGACAACCAACTGAACGAAGGTCCTCAGAAATAAAGCTTCTCCCTGAACCAGAGTGACTATAGAAAGAGACACAAATTTGCTTCAAGCAATAAATGTGACATTAAGGTCGGACAGAGGATTTTCATAACCTTGAATTAAAAAATTATTGTAAGCATCTTAATTGGAACCAAGTAATAGTTTTGGGGACATTAAATGACTAGTTACTTTTAAATTTTTTTGTTACCAAGTGATGCAGCAAGTTATCTATCTATATACATGGTCTGGTTCAAGGATATACAGCTATTTCACATTCTGCTTCTACTTCAGATCTGAACAGGCTCTCAACACCGCCAAACGATTTTACAGAAACTTGCCTCTGTTGAGTGTGTAGATGAGACCAATAATTTTGCACTTCCTTAGCAACAAAAAGGAAGGAGAATAACGCATCATCTTGCTCTTTTACAAAGAGTGGTCGTGACCATCTCATCTTCTCGATCTGGACCGCTTCAACATGTAGCTGCAAGTGAATTGTTTAGCTGAGGTGACACTGGATGGGCTATGTTCTCTCTCTTGAGAACATGAAAATACCGCAAAAGAACGCGTTATTACCTAAACAGTGTGAATCAGTGAGGAAAACCTAAGCATCAGCTCATCCGATCAATTCAACAAAGCTATCATTGGCAATAGAAAACAAAATTGCAGAACCATGTAAAGTTTGGGTGGCAATAGATTTGACCTGAATTTGTTTGATCCATCCTTGTTCGCTTGACTAGATTTACATTCTCTAGCCATGACTTCCTTTTAACACCCAGGGCATTGCACTTAACTACTGGATCAACTTGTTCCCTGAAAAAATAACAGAAAAATGCTGGTATCATCAGAAAATTATTCGTCTGCAAATGATATAAGGAGCATCCAAATGCAGGAGGCTCCCGCTACAGCAGGTTCTGGGTTGGGAAAATGTATGTAGCTTTGTCCCCACGTCTTGGATAGGCTATCTCCAAGTTTTGGACTTACAACCTGATGGTTGCAATAGCGCAACTTAACCATTGCATCAATCTTTGGCCACAATTGGCACTTTGGAGAACTGCAGTCTACAATACCTAAGTTTTGGATTTTTTTTTTTTTTTTGGGGGGGGGGGGGGGTGGTTGGCATTAAAGGGAGAGGGGAACATAGAACACATTACCGGATGCTACTGCAATAATAAATTAGCTTTGTACCTGATCTTCGTTTCTTCTCCAGCAGCTTGTCATCATCAATTGGAGGCTTTTATTTATCACAAAGCCCATTGTATTCATTTGTTTGATAATCCTTTTGTTTACCTGAAGGGTCATGTGGTCCTGAAGAGATGAAACTTGGGTTAGCAAATTTAATGTTTGATAAATTCAAGACGATGAATATTGTATATAAAGGGGAAGTATTAGGCATTGAGAACATGATGGTACATCAGTCATCTATGACATCTCTACCACCACATAAACTTGTGTTATTCCCAGGTTGACATTGAGGGGGGTGAATCAGTGTCTTCAAAAAATTTGCTTTGATGTGAAGTTTCTTTAATCTCAAAACAAGATTGATTAGAACAATCTCCTAGCTATCAATGGCACAAGGACACGTCCACCACACACCACAATGTGGCTGGGTCTACCAAACAGTGTACCACCACTCTGCAATCAAGGCACTCCAATATGTACAACAAAAAAGATAAACCAAAGACACAATGCACCAAAGTTTACATGGTTCAGCCAAACTACCTACGTCCACGGCATAATTGTCACACTCACCCAGCCGGTACCCTATCTGGCATACTCGAGTGTGTGATCCACAGCCCCGAAGAACAAGTATCGAGGAAATCATCCTCCCACATATGCAATAATGTAATCATGAACAGATTATAATCAATGTGTAATAATATAAACAAGAGATCCAATAAGGAAAGAAATGACAATGTAATCAGAGTGCGGAAATGATACCAAATGTAGATATAATCAAAAAAAGAGTAGAGCGAGGCGGAATCTCACTCCACAGTTACAACGGAATGTAGCTCATAAATCAAAGGAAAATACAACTATTCTCAAGGAAAGGAAAGAAATGATAATCAAACTAAACTAAATGTTTGCTACTTTATAAAGAACGTCTTCATAAACATAGACTTCATCAACCATGCATAGATGTTCCCACTCCACAGAGGAGCTAATCATGGTACGTAACATGATCACACGAGGAATCATCAACGTGATCTTCATAGTTGCCAGCACCTTGCGTATAGTACGCTTCTTCAGCTTGCGCTTCCTCATATTGCCCTTTATAGTATTCAGTACTTGTAGAGTAGTCTAACAAAAGAGATTGTACAAAAAGGAGTGAGTTCAAAAGAACTCAGCAAGGCAAGTTAATCCACAACAACATAAATAACATGATTGCAGAACATAACATGATGCAATGTGATATGAAACAAACAATGAATGTATGAATCTAACTCTATGTATGCTGGTCTCTATAGGCAAACATGCTTTAAGTCATAGCACCATACTTCTTTGGGAAGGTCTCAATCACACAATGTCGTTTGGTAGTGGGTTCGGCATCCCTCGGGACAATCCATGGCTGGGCTATAACTCACATCACCATTGGTCAAAGTATTGGCGCATGTCAAGGTAAAACCTAGTCCAATGCAAGTCATCTACTTAGTCATATCAACTCAGATCCAGATATGTCCATTCCTTGCCCTTGGCAATCCTTTTCGGTATTCTTTACACTAGAGTCAACATAGTCCTTGACTACGGACTCATCAACTCTATTGGTCATCCACAAATAACAGACGGGAAGCTCTCATGTCCCCTCACGGATTGGTTACCGGTCTTGAGCGCCCATGAGCCCAAGTCTACTATTTGCAACCCTACCAATAAATGGCCTCTCACAAGTAACCACAATGTGATTCATGTCCTCTCACGGATTGGTTACCGGTCTTGAGCGCCCATGAATCCCCATTGCTACCACGGGTCGTTCGGTCTCAATACCCTTCCGAATCGGGTCTGATATAATGGGGTATTCCTAACCAAACACTACTAGACCAATCCTACGTATGAAAATCAATAATTCGGGAAAGTGTCAAAGGGCACCATTGGAACACATGCCATACTATTCCCACTGATGTCCAAGGACAGAAATGTCGAAAGGACACTTCCCAATCCCAAATCATGCATATTCAATCACATTCTCAAATCAGTCACAACATACATAATCGATATCTTAGCATATAGAAAGATTCACATAAACATGACCAATAGCATATGTAACTGATAAGAATAAGTATTCATAATCAAAAGAATACATGAACATGATGCTACTGTAATCAACATACTTACATCAGTAATAGAATAATAAGAAAATACATTTATGGTAGTGAATTTAAGAGAATCCAATAATAGAAACTAAGATTCACGCAATCTATGTAATTATGGAAATAACTATCCTTACCTTAAATAGCTTCAATGAATATCCAAAGATCAAAAAGAGAGGTTCCAAACTTAGCAAATAAACCCTAAACAATCATAGATACAACATTAGGAAGGAGGCCTAAAAGATCGAAGATCAAACGAATCAAATCGAGTGAAAAATAGAGCTACTAACTTGCTTGGTCAATTGGGTGGTAGCTTGGTCCATTCAATCAACCAATCGACCACCTAAGTCAGTACGAAGCAAAAATGTGAATTTTGATCCGAAACTCAATCTACAAGATCCAAAACTCTACGAAACTAGGAGGAAACCTCTAGAACAGTATTCTAACACTATAGTAGTATAGATTAGCCACTAACAATGATAAAAAACACTACTTACTAATTTGAAATCATGACTTTCTAATTTGTTAAAATCCTAGTTTTCGATGAAAATATACTATGAATCCAAAGGAAAACTAAAGAAGATTAGATCTCATTCTAGTAGATGACAAGCAAGATCATACATGAAAACATCATGCAAAACAGATCTATCATGCTTAAGAAATCGAATCTAGAGAGTGATCATAGTTTTATGAGGGTTTTACAAGGATCATGGCGAAGATCAATGTAAATGTCATAAAACCTTGAGAATGGAAGGAGATCAATGAAGTGATGGTTGCTAACAGAGAATGCAGCATCATCTTCAGAGTCTAATCACAGAGATTAAGACGTAGTAAGAATAAATCACAACACAGAAGAGATCACTAACCTTTGATTGAAGAATCGGAGATGAGAGGCTTGAGATCTTGCAAAAGTTCTTCGAATTCACCAAGGAAAGGCTTTGAGAGAGTCTTCCCCACGTTCTTTGAGAGTTTTGGAGGTAGAGAATACTAAGAAATACGAAGTTCACTTAAATAAAGAGCTAAAAACCCTAAACAGAATATTTTCTCGGATTTTTGGCTCTGTTGGTCGATTGGCCCAATCAACCACCTAGTCGACCAAGCCAGTCAGCAAGGCCAAGACAGGGAACTAAAAGCCCAACTCAAGTCCAAACCTAATGAGCTTCTCCCAACACAACATATGACTTACCTAGTATGGAGAAATGCTTTCGAATCATGTCTAACTATACTCCAAGTCCATCAACTTGACTCATCTTCAACAAGGTGTAGTTTCCTTTCTAGTTCTGAACAAACATCCAAGTATGGAACACCATCATCAACTTCTATGGGTTCTGGGTCAAACACCATGCCTTCCACTGAGATGGCCCATCGTTGGCTTCTTCCTTTACTTCGGGTCTTTGGACCTATAAACAACAAGGTTTCCGGGTCAGGGTCAGGGTTAGGATAGGGCTAGATTTCACAATAATACCTTACCTAGGTTTTCGTATATTCTTCAATACACTCCTAGATATTTTGACTGCTACAACAGCCCAAGAACACCAATCCCTGCTTTAGTCTAAAATGCAATTTAGACAAGGGCACCAACCCCAACTCCCTAGACAAGCTCCAATTTGCTAGGTTACAATGTAAAACAATAATTCAAGTTCCCCAAATTACATTCATGATCTAGGTTTTTCATCAGTAAACATAGCCTAGAAAATAATAGACAAGAACTTGTGAATACAAGTTACCTCAACTTGTGTAAAATGCATGGTAACAAGACTTACTTTTTCTTTTCTTTTTTTTTGTCTCCAATTCTTCTTCTCTTTTCAATCTTTTTCAGTTTTCTTTTTTTTAAAAAAAAAAAACAAACTTGCTGCACCTCTGTTCTCTGTTCTCTGTTTCAAACATAGCCTTGCTGCATATTTTTTCCAGACACAGGATAATAACAACCATTTTTCTTTCTTGAATGCAAGTAACAACAAACATTTTCCCCTCTTTTCTTTTTCTTAAAAATCAGGCAGCAACAATATCTTCTCTTAATTTTTCTTCTTTTTTTCTCATTCTTTGTTTTTCTTTCACTTCTTTCTTTCTCCCTTTTTCTTTTTTTTTTTTTTCAGAAATAGAACTCAACCATAAACCACTTGTTTTCTGAAAGAAAAAAAGAAGAAGATATTTTGAATACCTGGCTGCATCTTCATCTTCTTTCTCTTTTCATTTTCTCTCTTGTTCAGTAAAAGAAGAACCAATTAAACAAAATGCCTAGCACAACGTCTTCTTCTTCTTGTTCAAAACGCAGACCTCCAAACAGAGGCTTCTTCTTCTTTCAAAATTTCAGCAATAGAAGATATAGAGGAAAAATATTCAAAACTGTTTCAACAACATCTTCTTGTTTCTCTCAAATCTTCATCTTTCTCCCACACTCTCTAATTTTTGGCTCTGTAGAAGACGAGTTTTCTCTCTCACAAAAAGCCCTCTTTCTTTTAAATCTAAAAATGATTGCAAAAGAAACCTACCTTTTTGTGTGTTGTTGTACCATATCAAAGCCCATTGTGTGTTGTTGTACTATATCAAAAGCCCATATCAAAGAACCATTGGTTGAACCAGCTCCAATACTTGGGTTGACCAACTTGATTTTACCCCAACTAATGAACCACTCAAACATCTCAATATTCTTACTTAAGTTGCCAACAATGACAACACCTTCATTTTCAATCAATGGAACAATAACTTGCATTATATTAGAGTTTGAAGCATGTAGGCAGAAAAGTACAATCTCAATTATTTTTCAGTAGACAACAAGAATAAAACTGGAAGAGTGTATATGATTAGAAATTTTGATGCCATTTAGTCAATTGCCCGAAAGGTCCATGACTCCATCATCAAGAGTATATGAGTTGATAAATTATTAGAAGTAAATGTTAGCTTTCCATATTGGAGAAACATATTTACTTGAAGGTACAAAAGTCATCAACACCTCCATTGTAATAATTTGCAGCAGGAAATTAATTATCAGTCTATACCCTTGAAAGCAGCTTCCAGAGTACTTATAAAACAGCAAACAGATCACCTATCAAGGTCAGTACAACAAACGCCAACTTTTTTTTTTTTTTTTGGTAATCAAACTTTCAATTAGAAGAGCGGCAAGAAAAAGCCGAGGCATCCTGATTACAAGCTTCAAGAAGCCAAGGAATGGAATTAGGCCATACAGTCCTACTTGCCACAGACTGGGCCCTCCTAGCTAGATCATCGGCTACAGTATTAGCCCATCTAGAAACAAAACGAACCAAAACCCGGCGAATATCCTCAACCACCTGACGAGCATCCAATTGAGCCGGAAGGAAAGGATCCTCAAAGTAGTGAACCAGAGTAAGTGAGTCCGATTCGAAGATAACATTTACCAGGTCTTCGTTCAACGCCCACCAAACAGCTTCTCTGAGGGCCATCGCCTCTCCCAATAGAATAGAAGACGTCTCAGAAGGAATCGAAACAGCAGAGAGGCATGATCCATTGATATCCCTGAGTATAAACCCCATACCGGTAGTGATTTCTCCTTCCGAAAAGGAAAAATCAGAGTTGATCTTCACAAATTCCAGCGGAGGAGGAATCCATACCCTACTCACATCCTCCGGTGTTGCAATCACTGAATTCGTCACGCTCCAAAACTCCTGGTAAGCCTTCCTTACTCTGTTCACAATACATTCTGGACTTTCCACTTCACCCTCAAAATAATACGCGTTTCTTGCCAGCCAAAGAAACCAACAGGTAAAGGAAAACAAACTGAAAGTTTCCACATTCACCATCAAGTTGGGAAAAGGGAACTTACCACAATTATTGAGGAGCTCTATCAGAGATTTTTGCTCTAGCAAATCCACAAAACCGGATAACCCTAAGCCAAACCAAATCGCCCGGGACTGAATACAATCAAAGAGCAAGTGATCAATGGATTCCACAGCCGATCCGCATCTTCTGCAGGTAGGATCTACTTTGATTTGTCTCCTTAGGAAATTGTCCCCTGTAGCAGTAGCTTGATTCATGGCCTTCCAGAGAAAAGACTGGATTTTTGGATAGCACTTGGCTTTCCATATTAATTTCCAAGACTTAACTGATACTGTTTCCCATTGATGCCTGTGTGAAGGTGATGGAGAAAGTGAAGCTTGGTTATCTCTCAGATTGCATAGCACGTGGTAGGCACTCTTAACTGAGAAAATTCCATTTGAGGCTGCTCCCCACCACACAGTATCCTCAGAAGGTATTTGCCCGAGTTGAATTTTCAGAATTTCGTTCACTTCTTGGATTGAAAACAGATGTTGTAATAAATCTATTTTCCAAGTTCTTGTAATGGGCTCAATAAGATCGGAGACCCACTGGATTGAACATCCACTCGGTTCAGCAGATACAATTCTGAAATTAGGCATACTTGGGATCCAATTTGAGTCCCAAATTGGGGTTTTGGCTCCATTACCAATCAGACTAAGAAGATCCAACTGAAGCACTTCCCTTCCTTTTATTATACTCTGCCAGGCCCATGACGAACTTGTACCTATTCTAGCCTCCAGGAAACTGCAATTAGGAAAGTACACTGATTTCATAAATTTGGCCCATAGGGACTCAGGGTGGGCCCATAATCTCTAAGCCACCTTAGCAAGCAAAGCCCGATTGTGTAACATAGGATCTTGAAACCCAAGACCTCCCTTAGCCTTTGACCTGCACAGTCTAGTCCATGACATCCAGTGTAACCTGTGTTCATCTCCCTTCTGTCCCCAATAAAAATTTGTAATTGATTTCCTTATATCATTCTGAAGCTCCACCGGGAGAAGGAAATGGGAACCTGCATATGCGGAGGTAGATGAGGCCACAGACTTATTAAGGGTTTCCGTCCTGCCTGGGAAAGTAATTTTGCCTTCCACCCCAAAGTTCTTTTGCTGACTTTTGCCCCCACATCTTTAAAGATAACTGACTTCTTAACACCAAAATCCGAGGGTAAACCCAAGTATTTTGAAGGACCATCTCCATACTTGATTTTGAAAACTACGAGAAAACCATCTTCGACGAAAGGGGGAGGGCGAAAGGAAGGAGATTACCTGATAGCGGCCACGCGACAAAAAGGCCATACAGCTAGATGACAAACCGCGGAGATTCACGAAAACAAAGCAATCACGCGAACAAAAGAGAGAGAGCTAGGAGCCCGCAACAGAAGCCTGACAACCCCGCCGCCCCATCATAAAGAACAAGGATTAGATCCTAGAATAAAATGAAAGGGGAAAGAGGGCACCGCGGAACCCGGAAGGACAAAGGATCCTTCTCCACCCCACACCAGAGGACGAGACCGAAGGGACACCATCACCATGTTGACCCAAGAGAACCCCAATAAGTAAGAGCCCAATGAAAGGCCACAAGCCACAAGCCCGATATCAACCATAGCCAAAAATCTCCTTTCGAGTTCACGAGGGAAGATTTCATGAGCCATAAAAATATGGAAAGAGTCATCAAGAACAAAGGAGGGAGGAGATATGATACGTGAGGGATGACTAAGTCTATCAGCAAAGATCTTGAGATGAGTTTGACCACCACCCACAAAGGACGGCAAACCGACGGGAGTACCGGATTGTCACATTTGGAATCGGCATACAAAGGTCCTATAGACTGGCATGTATCCGGATGAAAGAACTCCTTCACACAACACAAACTTCTTCCTTAGTGATGTCCAAATTGGTAAAAAAAGGGGGAAACCCACGGTCCAGGGGACGGAGGACCCAAGATTTGAGAAGAGGAATTCTCATCATAGGAGCTGACAAAACACAAACATCCACACGGGGAACCGGGGCGGAAAGAGCCGGAGAGATGCCCCGAAGAGAGATCTGAAGTGATCAAATAACTCCAACGATTTCATTAGAAAAGACCCATCCACGAGGATAATATCTTTTCTCCTTTGAATAGTAGTTGCATGAAAGAAGCTTGAGTTCTTATCTCCCAATTTATCCAAGATCTAGATTTTTGATGCCAAACACCCAGCAAATTCTTCATCAAGGAGATCCTCAACCGTTTTCCTCATCCAAAACCCACATAACAGCTGAATCTCTCAATTGGAATTCAAGTTAATTTCTGGACAATGCCAAACTCCAGTCCATCTCAAACTCCTACAATAAGGGACAAAGGAGCATCCAGTTACCACTATTAAGTTCCACCCCCGGCCACTGCACGCATGCCTCAACCACATAGATCAAACGAAAAGGGAACCCCGTCTCCTCCGAATCCAATAAGAGGTTATGATCAAAACAAAGAGGAAGAGAAGGCATCTTCAAAAGTAAATCCAACGCAAGGAAGATAGCGATGAAGCATACCTCTCCTTATGTCGGTAAAACAAGGCAGGACCCGGTCCAAAGCAGGATACAACGAAATGGGACGCAGGCCACGATTTAGCGTTAAAAAGGAAGTCCCCAAGCAAATAGGGATCTCGAGAATATTATAATATCCCACACTGGAAGATGCTTAATCGGGTCTCCAAAAATACATGATAGATAAAAAGCTTCCCAGCTACACTCACATCCATAATATGTTTAGGCTAACAACACAACCTGATTCCACCTCCATAGTATAGCTATCCCAAGAAAGCCACGAGTCAACACATAAACATTCATCAAAGCGATCTACCTCACATCGTATAATGACATTTAGTTTAGCTAGAAACATAATATCGGAAAACGCCTGGAGAGATTTCTAAGAGCCCGAAGGGTACTCCGACCGGCAATTCAGGAGGATCTCAATGGACGGGGACGATAAACCGCCACGGGTCCGGCTTCTAAAAATGTGATTGGGGCGAGAAGAACGATCCAGCTCTTGGTCTACCTCTCTATTGGTGACCATTCTAGAAGGATAGCAATATGCAAATTATCCTTTTCTCGAGTGGGGAAGCATAGTGTTCTGGAATGGAGTAACGGGTTATACTCTAGGGGCCGACGATCGGACCTCAACGAGCCCACATGTAGGAGAAACATTGGATGCCACGGGATGTTAAGGGCGAACAACGCCTATCTGATATCCATGCTTTAAAAGAGGAAGGAACGAACTCGACTGGAGCTGGGCAAACTATGGGAACCCAGATGTGGGCAAAGGAGGAACAAGGGGTCAAAAGAGAGTTGTTGGGCTGAAGCAGTGGGCTCTCATAGGCCCATGATTTAAAAAGGATGGTTCAAAACCCCGGGGTAATTTGGGAAGATTCAAGGTTAATTGCATCTTATCGGGAAAGGGGAGCCGAGACAATGGAGACCGGATGGGGGGAAGATTACAATTAGCTAAATGATTCAACAAGGCAATGACAACGGAGATGGGGACATCTACGAAAGATAGTCCCGAAAGGAAGGCACGATCATGGGTCTCCTCCGACAAAGTGGCTCTCGATCGGGAGAGACAGGAAGGGGTGACCAAATTGGTTAGAAACATTGCGAAAGTATATCGGATGCGACTTCTCATTCTTCATCAAAGAGAAAGGAGAAAGGGAAGACTCCGGAAATCGGCCTCGAGCCCCAACCGCAGGATGAGGCAAGAAGTGCCCGGGACCGCTCTCTCTCCTCGCAGAAAGGACGGGATTGACATCCCTACCATCTCCGGCACCGAGTCTCGGGGTTATTTCAAACGGAACCTCGTTCAACAAAGTATTGTTTGAGAAGATGGTGGGCGACTGATCAATCTAGCATGTAGTCATTCCCCTTATCTCCTCGACATCTGGTGTTGGTGTCTCTACAAGGCTAAGCACGCAGCCATGATTGTTTGGTGTTCTTTAATTTCTTCAAACTTCTTTAAACACCATCCTTCCTCATGTCCTATTCTTCCACAAAAGAGACAATATGAAGGCAATCGCTCATATTTAACCTGTGCCTCCACTGGAGGTCCATGAGAGCTGGTCACTTTAATGCAAACTCGAAGAGGTTTCTGAATATTTATCTTAACTCTTGCTCTCAGGTATGAAACTTTCGAACCGAAATGCATTCCATCTATTAGCATAACAGAGCTGGTTTCTCCCATCTTTCTCACAAGTTTCATGATGATGACAGGATCAAGGAATTCTGCTGGTAGAGAATGAATCTGAACCCAGAACTCACAAAACTTGAACTCCCACTTCTTACTCTCATTCCATGGCTCCAATATTAGCAGGTTACCTGCAACTGTCCTAGGACCTTCCTTCAAAACGTTCTCCTTGTCTAATGGATGCTAAAACTGAAACAAAAATATTCTATTATCCATTGTTATAATATCCACTTTATGGCAAGTATTCCAGGCATTAAGAAGACCCTCATTCACTGCTTGTTTTCTGAATGGCCTTCCTTCCATCACATAACCAGCAAGAGTGTTTTCCCATGACTTAACTACTCTTAACTCATCCGCAGCATCGAGCGCCACTTCATCATCTGATTCCTCAAAACTTTACTCGTCTCTGGGCATACTTTCAGGTGGAAGAGGTGGTTGAAAAGGAGGTGAATCTCTGTTCCCGTGAGCAAGGATTGGAATGAGTATTCCTGAAGAGGAAGAGGGTTGTCCGGTTGAAGACATAACTGATGATGTTACCTCCAGCTCAATGTCAAAGAAAGGAACGAGAAGAGACACCAGCGATAACAGAATAAATCACAGTAGACACGCCACGCCGGAAGGCGGAAAGAGGCCACACGCCGGAAGGCGGAAAAAAAGAAAGCTGAACTTTTTCTCACCCAACTTTTGGGTGGTTAGCTTTTTCAACGCCAACTTATTTGAGTTGCTAAGGATCTAATTTAAGTTCATGTAAAACCTACTCTGTCGAAAACCTTTAGCACCTTTGACTTTTTGATTGTAAAATAGGCTGAAAAGCCCAACACCTTTCATTATTAAGTGTTGATGGATTACAGCTGGAAAGGGCAGTAAGTAAATCAAAAAAGTTTTATATCAAGTTATTTCCTTAGTTTAAGGGGGAGGAGGAACCCGATATCTTTTCTACTTCATAATTTGGTTGCAAATAAGATTGAGCATATAATCGAATAGATTAAATCATAAGAAAATTCATTAACCAACCAAGAAAACTGAGAAATCCCTACTTTTATTCTTTGCCCTCTCGAGAAGCCCTGGATCATTAAATTGCAGTTTGAAAATGAATAGAAAAACAAAAGAAAAATATATAACATTGCTGTCTTCAGAAGCTGCAACAGGTTCGAGTCTGTTGCTCATCTGTAAAAAAAAAAAAAAAAAAAAAAAAAAAAAAACCAAAAAAAAACAAACCCACACAAAAAAAAAAAAAAAAAAAAAAAAAAAAAAAAAAAAAAAAAAAAAAAGGAAAAAAAAAAAAAAAAAAAAGAAAAAAAAAAGGAGGGAAAAGGGGGGGAGAAGAAAAAAAAAAAAAAAGCACGCACACCGAAGGGTAACACAGACCAGAGCGAAACGACGGAAGTACCAAGGTATAGACACCCGAAGGCAAACGGGCAAAAGTGTCCACCCCAAGATCGGTCAGCCCAAACCAAGGGCACCCCGAAAGGTACCAAGGAAATGAGGAGTTCACGCAAGAAAACGGGAGAGAGAAAGAGAGAAAGAAGAGGAGGAGGAATGGCCAAGAAGAGCACGAAAGGAGTAAAGAGCCCCAAAGGTGTGGGGAAAGGGAAGGCGGAGGGTACCTCGCCAACCTCGAAAGGTACCGGGACCCCCAGGGAGAGGCCACCAAAGGCACCCACGATCACCCAGAGGGGCTCGAATAGGGCCCATGACAAACTGGGCCTTCCAGATCAAGCCCAAGTCCCCAAGTCCCAAGTCATATAGATATATTAATATTAATATATATATCTATCTATATAATCATGGCAGGGTCACTATAGGGTATCAAGTAAATTAATAATACCTGGGCTCTTACTATATAAAAACCATATAATCAGATCCTCTCCACCCGATGTGGGACTAAATAAAACCATGGATAAAAGACACAATTAAAATAAATAAAATATTTATATAAAGTTTTAAACATATTTACAACAATATTTTCCCTCTATTAATCATGCAAAAGATTTAATTTCTTGAAAAATAGAATCAAACTAATTCAAAATTATGCACAACCTACACCTTGCAAGTTCTTATGCACAACCTCTGAGTCAGGCCAAACCTACCTATTTTAGCTCCTCAAATTGGATCATACGTACAAAACCTCCTTACTTAGCTGTCCTCAAGCCTTCTTTGAACATGACCACTGTACCATACCACCTCAAATGAATCATTTAGAGGTTGTCATTGGTTGGTGAATAGGATCTTACTATAGTTCAAGCTCACCAAAATTCAACATGTCTGAGGCAAAAGAAGTGAAACCCAGAATCAACACTACTTCACCCAGATTTTGATCATTTAAGTCACAAATTTTTGTTATTTCATCGAAATTTCAGTCATTTGGGCCATCCTCCTCCCACCGGTCGCACGAAATGGCTACTTGAAACTCACAGGGAAAAATACATAGTTCCACCAAAATTTCACTGACATGTCGGTATTTCGCTCTTTACAGTTGGTGACCGAAGAGGCAAAACCAAATTTAGATTTCGAACTATGGATCATAGAACCTCATGTTGCCTACAAGTTACAAGGAAAATTCATATCACAAGTGAATTTACCAAAACAATCTAAGATACAAGGACCTCTTCTTTGACTTCTCCCTTCAAACACATATTAACCCACAACAGCCATACCCAACAGTTCTAAGCATTCCATTTTTTTTTTTTATTTTTTTATTTTGTTCATGCCTTAAATGATCTTGTATTGCTTTGAAATTAATATATGTCTAGCCTAAGACTATGTATGATTGTGTGTTGTTAAACTTATCCATCTATTTATTTTTAATTATTGCTACTATTTTTTTCTTTTTAATTTTTTATTTTAAAAACTATTTTCTAAATTATGTATTTGGAAGAAATACATATGTATACATGATATATGAGCTTGAACTTAATATATGTGAGACACCATCATTTGATCTAGCTGGTCATTGTATTTTGTTGACTGAAATTTTGGTCGAAACCTAAAGATTTCAGTTTTTGGCTTGAGCGAAACTTAGGTTTCGACCGAAATTTGCACCAAGGTCTAGAAGTGAGAAGTTTGACATTTTTGCCACCCTATAGGAGGAAAAGAATAATAGAAAGAAATAGAGAACACCAAAGGTTTCATAGCCTTACATGCGTTGGGCCGTTAACTTATCCTCCTACAATTAATGTGGCCTCATCATCCATGACACTTGGTGGTCAACTATAACTCCCAGATAATCTTTGATCCATCACTGTTTTGTCAGTGATGAAGGTATTAAGGATGGTTAATTCATCTGGTTTATAGTGTAACACCAAGTGTTTGCTACTGTTAGAAGGGCAAAATTGTCCTGATTGGGACCATCGAGAATTAGTGCTAATTCTCTATGGGACTGAAGGCGATAGTTGAGGATCCTAGTTTGATTATGATTTTGTTAGTTATTTCATAAGCTCAAACCAGTCTTGGTGTCCTAGTTGTAATCAGTTTATATTTTGCTTCTATAAATACGTACTACTGATCTGAAGTCTTCACAACAAAACAGTGAAGCTTCATCATAAATTGTGGCTTCTTTCCTCTCTTTCTCTCATCTACATTCTACAATTTACGTGGTACCAGGGCTGAAGGACAACCAATTCCTCGCATATTCTACTCATTCCGGCCATCTCTGATATTGTCTTCAAGACTTGGAGAATACAAGTTATGGAGGTCTTCCTAGTCTATGATTAAGTGGGAGCAGCACTTTATGCTGCACTTTTCGGAAGATTTGGTGAAATGATAAGAAGTTTATAACTACTACTCTTCTGGAGATTTTTTGTTTGAGGTAATCTTGCTTTCAATTCCCGTTTTCAATAACCACCCATAAGGTACGTGGTACATTCCTTCTTCCCTTAAATTAAAGTAGCCATTACAGAGGGATTATTTAGCGAAGAATTTCCCATAAAGTACGTGGTTTATTTCTTTGCCTAACAACATCATTGCCACAATAAATTAATCTTTATCGTTGCTTTCTACAAAGAATGGTAACATAAGAACTGATTCAGAATTATGAATTCTTTATGTTAAAGCATATTCTTTTGCGTTTGTGAGACCCTGTCTCTAGAATTTGAACAATAGAGGAATTTGGAATGTAACGGTCTTACCTGCTAAAGGGGTGAGAGTTTTTATCAACGTCGAGGGGATCTAGAGAAGAAGGCCTGAATCGATGAAGATTCGGAAAGGCGTTCTTGAACAATTCCGTGTTGTGGTCTGCTGGAATGATAGATTTTCCAGGCAAGACATAATGGTTGTTTCCCATCTTAAAAACTAAATATGTTTTAGGTCACATTATAGCATGGTATGCAGATTCATGCATCTTCAGGTTCTTCTTTCGTCTAGTTCTTTTTATGAAGTTTATTATACAATTTCACCATGTGTGTTAAGTATTGGTTCATATATATATAATAAGATGTAAATTCATATTTTGTCTCATTAGCATCTGTTTCAGCTTAAGCAGTTTTGATATTAATCATTTTAAAACACCTTCTAATGCTGATTCTCTGTGGATGCTTCTCTGGATAATTGAGAAGCCGACAGTGTATGATGAATCAGTAGCATGGAATAACTTCTGATGAACCATTATTGATTTCTTAGAGATCTAATTAAGCACTCAATTGGGTCTAACATAAACGTATGCAGTTACTTTATATAATGTTTTGGCTTCATTGGATGAAAATCCATTGATTTGAGACATTTTACCTTACATTGATGAAGTGATGATTAGTCTAGTTCAGCAACTCGAGCACCATGATTCATTGTTCAGAGAACTTCAATCTTTAAGGGTTCTTTAAGGGACTATACAACATAAATGTTCAAGTTAGACTTAAAGGGTCGATGCTGGACTGATGTGGAAGGCCTAGATGATTTAATACCTGATCAGAGTATTCGCCATATACAACCTAGAGTTGGATGTGGAATATCAAAAGGAATATATCAAAAATTCCAGATGAGTGCAGCTCTTTACCTGCAGATGGTTACTCACTTCAGCTTCACCAAGGGCCTTGGTTTTCTACTACCATGATTATGGCATAGAATGTTGTGTTTTAAAATAAAAAAAAACAAAAAAAAAAAAAAAAGAAGAGTTGCTGACAGAAGAGTGTCGGAACCAAGGGAGACGAGCTTGTAGAGAAGGCAGTTATGCGTCGAGAATTGAACTACGATCATTACTTTCAATTGGTTTTTGGCAGTTATGTTTCTTTTCCTCTAAAAATCACTCTCCGATGGAGAAATTCACCAAGATCCGAAAGGCCACCGTGCTGTAAGTTCCTCTTTTTGTTGTAAGTTTTTTCATAATTCTGATTTGCAGCTTTTCTATTCCTCAATAGATTTACAGAAATGGCCACCATGCTTTTGGCATGATTTAAAAAGACCATAAGTATGCAGTATGCTAAGAATCCAATAATATGTGATAAAAAGTATGCTAAGAAATCCAATTTTGTTGACAAATGTCGTGGTACATGCATGCTTTCATTGTCTCTTTTCAATGGTGCACGCATAGTTACACTCTTGGTATTGTTCATCATTTAAATAATGAAATTGCTATTATTTATGCTCCATCAATTCTGTCCCAAAAATCAAATCACATGGCTCCATTGATTATTTATTGGGTTTTATGGAGATTAAGGGAAGAGACACTTTGTTTGAGAAATTACAGATGTATCTTCCAATTTCAATAGGTGGTTCCTAGAATGCCTTGGTAGTCATACATGACTTCCAAAGCATGGAGATTTGTCAGTAGTGGATTCTTCACTAAGAAAGGGACAAAATTGCCTCTCAATACTTGGAGTAATTTACTTCAAGAAAGACTGTGAAAAAGACAAGTCTGTGGTGCAAGAGCTAAGAAATAAGAGAAAACATTGCTGCTGCTGCATCATCTTCAATACAGGTGTGCGTGCACAACATAGATGGGTAAGTCTAGCTAATTTCAAAGTTTGATCCTCTGATTACCTTTAGTTTTAGAACTGAACTAGGGGGAAGCTGTGCATAATTTTTATAATTGCAATTTCGAGAAAATCGATTTACTCTGGCCCACAAGTAGATGGAAAGGCGAAACAGATTAAATCAAGTCTGCTCATCCTAAACTTTGAGTGCATCAGGTTCATCCATATCTTGAGGGAATGCTCATAATTCCCATTCCTTTTTATGCAAATATATATGCTGTGTTGCTGCCAGTGTTAGAACTCCCCCTCTCAACAGCAGCGTTGATGCATGATAGCTTGGATCGAACACGAGATTGAACAGAGATCCAAAGTCAAGATGGCATCTAAACACTTGGCCTTAAACTAGTGTTTGGTCCATGTTCATCTCAACCAACTAATTACATTCAAGGTGGGTAGCAGAATCATAGGTAAGATTGAAATTGATCAACGCATCTTCCACCACTGCTGGGAGTGGTGCTAATACCAAGTCTTTTCGACAATGGGCAATCAACAGTGGACATGTGCATTGATGATGCTTCAAATAAGAGCAAAGAGAAAGCTGTTGCAGCTCTTTCTGAGGAGCATAAAACCAATAAATCAAAGAAAACATTGCTGCTGTTACTACATCATCTTCTCTATAGTGCAGGTGGGTGTGCACAACACAAACGGCAAAGGCTTGCCAAGACTGAGGAGATAATTTTGGAGGATGTTCAATACCTCAAACAAGAAGTTTTTGCTGCAAGAGCTTCTCTACAATTACAGTGCATTCAATATTTCTGCAACCAGTTTGCTGAAATTGAATCTAATGGCCCTCCGATGAGCCCGTCTATATCATGTTCTCTCAAACATAAGAAGAGAACAAGAAAAATCAAAGCAATCAAAGCCAACTTTGAAAGTTCGAACACGAGCAAACTAGTAGCAAGCAAGGTTAAGAGACCTCAAAGCTTCAGAAGATATTCTACAATGGTGGTGATGCATCCCCCGTGGCGAATTTGTACAACTTAAAAGATTAAGAAAGAATACAACAGAGATCGCGATGTTCGAGAATGTAATCATGATCAAGATCATCATCGGGAGCTAAAAAAGGACAAATATCGAAGGTGCCAATCAGTGATCGAGGCAGGAAACAATGCTAGGGATGGAGGCAACGTTCTCCCGATCAAGTGGATTATTTACACCATTATAATACCCAAGTAAAGCATTGACAATTTCGATCAAGGGATTTTATCCTCAGAAGCACTTTGGCATCAGATCCGCGTCACCAAAAGAAGTTGGATCCTTCATGAGAAGAGCCATATATGATAATCAAACCAACTGGTTCGGGAGTGTATAAGCTGAAGAACTTAGCTGCCGATTGTGAATCGAACCGATCGTGGAATGCAAGACATGCAAGACATCTCAAAAAGCCTCAATGCAAGTCAAGCTTTAGACACCAAATCTCTTTCTAATAGAGGCATGACAAGATAGGGAGCATGGATGGCACCGATCAAATCAAGAGGCTTCGGCTATGCCCAAGTGAGTCCTCCTAAAGAAGCATCGGCCTTGCCCGAGTGAGACTTCCAAAGACGAAGCATCGGCCTCGCCCAAGTGAGACTTCCAAAGACAAAGCATTGGTTTAAAACCCGAGTGAGACCTTCTACAAGGCATCGGTTTAAAACCTGAGTGGGACCTTCTACAAGGCTTTGGTTCCAACCGACTAAGACCTTCCAAAGCAAAGGCTTCGGTTCCGACCGACTAAAGATATTCTAGCAAGGCTTCGGTTACAACAATTGGATTATCATTGAAAGATCGCAGGGCTTCAGATTTCCTGAATAAGACCCCATATGGGCATCGTCTATGCCCAAATAAGACCTCCTAACACTTGGTAGCACAGCACTGAAGCAGAGGTGCAGTAGCAATAAATATGATTTTTTCAAGAATGACAGGACGTTTTCGTTTGATCAAGCAAGCCAAGCATTCGGTCTGGGGACTTCTCCCAAACACTCGGCTTGGGGGGCTTATGTTTCGGATAAAATATTACTGAACCGGGTCCATCTTCGGTTCAGTCTTTGACCCCGGTCGAAGACGGTCTGACCTCACGGTCGGGTTCGAAAATCATGATTGGGTTCGGACATCCGATTGGCTCATTATAGCGTGATGAGGAAGGAACCATGTGGTTCCAAGGATAAGCACGAACCCATAAAATTCGGGATGGATAACGAATCATCAAGGAGACAGTTAATGGCATTTACGAGACAAACGATCGTGCTTACTCGGATAACCGCCGAGCTATGATCGTGCTAACAAAGGAACTTATCCATCATCTCATCAACGAACAGATCTATTATCAACGGATCTATTCGTTAAGATCGGACAATCACCCGAAGAAGGCTCAAATAAATCCAACGAAGGAGATTCGAAGGTAAACACTATATAAACATGACCTACATACAAGACAGATACAATCTGAATCGTATTCTCAATATTCATATTCATACTTTCGCTCTGTGCTCAAGCAGAGCCGTTTATGATCAGTTCATCTACTGACTTAGCCTTCGGAGGTGGACTCCCGACCCCAGCGGTCGGGCCACATCTGACGATTGTTTTTGCAGATCATCCATCGAAGATCTAAGGGCTGAGTAGATTTTGACGCATCACTTCTGCACTGCAATCTTCTACTATGGTGTTCAATTGATTTTGTATTTAGTATTTCTTAATTTGGAGCATCAAGTACCTCTTCTGTTTTTTATGTTGATGAATTTTCATTTTATTGGAGCTTGATTCAGGCGTATTACTCTGTGACTGTTCACTAATCATTTTTGGCTTTGACATGCGGTGAGATCCTAGTATAGTTTATGCTTTTTTGTATCATTTTCCCCCTTTACTTGTGCTTGATCATTAATAATACTTTTTCAGTTTTTTATGATAGTGGTTGCATTTCTATATATATATATATATATATATATATATATATATATATATATTTCCCCTAAGAAACAATATAGGTTTTCTAGTTCTTGTCTGGGAATTGTGTTGCTAAGCTTGAAAAGTAGAAGTAAATCAATATTCATATAGAAAAGCCTAGCTAGTTAAAGTAACTAATCGTACTAGTTATACACTTATACCATGTTGAAATCTTATTTTGATTGTCAATATTTAGGTCTTCTCCATTGTTGTGATTTTTGATTGCCTATGTTACTCAATAATTATTAATTTATGACTGTGTCTTCTCCATTTAGTTATTCAATAATTATATTTTCTCCCTATAGGCTGCGTTTGTTTGCAAAGGTGGGGTGGAAAAAATAAACATGTGGGGCCATGTGTAGTGGGGTGAGGGAGAAGGAAATGAAATGAAGGGATTTTGTGAAAAAATGATAATTGTGGGCCCCATTTTTTACTTTTCCACACTTTTCCCCAAAATCCCATACATTTTATGGGGTTTTGAAAAGGCTTGGGTTGAGAAAGTTTGTTTATCACATCATCAAACAAGTTTTCTTAAATTAAGGAAACTTGTCTCTAACTTTCCCATCCTAAGGAAACAAAAAAAAAAAAGAACTATACTTTTAGGCTACGTTTGTTTGCAAAGGTGGGGTGGGAAAAAAAAAAAAAACATGTGGGTCCCATGTGCAGTGGGGTGAGGGAGAAGGAGAGAAAAGAAAGAGATTTTGTAAAAAAATGTTAATTGTGGGTTCTACTTTTTTACTTTTCCACAAATTTCCACACATTTTATGGGGTTTTAAAAAACTAGGGTGGGAAAGTTGGCTTGCCATCTCACCAGACAATTTTTCTCTCTAATTTTCTCACCCCAAGCAACCAAACAAATTATACTTTAAGATTTAACGGAAAATTTTATTTTTTTCAACAATTTTCCCACCCCACCTTTATTGCAGCAAACAAAGACAGCCTTATTGTATGATGAAATGCTCCAATGAAAATGAAAGGAAAACCAGGGGTTAGAGGTTAGTAAGAACAAAAGAGGATGGAAAACAAAAGCTGAGGAGGAACCCACGACCTCTAACCAACTTGTCGTTTGGATCTCTTGCCTTGGAAGAAGAACCAAATCTAATAAAAATACAATTCGGATTTGAAGAGTAAGTTTGTCATGGATGGTGCCAGATTTATAGAGTTTTGCAGAGTGGGAAAGTGGAGAGATAGGAGAGGAGATAGAGGTCCAACTTACTGATCCACCTCATTTGGAACACCTACCGTTCCTTTTAAATAAGTCCTTGATACTGAATAAGGGAATCATAATATTGAAATAGGGTGTATTTTGTTGTATATTGGATAATCTTTAGTGGTGTTGTTATTCCTAATAGTGAGCTGTATTATTGTTTACCCATAATCTCAGCTGCAACTTGTGATACGATTTAGTAAAAGCTGATTGCTGCTGTTGTTGATTGACACTATTATAGATGTGTTGGAATTTATTAATTTGATTAATAAATTAAATGCCCAAGGGCAATATTGGAAACTCACTATTAGGGCGGTTACAAAATAAGTTATATATTTTAGTAACTACCGCATTAGTGAGTAAGTAACGGAGTAATTCATTCGCACGAGCGAATCTCTGAGAAACGGCGGCTCCATCTCTCTCTCCCTCTCTCTTAGAATCGCAGGCTTAGATTTTCTTCTTTGCTAGTATTTGATCTTCATTCCATTAATCCACGGCATTTGGGTTGTGGATATTATTCCCTTTCCCTGTGATTGAGGAATCTCGCCGGTAAACCTTTGGTGGTGGAACGAGAACGTGGATCTAAACTTCCGCTCTGAATACTTCAAGTAAGGGAAAGCGAATTCAGGTAAGGAATTTTTTCCCCATCAATTAATTGAATTGAATTACTTTTGACGTATTACCTACAAGATGAATCTGCCCAAGTGTTGATGGTTAAGTTGAACACACATCTGATTCTAGCGGACAATCATATCTATTAGGCTGAAGAATTTTCAGAACCTCCAAGTCAGTGTTTTGTTGACTAATTCACAACTGGATCACATTTCAAAGTTATTATGGTGTGATTGAAGTGTAGATAGATCCAAGGAACAATATCGGCGAAGCGCCATTCCCGCGCCAACGAAACGCCGATAGTTCGCCGAAATTCTCTCACATTTCGACCTCTCGTCGATTTACGCACATACTCACAATCCCAAGTTAACTTTTCATTCACGTAATCACAGTGGAGTTTTGCAAGAGAAAAGTGATGGGACTTAGTTGGTCCCACATTACTTTATTAATGTTTTTTACCACTCACACTTTTCTAGAGAGGACATGAGGCGGTGATATTTTTGCATTGCTTGCGTGCTTCACCTTCACTCCATTTTGTCAAGTCCAAGCGCCAACGGCCCACCGAAGGCACGGAGGAGCTCCAGCGGTTCAAGAAAGCAAGAGCTTCATCTTCGATGATTTTCTCGAGCCCCTGTACCCCCTCTCTCATTTCCTCCATATTTACAAATATTTGTTTCAAAGAGAAGAGAGAAGTTTACAAAAGAGAATCACTGAGAGAGAAATTGGGGTTTTGTCACGAAATTTGGAGCCGCGCGCGGGATGTAGGTCGTGTTTGCAACAGCGAAAGTTTCCTTCTCTTTCTTTGTTCATCTCTGCAACTACTATTATATTTTTTTGTGAAGAAACTTTAAGGTTTGAGCGAGGGGGAACGATTTTTCACCGAGAAATCGCCGAGAAATCTCGGCGATATATTATATTTCGCCGAAATCTCGGCGATATATTGTATTTCTCGACCCTCGAACTCTTCCATGGATAGATCTCTCTGATGGCATTTCAGCCAACAGAATTCTTGGAAGTGTTTTGTTGACTAATTCAACCTTTCCTTTCTTCTCCTGTGTAACTTTGCTCCTCTACTTTGCCTCTCTTTTTACTTTACT
Source organism: Hakea prostrata (assembly GCF_041222555.1). Lineage (NCBI taxonomy): Eukaryota > Viridiplantae > Streptophyta > Magnoliopsida > Proteales > Proteaceae > Hakea > Hakea prostrata. The sequence continues at coordinate 74,661,263 of NC_142602.1, read as the reverse complement.
TCGGAACTTTCTTTTACTCAGTCTTGTCAATGCATCGAGGTGGGTGCTGTTTGCATTGCTGGACTAGGATCCCTGTCCAGATGTGTTATTTGTGTTTTTTTTACCCTTTCATTGTTGTAGTCTTAGCACAGATGGAAGCTGCCCTTTTTGCCTCCATTTTTTCTGTGAGCTGCATTGTGTTATGTGATGCAACTGGGAGGCCACTGCAGCAAGCCAGCAAGCCTTCTCGGCTCTGCATTATGTAGGGTCTAGGAGGGAAAATTTTTTTGTAGTCTTGAGTGTTGGATCCACCAGGATCTATATTGTTCCTATAATAATTAAATCATAGTTATGAATATAATCACGGAAGTGTATAAATAAATACTTGTTGTACGTTCTTGTTATAGATCCTCCTTTTGCTCTTCTTGAATCTTCCGTAGCCTTTTACTCTTTGGAATCCTTCGTTTGATTGTATGTGGAAACAACCTCAAACCCAAATGTATCATGTGATGGCTACGGGGACCCAAGAAGTTATTTATAATATAAAACCCTAACCTTTAACCATTCCCACAATAATAAAGATCAGTAATACCCCTGAATGAATATGGGCCCAGATAAAGGAACCAGTATTAGTTAAGCCCACAAAACCTAACATTGAGCACCCAATTTTACATTTAGGACTGATTACCATTACACGGGGAAGATCCAAGGCACTCAAAATAGGATTGAACTTTGTTTTTGAGTTTCATACTTCAACTAGGATGTGTGTTTCTTTTCATCTCACTAAATACATGCTTATAATCAAACATGGTTGGAGTGAATTGAATAGAAGTCGAGTATTCTCTATGATTTAAGAGTGTGTGACTTGTAACTTTTGCATGTCAAGTTAGTTAGACCAAACTAACTTTATTTCTTCTTCTAGTTGAATTTAATTTTTGATCTTTGTTACACTTGTTTATCCTTTTTCCATATAAATATTATCCATCTCAGTAACTTATATTTCCTAAAACCATCTAGATTTGGGCCTCAATTATAACAAGATCGATGCATACACCAACGATTGTATGTTGTATTGAAATGAGACAGCCAATGCCACGTCTTGTTACAAATGTGGTGCATCAAGGTATGAATCAATTGAGAAGAAAATCCTAGTCAAGATATTACGTCATTTTCCTTTGATCCCAAGATTCCAAAGGTTATACATGTCATCTAAGATCTCAAGTGATATGATATGAGATGGCATCATGAACAGCATGTGGATGACAATAAGTTACGACACCCTACTAACTCTAAATCATTGCATAACACTGGAAATATTTTTTTTTCCTGTAATTCGAGAGGAGAAGATATATGATGTTATTTGAAAGTATAAATGTTGTTTATAGAAGTTCACATGTTATACTATTTTATTGTTTCTTAATTGTTTAGCGTCAGAAGCACCCAAATAAAGAATATCCCACTCGTATGAAAATGTTCAAGATTACACGTGACCCTACAGACAAGACTGCTAATGTGATCATTGTAAGTTATAAAATCATAAATAAGGTACTACCATTTTATAGCTTCAATTAGTATATCTTTTAACTTATTTTTGTGTTTCAAATGTAGGCCCCATGGAAAAAAAAAACTCAATAAACTGCCTAAAAAAATGTGAGGGGACTCTACTGTGTAAGACCAAGCTTTTAGAGATTGTGTAGGTGAAGATGTCCGTGGTCAAGTATGAATGTGTTGAGTTGGAATAACTCTAACACAAGTACATGAGACAGCAAGAGAGCTCAACAAAACATATGCTAAAGAGAATGCACAATTGCGGGCTAAGATACACACATTAGAGGCAACAATATTTACGCAGGCTGAAGAGATAGCTAGGAAGGCTGAAAAGATATCTACGCAGGATGAAAAGATATCCACTCAAGATGAAAATATATTTTCGCTCAAGGCTGACATAGAGCTCCTAATGCAAGGACGATGTACTTGAAGTGAGTATGGTTCTTGCTTTCAATTTCTTGCTTGATCCTTGCAATCATAAAGTTGGGAGGAACCCGACCTAAGGATTCTTTGTAGTCATGTGCTATCTTATTTGCCTATTTGTTTCAGAGAACCTAATTCAGAATTTGGAAACTTTGCTATACATTTGGACTCGCATCTGATTCCAAGTCTATTGCCATACTAAGAATCATATTTAGTGGACTTCGAAAGAAAGAACAATAAGGATCAAAGCCCAATTGACAACATTTTAACACTCTAATGAGTTATTTGTAGAAGCTTCAATCACATTTTAGTCAGCAGCAACAACATTATATCACTAACATGGTGGAGCACCTTATTTGTCTGGTTATCATTATTTCTATTTCTGTTTTTCTTTGGATGGTCAAGATGAAAGATTCCATACTGGATAGATCAGGAAAAAAATAAAATTTATGCTTATGATATTTTACTATCATATCACTGACATGGTGGAGTACGAGATGTAAGCATATGCTCCTTACTTTGTGTGTTTCTATTTGTTTGGGAAATACATTGGACGTTGTCTTCTAACCATTGTAAATGATTTGGCATTTAGCATTTTAACAAAGTGGTTCTATTTTTCTTTTAGATTTGCAAACCATTTATTGGGAGAGGTTCTCTTGTGCTGCTGCTCTGTATTGTCACATTAAAGCTTCTCAAGTCCTTTTACTACATCGATACAAACAATGTTCTTTTCATATTTAGTTGGACAATTACTACATCTAGGAATGATACCCAGCTCTCTGAAATATTTATGTTGGAGGCTTCACTTCCTTTGACAATTATGATGAATATTGCATTAGTATAAGTACCTTTTTAAATTTCCAGCGCCGGCGGCTACTCAGTCTATTTACTTGCTCTATGCAATTGATTGACCAACAATGTTTAGCTAGGGAAGTTGTAATGAAGCTACCCATGGGGCCATTGTTGATTGCATGGATGTAGTTCTTCACATTGTTATTCTTTTGTTTGAAGTAGATTTTTGGTTGTGTTTTGTAAATTTTGTATATGTTGCATAACTGTATGCATTCTCTTTTTGCTCCATATTTGACATATTTCCTGCAATAAGATCCAAGGATATAGTGGTGGTACTCTTGGACTTAGGCATTGAATGCATGCCCAGATTAGCTTTTGAATGTGGCATGCAGCAACTAGGGCACTGTTGGTAATTCTTTTCTAGTAATAAGAATTATTTTGTAAACCATTCTCTGGATCTCTCTCCAAGAAACACAGTAACCAAGGAAGATTCTTCTCTCTAATTCGATCTATCTCTTTGACCATCCATCCACAATGGTATTTGGGTCATGGATTTTTTTCTTCCCTTTTCACGAGATTGAAAAGGTTTTGTGGGTCACAATTTTGTGGAGGAACAAGGATGTGAATCTTGATTTTCTTTGGCTTCAACCTTTCTTTATTTAGGAATAGCGAATCAATATAAGGATCTTTCATTTTTTTATTTTTTTAGACTAATTATCTGGACTATCTCCCATAAATAGATTAGTGAGAACCAACAACCATTTTTACCGTTAATATTAGATGGGTTTGTAAGAATTAGCTCAATGTGACCACAGGACCACCTTTGTGGTCTTTCGAGGACCACAAGAGCATTGCCCCTACGGAAAAGAGAAGAAATATTAGGGTTACATGATTTAGTTCGAGTTCTGGGATAAAATTCAAATTTGTAGTCTTTGAGCTAATAACATGAATTATTTGGTTATTTAACAGCGAAGAAAATTGAGAAAAGATATTTGTGCTTGTGCTAATGAATATTTTGGTGGAATAGAAATTGATTTGTAATAATGAGGTTATGGTCCGAGATTCGGAAATGATAAGAAGGTATCAAAGGTAAATAATAGGAGTATTAGCACCAAAAAGGAAAATGATGGATATTTTTTTTATTTTGCTTGGGTTCAGTGCCATTAATACACTGAATCATTTAGTGAAATATCGTGAGTTGTAGGATTGAGATTTTGATGTCGACTATTGAGAAACGAGCAGTCGATATCAAAATCTAGACTGAGATGTGGACAATCTAAAATTACGCTGAACGATTCAACGCATTAATAATACTAATCGAATCAAAATTCGATAATCTTCTAGTTATTCTTTTTTTTTTTTTTTTTTCTTTTTTTTCTTTTTTTTCTTCTTTTTTTTGGGTACTAACATCCACAATCAAAAGAAACAGAAGATGCTACTTCGTCAAACTAAAATATCCATGTGACCTTTGAGAGTTTTATCCATCTAAATGCTTGACCACACATTCCAAGAATCCAAATGGAATTAATTAGAGTTCATCAAATGGCACAAAATGCCAACTAAATCAACATAAGACACCACCGGCGTGGCTCCTTTTAGCTTTTGGTCCAACATATATCTCTATGTCGAAGGAAATTTTGTGAACAACTAACAAAGAAGATTCATATGGTCCACATGATTCTTGTAATTTTGTGTAGGCGATGCGTAGATATTTTGAATCTCGAGTAGTTTCTAGCTTGAACAGTAAGCTCTTCTGGGTATTATCAACAAAGCTTGACGACGTTCACTCAAGGGAATCAAACTACTCTCAGAAAGAAATGTACAATAAACAATTTCAATTCAAATTAATTTTGAGTTTTTTTTTTCATACATTCTACTTAAGTTGGATCAAAACTATCGATTGCCAATTTAAGTGATAAAAATTACAAGTTATCCACACTAGTCCTTTTAAAAAATTACAAGTTATTTACTACTGTACTTTTAATTCATCTACATTATTTCTAAGATTCTCACCTTCCAACAAAATCACAAAAATTAGAGCATGAGTGATGAGTTACTGTTTCTTAAACAAAGAGGATACAGGGGGGAAGGAGTTACCTGTCTTAAACAAAGACCTCTATATACATCCAAGCATAATGACCACATTTCCAAAAGAAAAAATTATTACTTATGGCTTAATTATCTGTTTTAAATCTGTTTACGATATGGATCTAGAGTAGATGGAGTAGGTGAGGAAGCTACATTATTAGAAGCCTAAATTGCCATGGTGATAAGCGCATGGTATAAGAAAACTCCTTGTTTTGAAGGATTTCAAGACCAAGTATCCTTAGAAGATGAGATAAGATTGGGTGTCTCAACATGGCTTCAACATCAGGTCTGCTAAGGAATTGGTTAACTAAAGTCCTATTTGGTAACAAACAACCATGTCACCTTTGAATTTTTAGTAACCAACGTGACCTTTGATTGTGTTATTCATCAGAATGCTCGACCACACATTTCAAGAATCCAAATGGAATTAGTTAGCGCATCAAAAAGGCACAAAATGCCAAATATTGAATCCAAAAAAGACAGCCACTGGGGTTACGTACTCTTGTTAGCTGGTGATCTGCATATGGATGTCAAACAAAATTCTGAGAACAACCAAGAAGCTAGGAAGATACGTGTGGTTCAGATGCTTCTTGTGTAGACGACACGGAGATATTTTCAGTCCTAACTCCTAAGTCGTTTCTAGCATGCCATATTTGACCTACGGCTTTTTAAGTGAATCATCGGCTGCTGCAAGTGATTTCTTCTATAAATTAGGGCACTGCCTAAGGCCCCAGAAAATAAGCAAAAATGGCTTCTTCTCAAGGTCAGAAGCCTCATGCGGTGTGCATTGCATTCCCAGCACAAGGCCATATTAACCCCATGATGCAATTAGCCAAGCTTCTCCACTCAAGAGGCTTCCATATCACCTTCGTGCACACTGACTTCAATTACAAACGCTTATTGCGATCCAAAGGTCCGGATGCTGTCAAGGGCTTGACTGATTTCCAGTTTGAAACCATTCCCGACGGGTTGCCACAATCCGATCGTGATGCTACCCAGGATCCAGCAAGCCTATGTGCTTCAGTTCGGAAGAACTGCTTGGCTCCCCTCCGTGATCTACTGGCAAAACTCAATTCTTCCTCCAACATACCTCAAGTCTCTTGCATTATTTCGGACGGGCTCATGAGTTTTGCCATAAAAACTGCCAGGGAATTAGGCATCCCTGAAGTTCAGTTTTGGACTGCCTCAGCCTGTGGCTTTATGGGCTATTTGCACTACCAAGAGCTCGTCAAAAGAGGAATTGTACCGCTCAAAGGTACCACACCAACCTTCTTTTTGACCTACTTCAATGCTCCCTTTTGGTGTTACTGCATTGTTTATCATCTTATCCATAAAAGGATTGTGTTTTTGACTCACAAGGTATTTTTTATGGATCCAGATCGTTTCTATTTAGGCAGACCATCCCCATGCCCCCATCCCTCACCTAAAAAGGCTTGATACAAGCCAGTTCGTGGTACATGGACACGAGAGAATCTATGCTCATTTTGGCTTTTGTTTTGAAAATTTTTCTTGTGGATTGGATTCATTTAGTCTTTACTCAGTTGATGAGCTGAAAAAAATAATAATAGGATAACTGTTATTGCCCCTGTATTGTTACTTAATTATTACTTTATCCCCTATACTTTTTGAAATTACTGATCCAACCTTAGATTTTTTCAGTAATTACTAATGCCCGGTTGCCGTTAAGTTCCGTTAGTTAATTGATGATGTTGCATCTTTTATTTATCTAAAAATTCAAAAATAACCTTAAGATTTTACTTAATTACATTTTATATTAAATTATATTATTACTCTTAATAATTAGTAAAAAATTAGCATAATTAAACAATCTTATTCTCTAATCAAAATATAGCAAAGAAAAAAACAAAAATCTCATTTTCAAATAATAAGGAAAAAAAAAGTATTATATTCTACCTTTTATTTATTTACTTTTTAATTTGACATTATCAAATCTTAGAAAATTCTTATTTCCGATTGATTTTGGTTTATTTACTTTTTGATTTGACATCATCAAATTTAGGATGTTCTTATTATTGATATAATTTTTTTGTTGCTTGTGAATCCAAAATGATAAGAATATAGGTGTAAAATTTGTATTTCATATATTTTTATTTATTTATTTATTATAAATGAGGATAATATTGTTTTTTTGGTTTCTTAATTCTAGAAGGAAAAATAAAAACTAAGCGTTCAACTATAATTATCTCTTAACACCATTAGAACTTATGGGGGCAAGAGTAATTTCATAAATAATAGTCATTTTAGTAATTAAATAATAGTACAGGAGGGCAATAGTAATTATCCCAATAATTATCTATATATCTTTTACCCAAAAAATTTAATAGTTAGTGCAATCCATATCATTATATGCTTCCTAAGAAGAAGGGCATACAAATAATATTCCAAACTAGACAACCATCCATAAGCCAAGTCGCACCTCTCCTTACTAAACTCATACATCTCAAAACAAATCCATTTGGTTCACTACCAAATGTGTCAAAATTGTTTGGTTACATGAATTTAGAGATTTGAAATCTCTGGTTTCATGAATGCAAGATTTATACCCGCTTGGGTGTTAAAATTTCTAGATTCATGAAATCTTGAGATTCATATTTTTATACTAAAAACATTAATCTGTAGAATTATGGGTATGGGGTGAAATCCAGAGATTTCATCTCTACTACAAAAAGGCTAAACATTTGAGCATTCACAAAAATCACTAATGAATCCATAGATTTCATTCCACATATTCAGTTAACCAAACAATTAATTTTATAAATTATGACTCCATAGGTTTGAAATCTTTAGACTCATGTAACCAAACAGGTCCTTAATCATTGAAACAACTATAAGAAATCAAGGCACAAATAACAATAATTTTGAAAAATTCCTTCGTAATGGAGTTATACCTAATTTATGTATTAATATAGGACACTGCGTTGGTTACAGGGTAATGGGTCTCTTGGGGGAGTTTATTTAACTATAGAACTTAGTTTTACATATAAATACTAGCGAGAATCAATGATCTGAGCATTTCAACTAGATAATCAAGAGTGTACTGATCTTATACTTAAAACTCTAACCCTAATAGATTCTTGAACTTCGATTTTGTGGAAAGAGTTCTCATATATTATACGGTGGATCATCTTAAACATCACATATAGATGCATGTAGCACATCTCCTTGTTTTGCGAACCATGTCAGATATCTCTCACTCTCTGTTTATTTGTTGTTTCCATTAAATAGATTACTTGGAATAATACCCTTCCCCTATAGATTCACAAGTAGTCTTTTATAAAGATACTTTCTTATTCTAATTAATGAGGTGGCTGAGATCCGGAGCGGCAGAAGCGTTGTTGCAGCCCAGTAGCAGAAATTTTTTATCCGTGAATGTGTTTTCCTGTTTTCATACAATTTAGTTAGTCATTACACTAAGGAACTTCTTTAATGGATCCACCAGATGAGAGCTACATCAGCAACGGCTATCTTGATACACCCATTTCTTGGATTCCAGGAATGAAAGATATAAGGCTTAAAGATCTCCCAAGCTTTGTTAAAACAACTGATCCCAATGACATTTTGTTCAACTTCTTAGCTCAGGAAACACAAAACTGTCTCGAGGCATCTGCGATCATAATGAACACATTCGATGATTTGGAACACGAGGTCTTGGGTGCTATCGCATGCAAGTTCCCTCGCATGTATACTCTTGGCCCAGTAGGTTTACTTGTCCAGCAAATGCCCGAGAGCGAATCAAAATCAATCTCATCAAGCCTTTGGAGAGAAGACTTCGAATGCCTTGAATGGTTGGACGAAAAAGAACCAAATTCAGTTGTTTATGTGAATTTTGGTAGTGTCACCGTTATGAGTGATCAACACCTGAGAGAGTTTGCATGGGGATTGGCAAACAGCAAGTATCCCTTCTTGTGGGTCATTAGACCTGATGTTGTCATGGGTAGTGAATCTGCAAATTTGCCAGAAGGGTTCATAGAGAGCACCAAAGGTAGAGGTCTACTAGTGAACTGGTGTCCACAAGAAAAAGTGCTCCTGCACTCCTCCGTAGGTGGGTTTCTTACACACTGTGGATGGAATTCTATACTTGAGAGCATATGTGGTGGAGTGCCAATGATATGCTGGCCATTCTTTGCAGAGCAGCAAACAAATTGCAGATATACTTGCACTACTTGGGGCATAGGTTTGGAGATCAACGACGATGTAAAACAAGATGAGGTAGAAACTCTTGTCAAGGAATTAATGGAAGGAGAGAAAGGGGAAATGATGAGAAAGAGGGCCTTGGAATGGAAGGATAAAGTAGAAGAAGCTACCAAACAAGGAGGGTCTTCTTCTATTGAGTTTGATAAAATAATCAAGAAAGTGCTCCACCCAAGTGAATAAGCACAACCGTTTTCTGATGTATGATTTGTGTTTGTTCCAAAAGCTCAAATGATGGAGCAGAGAGCTCTCAAGATTATGGTCTCTTACTAATCCGTAGCTTGTGAGACTTTGTAACACGTTACTACTTGTAGGTTCTTCTTGTTAGTAGATTTGTTTTTCAAAAAAAAAAAAAACACACACACACAACCATGCGTTTACGAAGTCAAAGTTGAGAGTATTTTATTGGGAGGACACTTGAGTGGGAGTGAAACGATGACTCGCCCCTCTTAAGTGGAAATATTATTGGATGCTTACTTTTTACAAATTAAAAATTACTTGTTGTCGAAGTGTTAAGTTTTCACATTTTCTGTCTAACTTTGAAATTGAAATATCCATTTTACCCATAAAAGGTGTTATGACTAAATTATCTTTGATACCCACCACCGCGAGCAACCACCACCCATCCCCCACAGGCGACCAACGCCCTCACCTTCTCCACCTCCTTTTGCTGAAATTCACCGACCGTTGTTGCCAACAACCTATGCCGGCAAGTAATTGAGAAGTTATAAACAAAAAGATCTTACAATCCCTTATTATATGTCTAAGTATAGGTAAAGATTCTAATTTCAGAATTTTGTTTTCTTATTATGAACCTCTTTTTTTTTCTCCTACAAAAACTGATGCATTTGCTACCAACCCAAATCCAAGTGAATATCAGAATTACTTGAAAAGGGGAGCAAATTAGGGCAGCTCAAACCTTGCCTAACTACAGTCAGCACATTCTTCTTTCAAAATTTGAATGGAGGGCAACAAGCATACGTAAGCACCATCAAAATTTCGGTAAAATCCCTAGACTTTCAAGGGTCCCTATTTTGCATTAGATCGCTTCGTGAAAATGTAAAAGTAACTAGGGGTTGTATGGCAATGATTTTGGCATAATTATTCTGTTCCATTTGCCATTTTCGGCATAGAAGTTGCCACAAATCTTGTATAGTAAACTGGCCTAAAAAAAGTGTGTCGGTTCAGCAAAAGTACCCAACCCTACAAAGCTTTCAAAGAGTTCTATGCTAAATATGCTATTTCAGGAAAGGTTTTTTCTTCCTCAATGCCTTTTTGTCCTTTGGTTAATGATACTTATTTTTTGACCCCCCCCTTCCTAAGAACTAGTTTAAAATGAACTATAATCAAGGTGCGAACTTTGGGGAATTTTTTGCAAAGCTAACCCAGTGAAACGGCAAATTTTGCCGATATTTCGGCTGATATTCCTCCTTTAATTATGCCTAATTGGCCTCTTTCACCTTTGTTCTATTGTTTTTATGGTCTTTCACTCTATTCATTTTAGAACATGGATAATTGTGTCCTCATAAGTATTTAAAAGAATTGTATTCATCAAATCAAAAAAGCATTTCCGTTTAAATTTGAAATATATATCATCACATATTCACAGTGGACATTGGGACCAGGGACATTAATGAATGAAAGGATTCAATGCCTAGGTCTGTTAAATCAAAAAGCATTTTCACTTAAAACTTGAAATGGAATTTTGAACTACAAGAAGGTGAAAACTAAAAAGGTAGGTTGCATTTTTCAAAAAGTATTAATAATTAAAATAAAAAATTGAAAATGGCATTGATAGTGAAATATGAAGTCGTGAAGTGCGTTTAAATCTTTAAAAATTACATGATTTTTCTGTAACAAGAATATGCAAATATATCATCGATAGGCTATATTTCTAGTTAAAAAAACTTTCAACGGACTACTTTTTAGCCTATATTTTAACTGGCAACAATCCTTATTGTTAGAAGGCGATCTGTCTTGGCCTCTCATGTTGAACTAGATATACATAGTTCAATATAGCCATTAGTAAGTCATATTTTATTATCATCAAAACCAAAGAAGGCTGATGTGGCAATATTGACATTGCATTTCTGAATAATATGGTATTAAAGCCCCATATGATGGTTACAGTAATAAAATTGCTTTGTTTTCTTCTCAATTTGTAGCTGTTTCTAAGGATCTTTGGCATCAAAGCTCGAAACATCCATTCTCTAAGAATAACCATTTATGAAAGCTAATGGATCTATTGTTGTAACCTATACGAGTAAACATCTTTGTCCTGTATTTTACGGATGTGTTTGCAAGGATTAACTCAATATAACCAAAGGACTACAAGAGCATTGCCCTTATAGAAAAGCTTGGGTAAAGAAATGTAAGGCCCCATGGGGGGGTTAGTGGCCAAAATGTTCGCCTTTATAGTTCTAGGGGTAATAATATGGGCACCGGGATTACTCAATTTGCCTAGCTAATCCAAGTCCATCCCGATTTTGGCCCTGCATTTTGAATATGAATCGATCTCAATCTTGGCATAATAAAACTCGATTCGAAACCGAGAAATATACCCGATCTTGGCCTTGATCCTAGCCCTAATATTGGCCATAATCTTGGCCTTGATCTAGGCCCATGATTTTGGCTCTGATTTGAGTCTGGACCCTCCACCCATATGGAGAGGAATTAATTATAATCCACATGGGTGAATATTTGACACCTGTCAAATTTTAAAAACATGATCATGTTTTGTAAAAAAATTAATAAAAATAATTTATATTTTCATTACCAATGTAGTAAGAATCCACTTGATTTTGGCCTGATCCTAATCCTAATTTTGGCTCTAATCTTAATGTTAATTTGACCCTAATCATCTATTAGATTTTTACCCTGATCTTCACATTAACATTGATATAACTATAAGTCTCGACTTTGACCTTCAGTCACTTTGATAATATTAAACCATGAGTTCACTTTTTATATTATTTTTAAGATAGTTTTTATTTTTCGAATTAAGTCATTTTTAGTTCCAAAAAATCATTGATTTTTTTTTGGGACTAAGGTGAGATAATATATTATATTATAAATAATAAAATCTAGTATATAATTAATATCTAACAAATGTACACCCCAACTTCTCATCATGAATATTAACATATTTCTGTTGCCTCCAATGTGATATTTCAGAGGAAAAAAAAAAACTTATTAAAGATAGATAACTATGTTTGTAACTAAATATAATTTTCTTTAACTACGAAAAAAATTTCAATACTAAATTATCATTGATTTACTTGTTAACAAAGTTTTGAATATGATGATTTTATTTATTTGTTTATTTGTTTATTTGTTTTTTTTTTTTTTTTGAATAAGGATATCAATGTGAGGGGTTTTCAATTTCCATCATCAAAGTAATGGGAGAGGCTTTCAATTTCCACCATCAAAACAATGAGAGACTTTCAGAGATCAATATAGAATTATGCAGTATGAATTTATTTATGTTTAAAGCAACACTATCAACTTATTGACTATTTTATCATTTTGTATGAGCTTGAATCATCTTATATTTCTATGAATTTTATTTGTAGTTTACTTATGATACTTTTATTTTTATTTTTTATGAGTTTACATTTGTTATTTTAGGTCTAAGAATATGACCAATTAAGGCTAGGCCAAGATGGGGTCAATTAAGGCCAGGGACAAGGCTAATTAGGGTTAGGGCCAATTAGGGCAAGAGACAGGGTCAATCAAGGCTAATTAGGGCCAATCAGGATTAGGGACAGGGCCAATTAGGTCTAATCAGGGTCAGAGTCAATTAGGATCAGGGCCAATTTGGGCCAACCCATCCCGACTCGGCCCAATTAGGGCCAATTAGGGTGGGAATGGGTTTGGCTTGGCCCTGTAGAGCTTAGAGCCACGGACAATAATCCTTGGCCCTGAATTAGGGTTAGGGCAGGAATGGGCTCACATTAGAACATATAGGGGTTTGGGATTGCAAAAGCCCAGCCTAGTTGAAGCCCTATTTTTTACTAAGAGTGCACGTCTTCCATTTGTTAGTACATACAATAGAACTTTTTCTCGTCTTACACAAGTTTTTAGTGTTCAGCATTTTAAGTACTATGCTTTGCTTGTCGATGATTTTTCAAGGTTCACCTGGCTTTATCATTTCAAGAGGGAATCAGATTCTTTTCTTCAATTTTAGTCCGTGGTAGTGTTAGATTTGTGAAGAAAATCACTTTATCTTTGTTTGAGTTCAAATTTGAATTTGGTGGGTCCCACTTAGTGTTAAATATGGATTAGGTGTTTGGTATCATTAAAAGGACCTTGGGAGAGTTAAATGGGGTAAGAAAAAGAGAGTTTCTAGGGAGTTCTAAAGTGGTTTTGTGCAGAAACGGGATTGAACTTTCAGCTTCTTCTTCTTGTGGTTTTATAAGAAAAGGGTTTCTTCTCTCTTGTACTCTTCTCCATTGCAACTCTACTGTAGTTTGAGCTTGGATTGAACGGTTTTCTTCAAGAGCTTGAGGTGAAAGGGTATTTTCAAGGAGGTTTGAGAAGTGGTGTGACCGGTTGAGGTAACATTGTATTATTTCAAATCTTGTACTATTTTGAAGATTAAAATAGTGAAATCCCTCCCCATGGATGTTGCTAATCTCGATTATTTCGGATTAGTGAACCACGTAAAATTTTTGTGTGTTGTTTGCATTTTTCTTTCATTCTTGTGGTGGTTTGTTTTGTTATTTGCTTTGTGATTGTCTTCAACTTATTTGCACAAGATCCTTGGTTTATTTTGTTCATTTGGGTAATTTGTTTAATTACCCGGTTCCTTGGATTGGATCTTGTCTTCTACAGGTAGAATGCAAATTTAACGCTGAGATACAAATTTTTAAGTCTTATGGTGGTGAGGAATTTTCCCTTATTGAATTTCAACTCATTTAAGCAAATGTGGTATTCAGCATCATCTATCATGCCCAATTGTATCAGCTAAGAATGGTATTACTGAACGTAAACAGTCATATCATTGAGTTAGATCAAGCTTTATTGTGTAATGCTGGTATTCGACGTCGTTATTGGATTTAGGCTTTCTCCACTGCTGTGTTTCTTATTAATAGGTTGGCTTCACAAGTTCCAGACATGATACTCCACCGCATGTTTTATTTCAACAGAAACCTCAGTATTCTATGTTAAGAGATTTTTGTTCTGCATGTTATCCATGTTTACGAAAGAATACTCATGAAAAATTTGAACCCAAATCACTTCCTTGTGCGTTTATGAGCTACAGAGATGAGCACAAAGGGTATCGAGTGTCTTCATCTTGCATTTGGTAGAGTTTGTATTTCAAGGGATGTAATTTCTTTATGAATCTATATTTCCTTTTAGGGCTACTGTTGTATCGCCTTTAGTTGATAAGTCTGGTAATGATTTAGTTACATTTGATGGGTGGATTCCACATGATAGGCCTACAATGAGCAATACTGGTGAAGAACTCAAAGAGAAGCATGAATCTTACCCTATTCGACCTTAGCTTAGACAGAACTCTTCTGGTGACTGGTGAGGTTTCTTGAATAATGGTCCAACTCACATTCATGAAATGGTATCTGCTTCGTCTCTGCTTAATTCTGGTTCACTAAGGGCAGTGTAGTTTTTAATGAATCGAATGTTTTGGGCCTAGAAATTTTATGAGATGGTGTAACTTTGCCGCAATTCTATGGTTATAGGCAAATGGGTTTTTAAAGATATACATAAAGCTTACTGGAGCTTGGAAACGCTTTAGCGCGGTTGGTGGCTCGTGGATTTAATCAACATGAAGGTGTTGATTTTATAGAAACTCCAATCCTGTAATTAAATCGAGCTCCATTCATTTGGTTTTGAGTACAGCCACGATTTTAAGTGGCCTATTCGACAACTAGATGTCAAGAATGCATATTTACATGGTGATACGGAGAGATTATGATCAGACCGGGTTCATACCTGGTCCGACCCTCGACCCCAGTCGAGACGGAGAGAACCGACTCACTCCCGAGCAAACCGGATCCGGAAGATGGCTTGCTAAAGAAGAAAGCTTATTCGGTTGCAAGCGCGCCCTAATCCTACTTATGGATTAGGGTAATTACCCTAATGATGGCCGACTCGAATTGACGGCTGCGGATAATCATTATCGAAGGAATAATCATCACATAACCTAAAGGTTATCTCAGGAGTCCTCTACTAGTCCAAACTAGTAGAAGTCTATTGCTCAACGGATCTAACTGTTAAGATCCAACGACTACCCGAAGAAGGCTCAAGTGCATCCAACGAAGGAGATTCGAAGGTACACTCTATATAAACCTCACTACCATACAAGGTGAGGAGATCGAAAAAAGGATACTATCTGAGACTCAGGTTCAGATACATACTGATAGACCTAAACTATCAGCGATCTGCTATCTAGATCACCTTTCCCAGTTCTTCATTCCTTAGCTCTGTGCTTCTAGCAGAGCCGTTTGTGATTAAGTTCATCAACTGACTTAGCCTTCGGAGGTGGACTCCCAACCCCAGCAGTCGAGCCACATCTGACGCTTTCGTTTTGCAGGACATCACGAGGAGATCTAAGGGCTGAGCAGATTTTGGACGCATCAATTGGCGCCGTCTGTGGGAAACAACTTGAAAAGCCATGTTGACTAGATCAGCAGCCGCAACAGCCGCTGCCCAACGCAATTCCGGTGTTCAAATCCCTGGATTGAATAATCCAGATATTCCCCAGGAAAGCCAAAATCCTATCGAGGTAGATGGTGGCCAGGGAGGACATAATCCTCCTCCTGATACAATCCAAGATCAATTGGATCAGGTAAAGATTCAACTCTTGGAGGTGAGCCAAGCACTCCGCATGCTCACCAGACGGGTGGTTTTACCACAAGAGCCTGATCAGCGTGATTCAGGGAGACGTGCATTGCCACGTGACCAGAGATTGGCTGAAGACCAGAATATCGGTCAGAATTTCCGTGAAGTAGACCGAGGACTTAGGAGGATCGATGATCAACCGAGGCGAGACGATCGGTTCGACAGACCACAAGAGAGTACAACTGATTCGAACACAAGGTTGGATACAGGGGTAAGAACTCACTCACCCACTGTCAGAAGAACCGTTCGTGATGATCGAGCAGTTCGCGACGAGCGGAATGCTCGGGAAGGACGGGCTGTTCGTGATGATCGAGTAGCACGGGATGATCGTGTTAATCGAGGTCGTGATCATATTGCTGAAGATCACCCGACCCAGATTGGTCAGGAATTGGCCAACATCAATCAGAAATTAGGGCAGTTGGCTAAGGGAAGAATAACTGATGATATTTACTCAGTCATTCGGAAGACTCCCTTTGCCGAGCCAATTGCGGGATATTAGTTTCCCCGTAACTTCCGTTTGCCTACCTTTTCAACATTCGATGGCTCCAGAGATCCAACAGCTCACATCGGCTATTACCAACAGACCATGGCAGTTTTAGGTAATTCGATGAAATTTTATGCGGGGTTTTTGGTTCATCACTTATCGGAGCAAAGACAAAAGTGGTTTTCGAACCTCCCCTCTGGAAGAATCATAAACTTTGACGAATTGGCGCGCCAATTCATAGGGCGATTCCAGAGTGGAATACAGGTCAAGAAAACGGAAGAAACCTTGTTTACTGTCAAACAAGGAAAGAGCGAATCAATCAGAGAGTTTCTGAAAAGATTCAACAAAGTGACGATGGAGATAGAAAATTTGGATGAACAAGTAGCCAAAACTGCTCTATTCACGGGACTCACTAATCGGAAACTCCTGGAGTTATTACTACAGGATATGCCCGCGACTTATGCCGAGTTGGTACAGAGATGCCGAAGCGAGGCTGAAGTCATGGAGATTCTAGATGCGCGCCAAGGAGATAATAAAGTCTCCAATAAGGAACTGAAGGCTCCTGAGCAAAAGCAGAAGCCAAAGAAAAATGTTCTTGATCGGGTTGGAAAATCTCAGCCTTGGCGCCAAAGGTCCCCCGGTAAAAGTGAGTACACTTTATTGAATGCTCCTCGGGCTGATATTTTAAATATCCTTAAAAGAAAAAATATTCTAAAGTGGCCGCATAAAATTCTTTTGAAACCCGGAGAGCAGCAGGATCGAGAAAAGTATTGTCGATTCCACAAGGACTATGGTCATTATACTAATGACTGTCGTCATCCCAAGGCGGATATTGAGAGATTGATATCTCAGGGACATCTGTCCAGTTTTGTTAGCAGAAGAAAGGAGGAGCCACGTGTGCCACGTGCGGCTGCTCCTAAAAGGGATCGTTCGGTTAGTTCGGAACGATCAAGGGAGGCCCCGAAATCTAAGAAGGGCAAGGAGGTGATTGAAGCTACTCGGTCACCAATCCTTACCATCTTCGGGGGACCAGAGCCCGAATCACTCGGAGTCTCGAAAACAAAATCCAAATTTGTTGGAACCGGAGAGACGCAGAAGCGGAAGAAGCTGAATGGTGAAGATTCTATCACCTTTAGCGAGGAAGACGAAAGAGATGTTTGTTTACCTCATGATGATGCTATAGTCATCAAGGTAGAGATTGCACGACGGGAAGTGCATAGAGTTTTGATTGATACAGTGGTCTGCACTGACCTAATTTCCTACGAAGTGTATAAAAAATTGAAGGTGGATCAGGACTTGATGAAACCTTCATCCACACATCTATATGGTTTTGCGGGGTCATCTCGCGGTGGCGGAAGGATCGGTCCAGCTTGGATTTATCCATTGGAAGTTTTCCTAAGGAAACAACTGTCCGAATCAATTTTTTGGTGGTTTGGGAACTGCCAGCTTATAATATGATCCTCGGGCGACCATCTTTATCCAAGATAGGTGCTATTGTTTCGACGAAGCACTGAAGATAAAATTCCCGATCGATATGGGAATTGGTCAAGTCTCCTCCGACCGGAAGATCTCTCGGCAAGTGTTATGTTGCCTATTTAAAAGACAAGGAGGGCCCGAGGAAGGTGACTGCCCTCCCCATAGAAGTATGAGATGATCGGGAAGAGACAGAGATGCAAAGACCCGAACCAGTGGAGAAGCTGGAACAAATCCAGCTATGTACCGAGGATGAGAAAAAGATTACTTATATCGGGTCTGAACAGCTGGAAGAATTTAAGATGAGTTGAAGTTATTTCTTCAGCAGAATAAAGATGTATTTGCATGGTCTCACGAGGACATGCCCCGAATTGATCGGGCCATTGCAGAGCATAAACTCGGATAGACCCTAAGGCGAAACCGGTGATACGTAAAAGAAGAAATTTCTCCATTGAAAAGTATGAAGCCGTTCAAGCGAAGTTGAAAAACTTAAGAATTCTGGTTTCATAGAACCGATTGAGTGCCCAACTTGGTTGGCCAACGTGGTAATGGTAAAAAAGGCGAATGGGAAGTGGAGGATGTGTACAGACTACACAGACCTTAACAAAGCTTGCCCAAAAGATTGCTACCCGTTGCCTCGGGACTGGCCTCTTGATAGATGCGATCGCAGGATATGAAACTTTAAGTTTCATGGATGCCTACTCAAGGTATAATCGGATCCTTATGAATAAGGAGGATGAGAAGTATACAGCTTTCATGACTGATCGTGAAAGCTATTATTACAAGGTCATGCCTTTTGGCCTGAAGAATGCAGGAGCAACATATCAGAGGGCCGTCAACAAGATTTTCAAAGAGCCGATAGGAAAGAATGTTGAAGCTTATGTTGACGACATGCTAGTGAAAAGCTTTACAAAAGCAAATCATAATGCAGATTTGACTCGAGGTATTCTCGATCAAGGAAACATCAAATGAAGCTAAACCCGGGAAAAATGTGCCTTTGGAGTCTCCTCGGGCAAATTTTTGGGCTTCATGGTATCACAGAGGGGAATTGAGGCTAATCCTGCCAAAATACAAGCTCTGATTGATATGGAGGCTCCCAAAACTGTTCAGGATGTGCAGTGTTTAACAAGGAGAGTTGCTGCTTTAAATCAATTCATCTCCAAGTCTGGAGAAAAATGTTTGCCTTTCTTTAAGGCACTTAAAGACTTGAAGGGCAGTAAGGAAGCAAAGTGGACTAAAGAGTGCCGAAAGCTTTCGAGGAATTAAAAGATGCACTTGGACAACCACCGATCCTGTCCCGGCACCGGAGAAGGGGGAAATATTACAGCTATATCTAGCGACGTCCCTTTCAGGTGGTCGGTGCAGTACTTGTTCGTGAGAAAGATAAAAAACAGTGGCCGATTTACTATGTAAGCCACGTGTTGCTAGATGCGGAGACAAGATATTCACGGATTGAGAAGCAGGCTCTGGCTCTCATGATGGCCGCCAGGAAGCTAAGGCCATATTTTCAGGCTCATCCAATTGAGGTATTTACAACTTTTCCTCTTAGTAAAGTTCTTAACAAACCTGATTTGTCTGGAAGGATGATGTCCTGGTCGGTTGAACTCAGCAAGTTCCAAGTGAGCTTTAAGCCCGTAACCGCAATCAAGGCTCGGGCATTAGCCGACTTTGTAGTAGAAACTACCGCACCGGTGGAACCCACCATTGAGGATCCCATTATACCAACCACTTGGGAGGTATATGTGGATGGTTCGAGTAATAAAGATGGAGCAGAGCCGGAATTCTATTAAAAAGTCCAGCAGGATTTATTATTCGATATGCTTTGAGATTCGCATTTGAAGCAAGTAATAACGAAGCAAAATATGAGGCTCTGATAGCAGGACTTCGGTTGTCAAAAGCATTATCTATTGCAGATGTTACTATTTATAGTGACTCTCAACTTATAGTCAACCAAGTCCAGGGGGAGTATGGTATTAAAGAACCACTCTTGCGAAATATCAAGAGATAGTGCGAGCATTTCAAAACCAATTTCGGAATTTGAAGATATCTCGATTTCGAGGAATGAAAATTCAGTGGCGAGATGAGCTATCCCGACTAGCCAATGCCAAGGAAAAGAATCTAGACCCTTCGGTCTACATTGAAGAGATAACTTTTCCAAGTTATCATGAGAAAGAAATTTCTTATATTGAAGCGTAACGTTCTTTGGATGGATCCGATAATCGAGTATCTAAGGGATGACAAATTACCTGACGATCTAGTAGAGGCAAGGTTGATCAAGATTCGATCAGCTAGATTTGTCATTCAAAATGGGAGATTATACAAAAGATCTTATGCTGGACCCCTTATGAGATGTATAGGCCCCGAAGGAGCAAAATCAGCTTTGGCTGAGGTTCATGAAGGAATTTGTGGAGCTCACATGGGTGGAAGAGCCCCGGCTCACAAAATTCCGAGACTTGGGTTATATTGGCCTAAGGTCCAAGAGGCTGCTATGGAATACGTTCGTCGATGTGGTAACCGTCAAATTCATGCTACAAGATGTCAAGCGCCCGGCGGAAACTATGACTTCAATTCTAAATCCCATTCCCTTTGCGATGTGGGGAATCGATATCATGGGCAAATTCACCAAGGCATCAAAGCGGACGGGAATATCCGATAGTAGCAATTGATTACTTCACAAAATGGGTAGAAGCGTGCACCGGCGGCAATTACCGAGAAAAAGTGGAGAAATTTGTGCTTGAATCAATCATATATTGCTTTGGGATTCCAAAGATTATTGTCACCGACCATGGTACTCCGCTTCGACCGTCCACAATTTGAGCAATTTCTGTGGAACATATATGATCGAGCATCGTATGTCCTCGTGGATACCCCCAAAGCAATGGACAGGTAGAGGTTACTAACCAAACGCTACCGGAAGGAATAAAGAGAAGACTCGAAGCCGACAAAGCTTCTTGGGTCGAAGAACTTCATAATGTACCGTGGGCTTATAGAACTACGGTTCGAACACGCACAGGAGAAACTCCATTCAGGTTGGCATATGGATCCGAAGCATTGGCACCAATGGAGATAATGGCTGGGACATTACGGGATCGTGAGTTCGAGGAAAAAGCAAATGAACAAGGACCGCTTGATAGTCTTGATTTGTTGGACGAAGTTCGGGCAAAGGCAATAGCACGAACTCAACATTATCAAAGAAGGATAGCGTCTCATTATAATACTCGAGTGAAGAATCGTCGGTACTTAGCCGGAGATTTGGTGTTGAGAAACACCCTAGCTTCCGACCCGCGTCACCAAACAAAATTGGACCCTTCCTGGGAAGGACCTTATATGGTTGTGAAACCGGTTGGTTCAGGAGCTTACAGGCTGAAGAACATCAACACCCAGAAAGAGTTGGATCGTTCGTGGAATGCTAGGCATCTCAAAAAGTTTTATCCTTGAGGATGATTTCAATTTTGTTCGCGATGTAATCATTTTCAACTCAATCAATGCAATTTTTGGCTTTCAACAAACTATCTTTTGATTGGGGGGCATCATACACCACATTCAAGAACAAGATCCAACTATAAGGCATCGGATGAAAATTCGTGTGGGTCCTTCAACACTTAAGGAAAATTTTCGGACTTTCTTAAGTCGAGGCATCGGATGAAAATCCGAGTGAGTTCCTTTTGCAAGGCGTCGGTTTGAAACCCGAGTAAGTTCCTTCATGACTTATTGAATTTTTGAATTATCCTTAAGTAAAGTCATCGGTTTAAAACCCGAGTGAGTTCCTTCTCAGACTTATTGTATTTCTCCGAAAATCCTTAAGTAATGGCATCGGTTTAAAACCCGAGTGAGTTCCTTCTCAGACTTATTGTATTTCTCCGGAAATCCTTAAGTAAAGGCATCGGTATAAAACCCGAGTGAGTTCCTTCTCAGACTTATTGTATTTCTTCGGAAATCCTTAAGTAAAGGCATCAGTTTAAAACCCGATTGAGTTCCTTCTCAGACTTATTGTATTTCTCCGGAAATCCTTAAGTAAAGGCATCAGTTTAAAACCCGAGTGAGTTCCTTCTCAGACTTACCGCATTTCTCCGGAAATCCTTAAGTAAAGGCATTGTTTCAAACAACTAAGACCTAATGCAACAGCGATTCAAGTGGCTAGCAAAGTTCAAGATAAAGTTAATTTATTATTTCTTCAAAAGATCCAAAGAGGCCAGTATCAAAACAATTACAAGTGCTGGATACAATCTTCGGTCAAAAAAGAAAGTCATCATAGGTGACTGTTAAGAAGTTATACAAGATCGACGCAACTTTGCTAGAACAAACATATGAGTCAACCATTGGTGGGGATTCAAGGAAAAGAAGAGAAGAAATGAGGATTACAAAAAATATTTCGGTATGCATAAAATCCTCCGCAATTTCATACTCTTTGTCCAACTTGTCCAGGAGAAGCATGGTCCTCGACCAAACTCGCATTCAGGACAAGCTCGTCATAATTGACTTCTTCCAGGGGAGAATAAACAGGAGAATCTTCCAGATAATGCATAATATCAGGATCGGAAGGTGGAGGATCAATCTTATCCTTGGTCCAGTCGGGAGGAGGAATACCCAGGTCGGTAAATACTTCAGGATGGCAAACAACACCGTAGGGAGTCGTATCAAAATGAGGATCCTTCCTTAATATTGATTCCCATACTCGTTCTCACCATCCCGGTACGCCCGCAAGTTATAAGCATTCAGCATATCAACAAAAGGCTTTACCGTGTAAATACTTGAAGACGCAGGCTCTGCGAACGTCGGTTGGAAGGGATTCGGGCAAAGGAATGACAGCTTGCCTTTCAGGTAACGTTTCGATCCTTTGGCTCCCGACTTTCCAACTGTTCGCTCCGCCGCCGGATCTTCTCCCCGGTATCATCCAAGTCCGACCGAAGACGACCAATCATCGAATTTTTTTCTCCCCGCCACCTCCCAAGCTAGATTCCGAAGGCGAGCAATCTCAACATCTTTAGCTTCGGAGATTTCCCAAAGCCTAGAAACTTCATTGCTCAACCTACCGAGCCTAGTAATCGCTTCCACTTGGTTGTGGAAGTTACCAAAGAAGACTCCCGCAAACAACTTCCGAGTTAACGAGGAGCAGAAAGTAATTTTTCGGAATCAGAGGATAATGAAGAAAGACTTACATCACCAAGTGACTTCGTAAAGACTTCATCCGGAAGTTTGGAAAAAACGCGCTCTCGAAGTCATTCGAGCAGCAAGACACCATTCCAACGCTCCGTCAAACTCGTTTGACACTAATTCAGGTGAAGGATGAGAAGGATGAGCTACACCAAGAGAAGGATGAGCTGCATCACTTGTCAACCGACGGCGCTTCCTAGTGGCAAAATCCTCCAACTCGGAAGGAGAGGAGGAGGATGCCAAACAAGCACCGGAGTTGGAAATAGAAGCAGCACCGCTGGGACCACACCTTCATCGGGACGCCAACATAGTTGCCTCGGATGCCCGAAGAGTCTCTTTCGGGGGTGCACCAACAGCCTCACCAGCAGGGCGCGGCAGCACCATCGGCAACAGAGTGATCAAGATCTTCCTGGGAAAGACGAGCAATCACTTCGGGCAAAGGAGGCGCAGGGACGGCATCAATAGAAACTGTGGGAATCTGACTTGAAGATTCACCGGCAGCAGCCGCCTTACGCTTGGAGGATTCACTAGCTAAAACCACCGCACCGGCCCCAACCACCACCGACGGAACGATTTTCTTGCAAGATTTTGCTCGATAAAGTTCGGGTTGATCTTGGGAGCCACTATACAAACAAACAAGCCGTATCGACAGTAAATAAAACGACAACAACAAGAAGGAAAACCCTTGTTTTTTATCACTTCCGACAAAACCAAATAACTAAACCCCAAGTATAACTGATGTGCAGTTTACTCAGGGGGGAAGTGGGGAAAGAGATGAGTAATCAAGAAACTCACTTGTTCAGAAGTTGATAGAGCTATTGTTGGAGTACGAGGAATACGGAAGCAGGCCGAAGGATGAAAGGTCGCTTTAACACTTTAGCAAATCTAACTTGCGAAGGCAGTGATAGATGGAGAGTACCCACGAAGGCTTTAAATAGCCTCAGGTATTAAGACGACGGTTGAAGGCTAAGGACAACCGACGACCTAGATCGAAATGACGCTTCGAAATCCGCAGAAAGCAAGATCAACGGTTGGAGGGATGCCACATGGAAACATGTGGAAACGAGCACCTGATGCAGAGATACCTCCAATCGTCACACCGCCATTAAAATAATGGATGTATTTCCGATTCATTGGAAACAATGAATGGTATACAAAAGCAAGAAAACGTTTGAACTTCGCAGAAGGGAAACGTGCGGACTTTGCAATAAATGAAGTAGTGGAGAAGATTAATGCATCTTCCCGAAACGCATCTTCACAATATTTCTACAAGATTATTATTCGGCGAGGAATGTAAAGTTAAGTGATGAGTTTTATCATTAATACTTTGATATTCAAGGCAAGATTTCGGCGGGAGACGGGGAAATATAAAGGCCAACATGAAAAAGAAATGTCTATTCATTAAATAGAGGGTAAATCTTTACAAAAAGATAACTCCCTAAGCATTTTCTTCATTGTTGCCCGAGGGACCCTGGTCGGGAGGACTTTTCTCAGGATCATAAAAAGAGCCTTCCTCAAGAATGGCATCGGCTGAGTCCTCCACAACAGCAACTTGAGACTCGGCTTGTGATTTCTCCTCTGGAAGTGCCGGCTCGTCACCGGGTATGCCTCATATTGAGGGTCACCTGGAAAAGGATCATCTTCTTCCCGAGCCCAGTCCAGGAGATCCATACCAACTTTCCCGAAGACCTCTTTGTGGCACACCTCATGAAAGTTAGCAGTGTCGAAGGCAGGGATTGATCCGAGGATTCGCTCCCAAACGTCGTTTTGCCCCAAGCGATAAGCTCGAAGGTTGTAGATACCTAGCATCTCGGAGAAAGGTACGCTGTTCAGGTATTTCCGAACACACTCCTTCCGAAGCTCTGGCTTTATATGCTCGGGCTTGCTAGGGATCACCAACTTCAGATGTTCTTCGAGCTCCCTACTTTTGAATTCAAGCCTATCACCAAACAACGTGGCAGCTGCTTTTTGCTTCCTGGCCTCGCGCTCGGCAGCAGCGGCACGAATCTTCGAAGCTTCGAGGGCCTCCTTGAGGGAGATCACTTCTTCCTCATGCTTTTTCTGCAACTCCACGGCAGCTGCATTCAGCTGGTCTATTTCAGAATTGGCTTTGGCCAAATTCTCTTCACAGGTTTGCAGCAAGGAGCTGGTGCGACCAACCCGGCTCAATGCTTCCATGTGTTGATAAAAGCTCAACACAACATTCCTGAGAAGGCGGAAAATATCAGAAGAAGTCATAAGAAATTATGAAAAAATAAGTAAGCAAGAAGACCGGTACCTTGTAGATTGACTAACAAGGGAGGTGTCATCCAGGGCTTCAAATTCCTGGTGATCAGAAGGAGCAAGACTGAGGGAGCTCCATTCTGCAGCTTTCTCGGGATCCCGAGTCACCCCGTCGGCCGCCTTCGTGGTCCACTGGGGGATGAAGACCTCCTCACCATCCGTTGAAGCTTTGGATTTTTTATTGGAGGGAGAATCAATTGTGTCATGCCTCCTCTTGGTTCGGGCGGAGGAAGAGACATTAGACCTCTCCACCATCGGTTTCTTCCCTCTACCCGAAGCATCAGCCAAGGGCCTGATATTCCTGATACCCCTATAAGAGGGGTCGGGAGAGGGAATAGAAGCCTCTTGATCTACGGTCAAGGCTCTGGGCGATCGTTGCTCGGCTGTCACAAAGGCCCTAGCGGCCTTCACCTGCAGGCTTTCAGGGTTCATTCTTGGAGGCATTGCAAAGAAGAAGGACAAAAGTCAGAATTAAAAACATATCACTTCAGCCAAATGAAAGGATGGTGGTTAGAAGCTCACAATGAGCCAAGCCCCAGTACTTCAGGATGGAGTTATACTCCACTTCAAGTCCATGTATCTCTTGATACCATGGAATGGATTTGATCTTCCTGACGGCCGCCTCGTCTTCTCTAGATAAGGGAAGGCCTCGGTTATTCTCGGAAGAAGAAGTACACGTCCTCCAGGCGGTTGGGAAGTTAAAATCTAATGGAGGCGCTCGACAGAAAAAGTATCGTTCGCGCCATCTTTTGTGGTTAGAAGGGCAAGTTCCTTTGACAAGGATGCTGCCCCTCCAATCGAGTTCAGCCTTATTGCGTTTGGACAGAAAAACCCATCCGGGAGGATGGGAGATAGAAAGAACATGAAAATGTACAAAGAGAGAAAGAGATGGCGTAATGCCAAGTTCAAAACACAAACCCAAGAAGCCGACGATGAGACGCCAGCTATTGGGGAGGAGCATTCCAGGACAAATGTTCCAATGATTCAGAATTGCGGAGAACAAAGGATTAAAAAAGGGAAAGCGAACCCCGCTTTCCAGTGCATCTATATACAGAGAAAATTCACCCGAAAGGGATGAATCAACCCTCTCATCAGGGTGGGGAGCCCTAACCTGATAAGAGGAAGGAAAATCATAATCTTGGACAGCTGAAAGAAGGGTTTCCTCATTATAAATGGAAGGAACAGAGCCAGGTCCACCATCGGACTCTGAAGTTTGAGGCTGCCTAGAAGACTCGACAATCTTGGAAGATCCAGACTCGAGAAGGACAGGAGAAGTTTCGGTTTTTCTTTCTAAACCTTTTTGAGAAACTTCAGCGAACTTGCGCCAGAGGACAGTTAGGGTTTTGTTATCACTATGCGACTGTTCGGGAGCAAGAGAAGCAAAAGCCTCACCGCTATTACCAACACCTGGTACCGAGAGGCCCTATCGTCCGCCATTACTTGTTTCAAAGAACTACAAAAAGAAAAAGACCAAGAAACTTACCGATTTAGTGAGGCGGAAGCTTGAGAGCAAGAAGGCGCGAAGCAGACAACAAAGGTTCAAATTCCAGACAGGAAGAATGAAACCTACGAAGACAACGAACCGCTTTTAAAACTCCCGCACGAGTGTTCGGGAATCTGAACGATCGAGATTGATTCAAAATCAACGATCAAGATTGAAAGACGTTTTGAAAGTTTGAACTCACGAATCCGAAATAGGCGTTCGGAAACCGTCGTTTGGATGACGTGAGCCACGACAGATCAACTGCAAGGAGATATGTGGCCTTACACTCACAACGCTCGAGAAAAAGTGACCACCGCATTAAATGTGATATGACATTTAATGAAGCACGCAGAGATTATCACCTGACGACGAACCCAGTTAAAAACCAAGCCCTCGGGATCGACCGAACGCTTGGTCTCGGGGGCTCGTGATACGGAGAGATTATGATCAGACCGGGTTCATACCTGGTCCGACCCTCGACCCCTGTCGAGACGGAGAGAACCGACTCGCTCCCGAGCGAACCGGATCCGGAAGATGGCTTGCTGAAGAAGAAAGCTTATTCGGTTGCAAGCGCGCCCTAATCCTACTTATGGATTAGGGTAATTACCCTAATGATGGCCGACTCGAATTGACGGCTGCGGATAATCATTATCGAAGGAATAATCATCACATAACCTAAAGGTTATCTCAGGAGTCCTCTACTAGTCCAAACTAGTAGAAGTCTATTGCTCAACGGATCTAACTGTTAAGATCCAACGACTACCCGAAGAAGGCTCAAGTGCATCCAACGAAGGAGATTCGAAGGTACACTCTATATAAACCTCACTACCATACAAGGTGAGGAGATCGAAAAAAGGATACTATCTAAGACTCAGGTTCAGATACATACTGATAGACCTAAACTATCAGTGATCTGCTATCTAGATCACCTTTCCTAGTTCTTCATTCCTTAGCTCTGTGCTTCTAGCAGAGCCGTTTGTGATTAAGTTCATCAACTGTCGACTTAGCCTTCGGAGGTGGACTCCCGACCCCAGCGGTCGGGCCACATCTGACGCTTTCGTTTTGCAGGACATCATGAGGAGATCTAAGGGCTGAGCAGATTTTGGACGCATCACATGGATACCTTTTTAATCGATAGTTTATGGTCCAAACCCCCCCCCCCCGATTTGTTGATTCCACACTGTCTAATAAATGTGTCAACTCCATGGATCAATTTATCACTTAAGGCAAACCCCCTGTGACTGGTTCGATCGGTTTAGTGAGTTTTTTTTTGGAGTTTGGATTTGTTTGCACTTCAAATGGTTCAATCTTCATCTATCCTTGTTGATGGTTGCATCTGGTTAATTTTGTTATATGTTGACGATTTTGTTCTTACGGGAAATGATTCGCAGTTTGTTACATCTCGGTTATCAAGTTAAGGGTTCCTTTTGCTATCAAAAGACTTTGGCCTAGTTTATTATTTTTTATGGATTCAATTAACTCATACATCTTTTTATGGACAGGAATTTTTCTTCTGAACGAAAGATCTTACATCTTCTGGAGTGTTTCTTTCACAAACTAAATATGCAACTAATTTACTATGCTAGACTCAAATGGAAGATATAAAGCCCATGTCCACTCCCATGGTGGTTCATTCTTCTCAAGAGGCTTCTAATCCATTCATGATGTTACCTTGCTTTCATGTATTACTGTTTTTGTTTTTTCCTCGGAGGGGTGGGGGTGTTTGCAATACTTGACTATGAGACGACTGGATTTAGCTATGCCGTTAATATAGTTTACCAATATATGCATAGTCCTTCTATTGTTGATTTCACACTTGTCAAGCGTATTTTTAGATATGTCAAGGGTATTTTGACTTATGGGCTTTGGATTCATAAGGATAGTTCTTTGCAATTCTATGGTTTATCAGATGCAGATTAGGCCATATGTCCTATTTCTCCTCATTCCAAAACTAGGTTTTTTACATTTTTGGGTTCTAATTGTATTTCTTGGAGTGCCATGAAACAATCTATTGTTTCACAATCTAGAACTGAGGCAGATTATAGGGTTGTGGCTTCTCTCAGGAGTACGTGTCAATCGGTACGGTACCAACTTTGAATACCTAGAACTAGAATCGTACCGTACCGAATTTAAACAGTACGATACGGTTTCGGTATTTGCAAAAACTGTCCGGTACAGTTTCGGTATAAAATCGGTATGAAAAAACGGTTTTAATACGGTTTCTAACGCGGTACGATATCGTTATACAATTGGTTTCACATTTTAATGAGTGAATGACTAGATTAATTAGATAAACTCACGGTTATTTACTTCGAGTCACTCAAAAATGCAAACGAATTGTGTACTGAATCATGATCAATCGAAAACTCTAGTTGCTGTATTTTTTATTCTTTTAACAAATATACGAAGTCTAAGCAATCAAAAAATTCTGCCATTTCCAAGTAGCCGAGGGGTTCCTTTCTCCCCTTGGCTCAATTTCTTCTTTTGTGTAACCCCAGGTTTAAAAAACCTCCCAATTAATTATTTTTTTAAATTAGGGAGAGGAGGGGCCCGCCGCCGCGGTGGTGGGGGGGGGCGGGGGGGGTGGTTGCCACCCCCGCCGCCGCCCAGCGCCGCCCCCCCCGGGGGCCCGGGAGGGGGGGGGGGGGGGGCGCCGCGGGGGGGGAGGGGGGGGGGGGGGGGGGGGGTGGTTTGGTTTGTGTGGTTGGTGGGTTGGTGGATGGAGGGAGGGGCACAAGGGGGGGCGGGGAGGGGGGGGGGGGGGGGGGGGGGGGGGGGGAGGGGGGGGGGGGGGGGGGGGGGGGGGGGGGGGGAGGAGGGGGGGAGGAGGGGGGCCGGGGGGCGGGTGTAGGGGGGGGGGGTGGGGAGAGGGGGAGGGAGAAGAAAAAAAAAAAAAAAAAAAAAAAGATTTCTAGTTTTTTGGGGGGGGAATGAAGAAATTGACCTCTAACCTCTTTCCCTCTTTCTTAGAGTTTGACTAAATCTGAATGAATCTTGTGTTAAATCAGAATATCTGATTTTACACATATTTATAAAATGTATGGGTAATAGGAAATACAACATACGTAGAAGAAATACAAGAATACGAAATATGAAATACAAGAAAGAATATACAATATTATTCCTTAACACCCTCCCGCAAAGTCAACGGCCCAGAGAGAAGCTTGACTTTGGAGCGAAGAAGTTGAAAACGAGTAGAAGACAGGCCCTTAGTGAGAATATCAGCCAATTGATCATCAGTGGAGATATAGCGAACAAGGAGATCCCCTTTAGCAACTTTGTCACGCACAAAATGAAAATCCACCTCAATATGCTTGGTACGAGCATGAAACATAGGGTTTGCCGAAAGATAGGTGGCACCAATATTCTCACACCATAACGTAGGTGGAGAGGATGTAGAAACGCCCAACTCAGTCAAAAGGGACTGGATCCAGGTCAACTCAGTAGTAGCAGAAGCAATAGCCCGATATTCACTCTCAGTACTAGAGCGAGCAACAGTGGACTGCTTGCGAGATTGCCAAGACACCAAATTGTCTCCCAAAAAAACAAGGTAGCCACCCTGAGATTTTCGATCATCAACACACCCTGCCCAGTCGGCATCAGAGTAAGCAGATAGAGTGCAAAAAGAAGAGGGAGTAATATGTAACCCATAGAGAATAGTCCCCTTTAGATAGCGTAAGAGGCGTTTTAAAGCAACCCAATGATCAGTGGTAGGGGAAGAAAGAAATTGACATAGCTTGTTCACAGTATAGGCTATCTCAGGGCGAGTGAGGGTGACATATTGTAAAGCACCAACCAAGCTACGAAATAAAGTGGGATCAGATAATGGAGTCCCTCCTGTGCGAGAGAGGTGATGAGATGGAGGGATAGGAGTGGTAATAGGCTTTGCATCAGCGATCTCAGCCCGTTGAAGGAGAGTCAAGATATACCGTTGTTGAGATAAAAGTAGACCCGTAGGGAGAGGAATAAGCTCAATCCCTAAGAAGAAACGGGCATTACCCAAATCCTTGAGAGCAAACTCAGCATGGAGAGAATGCATAAGACTATTAATAGCTGGGTTGGAGGGGCCCATGATGAGAATATCATCAACATATACCAAAATATAAAGAGGACCATCAGATCCTTGAGAGTAGAACAAGGAGGAGTCAGTTTTGGAACCATGAAAACCCAACTTGTACAAAAAGGAGCTAAGGTGATGAAACCAAGCCCGTGGTGCTTGTTTAAGACCATAAAGAGAGCGTTGAAGCCGACAAACATGAGATGGATAATGAGGATCTATATAACCAGGCGGTTGTTGCATATAAACCTCCTCATTAAGAAGACCATGAAGAAAAGCATTGTTGACATCAAGTTGACGAATCGACCACTTGGAGGAAACAGCCAAAGCCAAAAGAATACGAATAGTAGTGGGCTTCACAACTGGGCTAAACGTCTCATCATAATCAAGACCATATTCTTGAGCATAACCCTTGGCCACAAGTCGGGCTTTGTAACGCTCAATAGTACCATCAGAGCGACGTTTGATACGATAAAGCCACTTACAACCAATGATACGACGATCCGGAGGTGGGGGAAGTCAGAGTCCATGTTTGATTCGTGACTAATGCATTAAATTCAGCATCCATAGCAGTATGCCAAATAGGCTTTTTACAAGCTTGAGTGTAACAGGTAGGCTCAAGATCTGAAACACTTTGAGCAGCAAGTGCCAATGGAAGAGGATGACGTGTCGCATAAAAACTCTTGGGAAGTTTTGGAATATGTGTACCATCTTGCGTTCTAGTCACCATGGAATGAGTTCGCAAAACATTAGTTGAACTAGGTAAAGAAGCAGAGACATCAGTAGGAGGATTAGTAATGTGCAATGGTGACAATGAGGGCCCAATAGAGGCTTGGCTAGCTTGAGTGACATTAGTTGGGCCAGGCCCATGAGAAGTCACTAATAAGCTACTAGAATTAGGGCCAAGAGTACAAGGATCCAATACATTAGAAGATCCAAAAAGAAGCCCAGTAGAAGATCCATTGAGAGAGTTGGGAAAAGGCCCATCCAACACATCAGTAGCTACAATATGAAAAGGCCCATCTAACATAGTAGTAACCTCATTATGAGAATCCACAGTCCCATTAGTTACAGACCGAATTGGGAGAGTCCCATTTATTACATTTGAATGAGAAATAGGAGCATTAGGAACAACACTAATTGGAGGAAAAATGGGTTGTCTACATGAACTAGGTTCAGCTGAAGTAGAAGGCCCAGTAATTGCAACACCAGCAGGCTCCATAGGTGACAAAGTATAAGGAAGCTGTAAAGTAGCTGAAGTAGAAAGCTCCTGAGATGGCACAACAGTAGACCTGTGCTTATACGGGAAAAGAGATTCATCAAAAGTAACATGTCGTGAGATAATCATCTTTCCAGGGGAGCAGTATTATAGCATTTATAACCATGGTGTTGTATGCTATATCCAAGAAAAACACAAGGTGCAGATCGAAAAGCCAACTTGTGAGAATTATAAGGCCGCAATAAAGGATAACAGCAACATCCAAATATCTTCAAGAACTTGTAGTCAGGCCATTGATTATAAACACGATGAAAAGGAGAATCAAAATAAAGAGCAGCAGACGGCAGCCGATTCATAAGATAAACAAAGATGTGGAAAGCATCACACCAAAAACTAAATGGGAGACCCGAATGAGCAAGCATAGCTAAACCCATTTCAACGATCTGCCGGTGACGTCTCTCAACCCTACCATTTTGCTCAGAAGTATGTGGACAAGAGAGACGATGAGCAATTCCACAAGAAGTCAAGTAGGAAGAGAATGAACGAAATTCACCACCCCAATCAGATTGAAAGGACTTGATGGTAGTTGAAAACTGATTTTCAACAAGAGCTTTAAACACTTGAAAAACTCTAAATGCATCGGATTTGTTAACAATCGTGTACAACCAAGTGAAACGTGTGAAATCATCAACAAATGAGATATAATAACGATGACCCTCATTTGAAATCTCATGCGAAGGACCCCACAAATCAGAGAACACAAGTTGTAAAGGAGCAGTTGTATAAGTATCACAGCTAGCAAAAGGTAACTTGTGAGCTTTAGCAAGTTGACAAGATGAGCAAACAACATGTTGACGAGCACCAATACAAGGCAAATGAAAATCAGAAATAATTCCAGGTGACAAGAACATAGTTAGCATGACCCAGTCTATGATGCCAAATATCCGGAGAACCTTTTAAAAGAGCACAAAGCAATACCGTGTATAGGCTCCAAAAGAGGCATAGTGTATATCCCATTTTCACGTTGACCTCTCGAAGTATATGACCCGTGGACTGATCCTTTATGTAAAAGTAATCGGAATGAAATTCAAAATAGACATTATTGTCAGCAGCAAAGCGACTCACAGATAGTAAATCAGCAGAAGCAGTGGGAACACACAGAACATCATTCATCTTGAAATGAGAATCACCATATGTAAAAGTTGAGCTACCAACATGAGAAATAGACAAACCTGAGCCATCTCCTATCACAACCGAATCAGTACCAACATATTTAACAAGGGGAGAAAGATGCTTGGAGATTAGAGGTAAGATGATGTGAAGCTCCAGAATCAGGAATCCAGTGAGTACCTATATTACCAGCATGGGAGCAAACAGTGGAGGTAGCAAGATGAGCCTGAGGTGGAGCATCAAAAGAGGATCGCTGACAGCAGAAACGTGCCACATGACCATAGCGATCACAAAATGTACAATAGAGTCGACCACGCCCATTTCTACCAAAACCACGACCAAAGGAACCACGGCCAGGACCACGACCAAGCTGTCCGGGAGCACCAAAGATACACACGTTGATTATAGGTGCGACCAAAGCATTAAAATTTCGCAAGCCAGTATTACTTCGAGAGGTTGAATTAGAGACAGAAGTGTGAGCTAGATGAGCACTGATATTGGAAATATCCTGAAGAGAATTAGAG
The DNA here is from genome assembly GCF_041222555.1 of Hakea prostrata. Lineage (NCBI taxonomy): Eukaryota > Viridiplantae > Streptophyta > Magnoliopsida > Proteales > Proteaceae > Hakea > Hakea prostrata. Next base: position 74,627,513 of record NC_142602.1, on the reverse strand, counting down.
ATGCGAATTTCCTCACAAAGAAGAAGACCCAGTAAATCGCATATTTGACAGATTTTCACGAGTAGTAACCGAGGTGATGAAGGACCGATAATCCTGATCCCAAACCTCCAAGAACAAATAATACAAGCTCAGATTCAGAGACTGGATTAGAAGTTAATGCAAGAGCATCTGAAATTTGTTTCACCCGTAAGAGATAAGTAGAGACAGAGTTAGAACCCTTTCGAAGATGATGAAGTTGCATTCTAAGTTGCATCACACGAGCTTGAGAGGAAGAAGCATAAGTGGACGCAAGAGAAGACCAAACCTCAGAAGCAGTGGAAATATTAACAACCTGAGAGTGTACAGGCTCAGTGAGAGAAGCAAGAATCCAACTGAGCAATAGTTGATCCTGTTTGTGCCAAAGAAAATATGCAAGATTTGGAGTCGGTGGGGCTGCAACAGAATCCAGAAAAGGAGAAGGACAGAGAGTGGTGCCATCAACGAAACCAATAAGACCAGTAGTCTTAAGTAAAGGAATGAATTGAGACCTCCAAACAAGATAGTTGGAAGAAGAAAGTTTAATAGGTAAGTAATGATGAGCATGAGAGATGGATATCGTAGGAGCAAGATCAATAGAAGCTGCCTCAGAGGCAGAAGCGGTAGAGTCAGAAGCCATCGAAGAAAAAGATCAAGAAATCAGACAAGAACTGACAAGAAACAACCCAAGCACACTTAAAATAGCTGAAACAGATGACCAATCTGTGAGTCAAGAAACGAAACTGTAGAACAGAGGAAAGAAAACACGCTCAAAACAGAGTTATAGGACACAGATCTGAAAACAACTATGTCACAGCCGCAACAAACAAAAAGGATTTCAGAAATCAAAGAGAAATTTTGAACACGATTTCGGACTTCAAAGAGCATAACGATCATCAGAGAACAAATGCTGAGAGCTCGTAGCTACAACAAAGCTTGCAAATCTTGAATACACAGAAATCTTGAACCACAAAGAGCGCCAACTCCAGCAATCTTGCAAATCTTGAACACACAGAAATCTTGAAGACACAGAAATCTTGCAAATCTTGAACACAAAGGGCGCCAACTCCAACAGAACTCAGAAATCTTCAACCACAAAGAAAACTTCAAAGAAGAACCGATCACTAGATCATAAAGGAAAAAGCACACAGAGAGATTTCAAATCAGATCTCGAGGACAAAGAAGCTCACACAGCAAGCAAAGAAATGGAGCACACAAGGAACCAAGCACACACAAAGACACCAAGAAACAAAACCTTGCGCGATCAATCCGAGCACACATAGCAGCGATCGAGCAACATAATCGAACCGAACCTGCGCAGAACCTTGCGAGAAACGAAAAAGGAAAGAAGAGAAAAACCTAGCGGAACCGAACCTTGCGAGTGATACCATCTTAGAGTTTGACTAAATCTGAATGAATCTTGTGTTAAATCGGAATATCTCGATTTTACACATATTTATAAAATGTATGGGTAATAGGAAATACAACATACGTAGAAGAAATACAAGAATACGAAATACAAAATACAAGAAAGAATATACAATATTATTCCTTAACACTCTTTCATTCGGGGGGGGGGGGGGGGGGGGGGTCCGGGGGGGGGGGGGGGGGGGGCGGGGTTGTTTTTTCTTGGTAAAACTGGTGTGGAAAGAGGTTGGGGGGGGGGGGGGGGGGGGGGGGGGGGGGGGGGGGGATTTTTATTTTTTTTTTTTTTTGTGTAGTATAGTAAGAATCCCGCGCCGGGGGCGGGGGGTGGTGTGCTTTTTTTTTTTTCTTTGGGGGGTGGGGGGGGGGGGGAGAGGGATGAAGGTGTTGTGGTGGGGGGGGGGGGGGGGGGGGGGGGGGGGGGTGGTGGGGGGGGGGGGGGGGGGGGGGGGGGGGGGGGGGGGGGGGGGGGGGGGGGGGGGGGGGGGGGGGGTGGGGGGGGGGGGGGGGGGGGGGGGGGGGGGGGGGAGGGGAGGGGGGGGGGGGGGGGGGGGGGGGGGGGGGTGGAGGGGGGGAGGGGGGCGGGGGCGCGGCTAGGGGGGCAAACTAAACGAGAGCCTAAAGGAAAAAAATTTAAAATTACAATTTAACCATGGGATTTACAAATTCGGTCCGGTTCGGTTCTGTACAGTCGGTATGTGAATCTGAAACCGGTACCGGACCGAACCGAATTTTAAACAGTTCGGTAAGGTCCGGTATTAGGCGACGCGGTCTGGTACGGTTTAACGGTTCCGGTCCATAGTTGACACCCTTATTGTAGAGTTGATCTGGTTGAGTTTCGTACCTAATGAAAGATATATAGAGACATTATCATCTTCATCAAACATTACTATTAAAAGGTTGCTTAACCTATAATAACCTATGTGTTTTAGTGATGAAGTCATGAGTACGACTCTCTCCATGATGTATGTAATTATCCCTATGACTTAATATAAAGTTACCAATAACAACAAAGTGTTTTTATTCGTTTACAATAACAAAGAAAAGGTTATGCATATCGGATTTGATAATATTATCCATCTAATTGATTGTCTGGCTATGGATTCCAAGAGTCGCCAAATGAAAATGGTATTCATAAAAAGGCACAAAATGCCAAATATTGAGTCAGCAAAAGACACCCACCTACGTCACGTCACTTTTTGGTCCTACATCTCTATGTCAAACAAGAGTTGGGAACAACTAAGAAAGAAGACACGTGAAGTTCAGATGCTTTTCAATTATGTCGACGACATGTTGATATTTTAAAGTCAGTAGTTTCTGGATGGATTGGTGAATGGTGATCTCTTCTGGGTAATATCTTCAAAGCTTGAAAACGTTTTAAATTAGGAATCATACTACTGCCGGAATGAAATGTATAATAAACAACTTCAATTCAAAACATTTTTCACTGCGAGATGATAAGCTGAGTCAATTCAAGAGTGGGTGCCGTTACGTTTATTGATTTCTTGTATAAATCAAGGAACTGCCCAAAGCCCAGCAAAGAAGCGAAAATGGGTTCGTCTGAAGGTCAAGCCTCATAGGGCTGTAACTGGGTCGGGCTTTTGCAATCCCAAGCCCAGCCCTATATGGTATAATTTGAACCCATTCCCGCCCTGACCCTAGTTCAGGGCCAATGATTATTGTTCTTGGCCCTAAGCCCTATAGGGCCAAGTCAAGCCCATTCCGGCCCTAATTGGTCCTAATTGGGCCCGGTCAGGATGGGTTGGCCCTAATTGGCCCTGATTGGCCCTGTCCCTGGTCCTAATTGGCCCTGTCCCTGGCCCTGATTGGCCCTAATTGGCCTTGTCCCTAGCTTTAATTGGCCATATCTTTGGTCGTAAATATCAAATGTAAGACAGGTAGTAATTAAAATACATCTTAAAGTAATTAAATACTTAAATTCCAAACTCAGTTCTAGAAAATAAAATAGTAAAGATGTCAACAAATAATCCAAAACTTATATTCAATATGTATTTAACTATTTATACTCATTTAGATTTTAGAGAAATAGAGAAATCCAAATTTCTAGGGTTTTTTAATTTGCTATTCGATGAAAATTATGATTATTATATGTAAGCTCGAAGGGAAAAAGAAAAAGATTTATCTTAATTCTCAATTAATTTCTAGCTTCTAAGACAATGGTCAAACTTCATTCCAAATTTCCAATTTGTCTTTCCCCCAAGTTTCTCTCTCTCTCTCTCTCTCTCTCTCTCTCTCTCTCTCTCTCTCTCTCTCTCTCTCTCTCTCTCTCTCTCTCTTTTATTCTGTTTTTTCCTTTGGTTTTTCTCCAGCAGCAAAGAGTTAAAATTATTCATGAAATAGAATAAGTAGAGAGAAGAATTGTAATTAAATTTAGGCATATTTGAAAGTCAAGTCAATTATAGAGAATGTCACACAAACTCTTTTTGTAAACTTAGAAACATCAAAGATTCAAAATTCAAAAGGAATCTGATAAATGAAAATTTTATCTTCAAAGTCAAGAACTTAAGCCGTAGGTAGGTATGTTTTCATTCACAACTGTTCAATAAATTGATATCTTTATTCAATACAAAAAAAATCATATTCAAAACCTTGTTAACAAGTAAATCGACAATAATTTAGTATTCAACAAAAAAAAAAAAGTATTTTTTTCATAGTTAAAGAAAATGATGTTTTGGTTACAAACATAGCTATATGTTTTTAATAAAAAAATTTGAAATATTATAGTAGATTTGTTAGATATTCATGATGAGAAGTTGGGGTATAGATTTGTTAGATATTAATTCTTTATGTAATAGTTTTTATTATTTATAATTTATTATCTCGCCTTAGTCAAAAAACAAAATCAATATTTTATTGAACTAAAAATGACTTTGTTGGAAAAATAAAAATTACCTTAAAAATAATATAAAAAGTGAATTTATAGTCTAATATGATCAAAGTGACTAAATGTCAAAATCAATATTCATATCATGTTAGTATGAAGATCAGGGTAAAAATCTAGTACTGTAGTACATGATTATCGTCAAATTAATATTAAGATTAGAGTCAAAATTAGGGTCAGGATCAGGGCCAAAATCAAATAGATGCTTATTACATTGGTAATGAGGTTATAATTTATTTTTATTATTTTTCTACAAAACATGATCATGTTTCTAAAATTTGACACGTGTCAAGTATCCACCTATATGCATTACAATTAATTACTCTCCATGCGGGTGGAGGGTCCAAAGTCTTTAGACTCAAATTAGGGCCAGGATCAGGGTCAGGATCAGGGCTAATATCAGGGCCAAGATCAAGGCCAAAATCAGGGCCAAGATCAGGGCCAAAATCAGGGCTAGGATCAGGGCCAAGACCGGAGCCAAAATTAGGGCTTGAGTCGGGGCCAAAATCGGGGGCTCGGGTCGGGAGCCAAGATCAAGGCCAAAATCGGGGCCAAGATCGGGGCCAAAATTAGGGCCTGGTCGGGGCCAAAAATCGGCACGGGTCGGGATGGGCGTGGGGGGGACGGGGGGGAGGAGTAATCCCAGGCCCGCCCTTGGCCCTAGTTCAGGGCTAGAATATTTTGGCCCTAACCCGCCCTTAGGGCCAAAATCTTTAGCCCAAGCCCTATTCGGGCTCAGGGTGGGCTTAGGGCGGGTCAAGGCCGCCAGGGCCAAACTTGCACCCCTAAAGCCTCATGCGTGTTCATTCCATTCCCAGCACAAGTCCATATTATCCTCATGCTGCAATTAGCCAAGCTTCTTCACTCAAGAGGCTTCCATATTACCTTTATCAATACTGAGTTCAATCACAGACGTTTAAGGCGATCCAAATCTATGGATGCTTTCAACGGCATGAGTGATTTCCAATTCGGAACCATACTAGATGGATTGCTACACAAGATATTCCCACACTGTGATTCAGTAAGCAAGAACTGGTTCGCTCCCTTTTGTGGGCTACTGAAAAACTTCAATTCCTCCACCACAGCACCTCAAGTCTCTTGCATTGTTTCTGATGGAGTCATGAGTTTTTCCATAGAAGCTATCACATCCCCCAGTCCGGTACCCTAACTGGCATACCCGAGTGTGTGATCCACAGCCTTGAAGATCAGTATCGAGGAAATCAATCTCCCTCATTCATAATAATATAATTAAGAACAAAACTAAATCAATGTTATCAATGTTAATTAATAGATCAAAGCAAAGTAACGAAATAACATCCGAGTGCGGAAATGATACCAATATATATATATATATATAAAAAAAAAAAAATAAAAATATATATAAAAAAAAAAATATATATATATATATATATATATATAAATATATATATATATATATATATATATATATATATATATATATAATATATATATATATATATGATCAAAATGTAGAGTGAGGAGAAATCTCACTCTATGAGTACAACGGAATGTAGTTCGAATGTCAAAAGAAGATTACAACCGATTTTCAAAAGAAAAGAAAGAAAGAAATAATTAAACTAAGCTAGAGTCTATTCTACTTTATAAAGAACGTATTCATAGACATAGACTTCAAAAATTAAGCTCGGACGCTCCACGGTAGGGCTAATCATGGTACGTAACATGATCACTCGAGGGATCATCACCGAGATCTTCATACTGCCAACATCTTGTGTGTAGTACGCTTCTTCAGCTTGCACTTCCTCATATTGGCCTTCATAGTCATCTATACTTGTAGAATAATCTAACAAAAGACATTTGTATAAAAGGAGTGAGTTCAAGAGAACTCAGCAAGGCAAGTAAATCCATAACAACATAAATAACATGATAGCAGATACATAGCATGATGCAATATGATATGAGACAGACAATGCATGTATGAGTCTAAATCTATAAATGCTGGTCTCTATAGGTAGACATGCTTTAAGTCATAGCACCATACTTTGTTGGGAAGGTCATTCACTCTCCCTCAACCATCTTGGTATCTTGCGCTCTGCCGGTGGTAGTTGGGTCTTGCATCCCTCTTGGACATCCCATGGTTGGGGTTTTGGTCACCTCTCTCTCACATTACCATTGGTCTAAGTATTGGCGCATGTCGGGTAAAGCCTAGCCAAATGCAAATCATCTACTTAGTTATATCAACTCAGATCCAAACACGTCCATTCCTCACTCGAGGCGATCCTTTCCGGTATCCTTCACACTAGAGTCGGTATAGTCCCAGACTACGGACTCATTAACCCTATTGGTCATCCACAAATAATAGACGGGAAGCTTTTGTGCCCTCTCATGGGTTGGCTACCAGTCTTGAGCACCCATGAGCCCAGGTCTACTAAATGCAACCCTACCAATGAATTGCCTCTCACGAGTATCCACAACGCGATTTATGTCCTCTCCCGAATTGGTTACCGGTCTTGGGCGCCCATAAACCCCCATTGCTACCACGGGTTACTCGGTCTCAATACCCCTTCGAATCGGGTCTGATATAATAGGGAATCCTAGCCAACACTGCTAGACAAATCCTAGGTATGACAACCAATAATCCGGAAAAGTGTCAAAGGGCACCATTGAAAATATCCCATACTATTTCCACTGATGTCCAAGGACAGAAATGTCAAAAGGACATTCCCCAATCCCAACTCATACCTAATCAATCACATTCCCAATTCAGTCATATCACACACAATTGATATCTCATCAAATGAAAGAGTATATAAAGACAAGATCAAATGAATAAGCAACATACATGAGTAAGTGTTCATACATGATCAAGTACATAAAGGAAATAAAAAAAAGAAGATCCTATTGTACTTACAACATTCATATCATAATAGAAACTACAACATCAGTAGCAAATCTAAGTGATTCCCAATTTAGAAACTAAGATCCACGCAATCTATGTTAATATGGTAACAATTGTCCTTACCTTAAATAGATTCAAAGATATACCGGACGGACAAGAGGATGGATCCAAAGTTAACAAACAAACCCTAGATAAGCATCATACAATCATTAGGAAGCAGTCCTAAAAGAATAAACATCAAACGAATCACAACGGACGAAGAAATTCCATTGTCATGCCGGGTAGATTGCTTGGGTTGATTGGTCCAATCGACCCAGGCAATCTGCCCAGTGAACAGTACACATCCAAAATCAGATTTTTGATCCGAAACCTATTCTACATGATCCGGAATGCTACGAAACTTGGAGGGAATGTCTAACATAGTAATCTAAGATTATCTAGCATATGTAAGACATCAAATGATGATAAAAACCAATACTTACTAATTTAGAATCATACTTTCTAATTTGGTAGAAAACATAGTTTTCAATGAAAACAAGCTCAACCCGACTTTGACAGTAAACTCAACCCGAACTCTATGTTCATTGGATTACTCTTATTGAAACTTTTTTTAAATGGAAAAAATTATCGGAAAAGAGAAAAATTGATTTTTTTTTTTGGGTAAGAAAAGGATTTATTGAAGGGGGCAAGACTGACAAATAGCATCCTGATTACAAAGATCCAGGAGCCATATAGTGGAAATCGACCAAATCATTCTACTTGTCAAGGATGAGACCCTCCTAGCTAGAGCATCTGCCACAGTATTAGCAGCTCTAGAGATGGATTCGATTACAAAGGAATTTAGAGCATTAAGGAACACTCTAATATCCTCCAATATTGGAGACACAAGGAAGGGATCCAAGTATGGAGGATCACTAATGATTCGCACCAGCTCTTCACAGTCAACTTCTATGGAAATGTTGGACAAGCCCATGCACACTAAGTGCTCCAAGCCCATCCTTAATGCCCACGCTTCGCCTTTCAAAACCGAACCACACACCACTTGATTGGAGCAGCCCATATCATTTTCCCCAAATGGTCTCAAAGGATCACACCTGCACCACCCCAACCGGTATCTTTAGCCTAGGAAAAATCTGTATTCAGCTTCAACCATCCTTCACACGGTGGCACCCAGTGATTCTTCCTCATTTCCTGTCTAGAGTCCATCATATCCATGGTACTCCAGAATTCTGCATGGCTTTTTTCTGCTTTCCAAATCACCTCCTCAGGCAGCCATATAGCTCCTTTAAAAATGAATTCATTTCTTGATAACCAAAGATTCCAACAGATATACACCAAGAGGCTGAAGGCTTCAGATTCATCTTCCTTGGATTTGAAACAAATCTTTCTCCAAGACTCTATCAAATGGGCCAACTTGAGGTTCTATTTCTCAAGGACAAGATAGGATAGCTTACATCCGAACCAAACAACTTTAGCATATGGGCATTCTAGAAGGATATGATCCATGGTTTCCAAGTGGTACCCACACCTTCAATAGCTAGGATCAATTGGAACCTGTCTTTTTCTTAAGTGGTCACCAATAGCATGGCCTTGGGCAAGGATCTTCCACATGAAAGATTTAAGCTTTGGTAAACATTTGCATATCCATACCTTATTCCACACATGTGGTTGAATTAGCTCCCAATCATGAACTCTTGAACTCGAAGCTGCTCTTCTTGCCTTGTGATCTGTCTCATTAAGAAGCATGTGGTAAGCAGATTTAATTGAGAAAATACCTCTCTTGTATCCACCCCAAATGACCTTATCGTTTACTTGATTCAAACTTATTTTGATCTTTAAAATAGCTTCAATGTCTTCCCTTTCAAAAAGTTGTTCTAGTAGAGTTACTTTCCAAGAGTGATGCTCATTGTCAATTAACTCACCTACCCACTTCACAAGACAGTTAGGGTGTTTAGGGGTGCTAACTTTAAGACCATGGATTGACGGCAGCCAATTATCCTCCCAAACATTGATATTGCTTCCATCGCCAACAACCCAAAATAAGCCTTTCTTTAAGACCTCCCTCCCCTTAAGGATGCTTTTCCATCCCCAAGAAGGTTTATTCCCTTCCTTAGCCTCCAAGAAGGAACCTTTAGGGAAATAGGAAGCTTTAAGAACTTTAGCCCATAGTGAATCAGGATTCTCCCAGAGTCTCCAAGCAACCTTAGCCAAAAGAGCTTGATTATGCATTCTAGGATCTTTGAATCCCAGACCTCCTCTCTCCTTAGACCGACACAAGCGAGTCCAAGATATCCAATGCACTTTATTTTTTTGTTCCTTTTGACCCCAATAGAAGTTAGAAATTGACTTTCTAATGGTATCATGTGTAGATGTGGGAAGCCAAAAATGAGAGGGCACATAAGTAGACATGGAACAAGCAATAGATTTGATTAAAACCTCATTCCCCGCTTGAGATAGCAATCTTTGTTTCCATCCTTGCACTTTTCCAGAGACCTCCCCAATATCTTTAAATACTTTTTTTTTTGAAACACCAAACTCCATTGGAAAACCAAGATATTTTGATGGACCATCTCCCTATTTTATCTTTGTAATACGAAAGAACCACCTTTTGATTCATGAAGGGGTGTTGGGAGAGAATGTGATGCATGACTTGTTGAGATTCACCTCTTGGCTGCTAGCATGGCAATAAAGCTCCAAACACTATTGGAGGTTTATCACTTTCTCCAGATTCATTTCTGAGAAGAGTAAACAATCATTTGCAAATAGTAGATGTGAAATAGAGGGCCCCTCCCTTTGACTTTGATGCCACAAATTTGTTTCTCAATTTATGCTTTCTCAATAATTGATGTGAGTACCTAAGACCATAGTATAAACAGAAAAGGAGAAAAGGGGTCCCCCTGTCGGATACCCTTAGAGGGGGAGAAAGACTACTTTTCAACACCATTCACCAAAAGCAAGTACGAAACCGATGAAATGCATTCCATTACCATGTCAATCCATTTGACACAAAAGCCAAGATGCTTTAAAGTTGATGCAATAAAAGACCACTCAAGGCAATCATATGCCTTTTTCATATCAAGTTTTAAACCTAGCAACTTCTTTTTCCCTTTTTTTTTGATGTTTGACATAATGAAACAATTCATGGGCTACGAACACAATGAGGAAAAGAATGCATATTCATTTTTCTTGAATAATAAGAAATATTTGTTGACTCCATTGAAAAATATTCTTCTTCATGGTACCTCAAAAGATGAAAAAGAAAATTTTTTTTTCTTTGAACAACCTTGTAAATAAAATAATTCTATGGCATATGCTCTTGTTGGACGACAAACATGTGAAATACAGAAGAAAATAAAACATGTGAAATAGCGAAGAAAATAGACATTCCTAAGTGTATAGAAGGGACATCGAACACCAAATTGATTTGGTGCGGGTGCCACCTCACCAAATTTACAACATTATATAATGAGTTCAAACGAGCATGCCGAGTTATAAAGGCAAGTTGAAGAGTTATTACAAAAATGGCTTATTCAAGAAAGTTTTTTGCCCATGTGTCGTTCCCACTCTTCTTACTCCAAAAATGGATCTTGGAGGATGTGTGTCGATAGTAGAGCAATAAATATAATTACGGTTAAGTATAGGTTTCCCATTCTCCGATTAAATGACATGTTTGAGATGTTGCATGGTGCAAAAATATTTTATAAACTTGATCTTAAAAATGGTTATCACCAAATTCGCATTCAATCGAGTGATGAATGGAAAACTGCTTCCAAGACACAGGAAAGACTTTATGAATGACTTGTGAAGCTATTTGGCTTATCCAATGCACCAAGTACCTTTATGAGATTGATGACTCAACTACTTAGACCTTTTATTGGAAAAATTTTTGTTGTTTATTTTGATGATATTCTCATCTTTGATTCTTCTTATGATGGATATATTTGTCATGTGTTTCAAATTCTTGATGTTTTATGAAAAGAAAAATTATATTTAAACCTCACTAAATGTTCTTTTGTAGTCAAAAGTGTTTATTTTTTAGGTTTTATTATCACATCACAAGGAGTTAAAGCGGATGAAGTAAAGATTAAGGCAATTGTGGCTTGGCCAATTCCACGGTCCTTAACCGAAGTGAGGAGCTTCTATGGTTTGGCTACATTCTACCGACACTTTGTAAAAACTTTAAGTACTGTTATTGTTCCGGTAATCAATTGTCTCAAATCTAAATCTTTTATTTGGACCTAAGATACTAATAAGAGTTTTAAACTAATTAAACAAAAATAAACCGAGGCTCTAATTCTTTCTTTGCCTAACTTTGATGAAATATTTAAAGTTGAATGTGATGCTTCACATATAGGTATTGGAGCCGTTTTAAGCCAAAAGGGTCACTCCATAACTTAATGATGCCAAAAGACGCTACTCTACTTATGACCTTGAATTTTATGTTGTTGTGCAAGCTTTACAATTTTGACGTCATTATTTGATTCACAAAGAAATTTGTCTTGTATACTGACCATGAGACTATAAAGTTCTTGAATTCTCAAAAGAAATTGAATTCAAGGCATGGAAAATGGGTCTATTTTGTAATTCGTTATAAATCTGGTACTAGGAATAAGGTTGCTGATACTCTTAGTTGTAAACATTGTCTTCTCAAGACATTGTCTTATGAAATCATTGGGTTTGATATTTTACCGAAAAGTTACAAAAATGATCCATATTTTGCAAAGGTTTGGGAAGAATGAGAAAATAATAAAATTGATAATTTTAACATTTATATGGATACTTGTTTAAGGGAAATCAATTTTGTCTACCAAATGGGTCTCTAAGACTTTGTGTCATCTTCAAACTATATGGCGGTGATTTAGATTTTAGGAGACCATTTTGGAAGAGAAAAAACTTTAGCATTAGTTAAAGACCATTATATTTTTGCCCAAAATTAAAGCATGATGTGGAAAGATATGTATGTTAAGCAATGTATAGTATGCTAAAGGGCCAAAGGAAAAGCTCAAAATCATGGGCTTTATCAACCATTACCTATACCAAATCAACCTTGGGAAGACTTGAGCATGGACTTTATTGTAGGACTCTCAAGAACTCAAAGAGGTTTCGATTATATTTTAGTAGTGGTAGATAGACTTTTAAAAATATCTCATTTCATTCCTTGCAAGAATACCTCCAATGCCTCAAATGTAGCGAGACTATTTTCAAAGAAATAGAAAGGCTACATGGTGTTCCTAAGACAATTACCTTAGATCACGACACTCGTTTTGTGAGTCACTTTTGGATTACTTTGTGGAGACTTATAGGCACTAAACTACAATTTTAAAGTGCTTATCATCCACAAACCGATGGTCAAACCGAGATTGTGAATGAGTCACTTGGTGATTTGCTTCATTGTCTTGTAGGTGACCATTCGCTACAATGGGACTTGATTCTACCGCAAGTGAAGTTTGCCTACAATAGTTTGAATTGTCGATCCACTTAAAAATATCCCTTCAAGATAGTATATGGAAGAAGCCTAAGTCACATTTTAGATCGTGTTCCAATTCCAAATCATAATAAGAGAAATCTAGAAACGGCAAACTTGCAAATCATATTTATGAAATTCAGTAGCACAACTTCAAAGAGCCAATAAACGATACAAATAAGATGCCAATATTCATCAATGCCATGTGGAATTTGAAGAAGATGACTTGGTGATGGTATATTTACTAAAAGAGAGGTTTCCAAGTGGAGCATACAACAAACTCAAGAAAAAGAAGATTGGTCATTGTTGCATCCTTAAGAAAATAGGACATAATGCCTACCACATTGAGCTACCCAAAGGCATGAATATTACTCATATTTTTAACATCTCAGATCTATATCACGGGGGAGGATGATGAAGTCAAGACAACGATCAAAAGCATTAAAAGCTCTTGATAGTTTAACCCCCCCCCCTTTCTCTAAGGTCTCTCTCTCTCTACCCTCATAGTGAAGATCAACATTTGCATTGTCTTTGAATATTGGATCCTTTGGCTACAACACTTTTCCTTGGACTACCTTGTTCAATTCTATAAAATATTTATTAATGCCGCACATGTGATTACTAGTGCTAGTATCAAAGAACCAAGTATGCTTTTAATCTTTTCCATCTCCTCTATAGGTCAGCAACACTATAGATTGTTCATTTCTTCTTCTTTTGTAGCAAGGTGAGTGTTTTTCTTTTCTTTGATCTTTGTATCTAGCAATTCTTGGCATTCATAGGTGAGATGCCCATATTTCTTGCAATATAGCACTGATTTTGGGATCTTTCATTTCTTTGAGTGTAAAGACCACGTCCTCTTGATCTCCAACCTCAACCTCTTATATTGGATCATTCTCGATCAAGATTATTTTATTCTCTCCATCCTCCATGTATCACCACAATTGCTATTGTTGTTGCCTCGAACGTTCCTCATCTCGATTCCATCATCCATGATTTCCTCGTCCTCAATCTTTGCTACTTGGACTTTCATCTTTGATAGATAATCTGCTCAGTAGAGCTTAATCCAAGATTTCACTAGGATTTTGATTTCTATTTATCTTTTGCTCATGAGCTTGGAGAGAACCCATAAGCTCATCTATAGATATCGTGCATAGATCCTTAGATTCCTTGATCGCCGCCACAAGCTCAAATTTAGGAACAAGGGATCTAAGGATATTTTCCATAATCTGAATATCATCTAGTATTTCTTCATTTATTTTCATTTGATTATTAATAGTTTGAACTCGACTAAAGTAATAAGAAATAGACTTGATATACTCATTCTAAAAGTTTCAAATTCATCTCTTAGAGCTTGAAGGCATATCTTTTTAGCTTTATCAACGCCTTGATAGGATTTCTGCAGAATATCCCACGTTGCTTTGCTAATTTGGCATTTGAAATCTTCTCGAACACTAATTCATCAACACATTGATAAATGAGGAATAGAGCTTTCTTATCTTTCTTTCTTGACTCCTTCAACGCACTTTTTATGCATCATACAAGGTTGATTTTGCAGGTGGTTCCATATAACCTTCACCGACAATCTCCCACAGATCTTGAGATCCAAACAGTACCATCATCTGAATACTCCAATTATCATAATCGAACTTCGTTAATTTAACAATCTAAATCTGGATCATATTCAACATCCCGTATCAAGTTGATGCTGCCGAATCAACTAAAATTGAACAGGACTATAATACCATGTGTTGGCATAGCGAAATGATAGTGTAACACATTCACAAAGATATACTCATAAGAAATAAAACTTAAAATAAAATAAAATTGTACGAAGGACAAATAAACTTTACACACAACTAAGGTGTTGTAGCACCTCCTTTCTAAAAAAAAAGGCTCTGTTTCTCTTTCTTCCTCAAAATTACATTACTACAAATGAGATGACTCACTTCTATGTATAAGGAATCCAAAATGAATAAAATAATAATTTCTTTCTTCAGTGTTCTACTTCTTTCCGCAATATTCTATTTTCTTCTTAGGACTTCTACATTCTTCTTCAAATTTCCACTCTCTTCTATAATATTCTACAAGATTCTATAATATTCTTCAAACTTCTTCTTCTTTCTACGACCTTTTTCAAACTTCTTCTCCTTTCTTTAGAATTATACGATCTTCTTCGAAGTTCCTCTAATTTCTTCAAAATTCGATGGCTTTCTTCAAACTTCTTCTTTCTTCAAGACTCTTTGACCTTCTTCAATCTTCTTCTTGTTTATTCAAAGTTCTATGACTTTCTTCAAGTTCCTTCATCTTTCTTTAGAATTTTACAGCCTTCTTCATACTTCTATATCTTTCTTCAAGCTTCTTCAAATTTCTCTTCACAAGTCAGTTTGATCTTTAACAGGGCCCACATGTAAATAATAATTAAAATAATCAGACCTCCAGTGGGTTCCATTCAAGTTTGTGGTAAAAGAAACTCGATGGAGCACATTTGGAGAGGTGATCTAGACTCAAATTTAAGACCTCATGTTGGCATGAGAGTCCTTTCTTGTTATGTCCGATATTTAACCTTTAAACATTCTAATTCTAAATTTTTTTAAAAAGACTCTTATTTTATGTAATTGCTAACCAGCACTCCCACATGTTCGAGTACAATCACCTCCGTATTTGCTTCATTCACGACAAATTTTGTTGAAATTCATGTGAAAGTCACTATAGGTTCCTACTTTTAAATTAACTTTATCATTTAGTACAGCAGCGTGTATCCATGGTTTTTCCTTCCCCTCCCCAAAGTTCCAGTAATTGGAACGTTTGGATGTCCAGGCAGCTTCCTTAGATATTTACTTTAGACCTGGAATCTTGATTATGATTTCTCAAGTGAAGCTACCTCGCCACAATAATACCGCCTAACAAATAATTGTTGATGGTACAAGGTATCTGATTGAATAGAGGGAAGTCCAAAAAGATATGTTAATTTAATGGGAATGCAATCCAATATCAGCCATTCATTCTTTCTTCTATAAATGCAAGGCAGTATGCTAGCAAGATCTCTATCCATCCACGGCAAGCAAGCAAGCAAGTGCCGCCCAGAAGCCTCACGCTGTGTGCATTCCATTCCCAGCACAAGGCCACGTTAACCCAATGATGGAAGTAGCAAAGCTTCTCCACTCAAGAGGTTTCCATATCACCTTCGTCAATACTGAGTTCAATCACAGACGTTTATTTCGATCCAAAGCTCCAGGTGCTCTCAATGGTTTCAATGATTTCCAGTTCGAAACCATACCAGATGGGTTGCCACCATCCGACCGTGATGCTACACAAGATGTTCCCACACTATGCGATTCGGTAGCAAAGAACTGCTTGGCTCCCTTCCGTGAGCTACTGAAAATGCTCAATTCCTCCTCCACCGTACCCCATGTCTCTTGCATTGTTTCTGATGGAATCACGAGTTTCTCCATCCAAGCTGCCAAGGAACTAGGCATCCCTATGGTTCAATTTTGGACTGCCTCAGCTTGTGGCTTGATGGGTTATCTACAATATGCGGAGCTTATCAAAAGAGGCATATTTCCACTCCAAGGTACTCTTTCCCAAGTATTAGTTTGTAAGTTTTCTGTATTTCAACATATTGAATGTCTTTGCAATATTGAAGATATCTGGGTCTCTGATTTGTCTTCTTTGATGGGCCCACCAGATGAGGAGGATATCACCAATGGCTATCTTGACACACCCATTGATTGGATACCTAGCATGAAAGATATCAGGCTCAACGATCTCCCAAGCTTTCTCAGAACAACGGATCCCAATGATATTATGTTCAATTTTCTTGGTAACGAAGCACAGAATTGTTTGAAAGCACCTGCCATTATATTGAACACATTCGATGATCTGGAACATGAGGTCTTGGGTGCAATTTCATCCAAGTTTCCTCACATATATATTATCGGCCCAATAAAGTTGCTGGAACAAGACATCCCTAAGTCCAGATCCCCTCCATCGAGCCTTTGGAAAGAGGACCTTAATTCCCTGGAGTGGTTGGATAAATGGGAACCCAACTCAGTTGTTTATGTGAGTTTTGGAAGCATAACTGTTATGAGTGAGCAACACCTGAGAGAGTTCGCATGGGGGTTGGCAAATAGCAAGTATCCCTTCTTGTGGATCACCAGACCTGATGCTGTGATGGGTGAATCAGCAATCTTGCCGGAGCATTTCTTAGAAGAAACCAAAGATAGAGGATTGGTGACGAGCTGGTGCCGACAAGACAAAGTGCTCTGCCATCCCTCCACAGGTTTGTTTCTTACACACTGTGGATGGAACTCTATGATTGAAAGCATATGTGGAGGCGTGCCAGTTATATGCTGGCCCTTCTTCGCCGAGCAGCAAACTAATTGCAGATATGCTTGCACCACTTGGGGCATGGGTATGGAGATCGACCCTGATGTAAAGCGAGACTAGATCAAGACTCTTGTTAGGGAAATGATGGAAGGAAAAAGAGGGAAGGTGATGAGAAAGAAAGCCTTGTCTTGGAAGGAGAGAGCAGAAGCTGCTGCTAGAAATGGAGGGTCTTCTTACAGTAACTTTGAACGAGTAATTAAGGATATGCTTCAACCAAGTGAGTGAGGCAGTCTAGTTAGTTTTTGGCCTCTGCAGAGACAACATAGCTCCTCAACCTAGGCGGCATGAGAAGCTCGGAATGTTAAAATAAAGTAGTAAAAGAAATTCCATACAATAATTCTCATCTATATAGGTACAATTGGAGCATGTTGATTATTTGTGCACACGTCTGAAGAGGTCACAGACTCACAGGTTTGGCTCTCCCCTGGTTTATGTAGTAGTCCCCATTGCCCAACCCCTAGGACAGTGCTATTCTTCCAGCTTTATGTAGTAGTTATTGGGAAAAATATCGATAAACGGTTTACTCTTTATATAAAATGTATTAATGAATAATGCCTGTGTGAATAGAGTTGTGAATAGTGCCTGTGTGGGGCCCACGTGAATAGTACTTGTATAGGACCCACATGAAAGATAACAAAATAAATAATCACAAAAAAAGCACAGACACAACAATATACGTGGTTCGGCTTTGCCTACATCCACGGGCGTAATGAGACCTTTCACTATGAGAAAGTAGTAATACAACTCTTGTACAATGCTTGGATTTATAACCAAAACCACCTGTATCCAAAACTAAATACCCCTGTACACCTACTCTCAACTCACACTCTCAACTCTAGAAGAGTTTCACACCCACTACTCCAACACGAAAAAGCACCTCACTCAAACCTCCAAAATCCTGCACTTAATGAGTTCTCTCGTGAGTTCTCTTGCTCACTTACTTTTTCCTCAAGCAAACTTCCCGTTTATTTATAGATGGGGAGGTGAACTTTTATGAGAGAAACAAACTCTCACATTACTTGCATTTTTCATCATGCAATTAATGACATCTTGACATTTACATATTTGCATTTATAAAGAGATAAGGAGAAAAGGAGAAAAGACCTTTATCTTCCTTTAACACATGTTTATTTCTTTTTGTCAACAAAGAGGGCTGAAGAAATGCACCAAATTTAGTCAAATTTGGTGTGTGTCCTCTTGTGAGGAGGACCACAATAAACTCCCCCTCTGACTCATAAGGAGGGACAACTCATGCCTGCCACGCTTCTACAGTACTCATGTTTGCCTTTTGGTAAAGCCTTTGTCATCATATCTTCTCCATTTCTGTCAGTATGGATTTTCTCAAGCTGCAACTGTTTCCGTTCCAATACATCTCATACCCAATGATACCTTATATGGATGTGTTTGGATTTATAATGGAAACTCGGATTTTTACTTATATGAATTGCAGTTTGGCTGTCCCAATGAACGGCATACTTTTCTTGTTTCAAATTGAGTTCTTGAGTGAATTGCTTCATCCACAACATCTCTTTACGTGCTTCAACAACAACGATGTATTATGCTTTGGTAGATGACAAAGCCACACATTTTTGCAGTTGCCATGATATTGCTCCCCCTACAAATGTAACTAGATATCCTGATGTGGATTTTCTGGAGTCAATGTCTCCACCAAATCCAGCATATGTATATGCTTGTAACATAGGTTGCTGGCCTCCAAAACATAGAGAAATGTTAATAGTACCTTTAAGATATCTCATTATCCACTTCACTGCTTCCCAGTGTTCCTTTCCAAGATTGGATAGAAATCTACTAACAAATCTTACTGCATGTGCAATATCAGGTCTAGTACAGGCCATGGCATACATCAGGCTTCCTATTGCTGAAGAGTAGGGAATGCGTTTCATTTCATCCCTTTCTTCTTCAGTTAATGGACTTTGTCCATTACTCAACTTGAAATGACTACAAAGGGGAGTACTTATAGATTTTGCTTTGCTCATATTAAATCTTTCAAGTACCTTTTGCACATACCTTTCTTGTGATAGCCATAACTTTCATAGCAAAGGACTTGCTCAATTGTTTCTTCAACCTATCAATTTTATTGACATCTTGACCAACAATCAATATGTCATCAACATAGAGCAAGAGAATAAATGACTGATGCTGTTCTGTTATACCCATCATCCATCATAAATGAATCAAACTTCTTGTACCATTGCCTTGGTGCTTGTTTCAAGACATACAAGCTCTCTCTTAACCTACAGACTATGTGTTTCTTACCTTTGACTTCAAAACCTTTTGGCTGCTCCATGTAAATTTCTTCCTGCAAATCTCCATGGAGAAAGGCCGTCTTTACATCTAGTTGATGGCTTTCAAAATATATACTAGTAGCTAAAATTAACACCACCCGTATAGAGGACATTTTTACTACAGGTAAAAAAATTTCATCGAAGTCAATACCTTTCTTTTGCCTAAATCCCTTCACGACCAATCTTGCGTTGTACCTTGGTTGTGAGCTTTTCTCTTGGGCTTTTAGCTTAACCCCATTTGTTCTCGAGTGCTTTCTTACCTTCAGGTAACTTTACCAGGTCATATGTGTGGTTCTTATGCAGAGAATCCATCTCTTCTTGCATAGCTTTCAACCACTCATCTTTATGCTTGCTGTCATTTGCTTCTTCAAAGCATTCTGGTTCACCTGCATTTGTTAGCATAACAAATTGATTAGGTGAATACCTGGTAGATTGATGTTGTGGCTTGGTGGATCTTCTTAACTCAAGCTCAACTGGTGATTCATGAGCCGGTTGCTCCATTTGTTCACCATTGGTGGGAGTATTGTTGTTGTCACTATCACCATCGCCTTCTTGAACGTCTCCTCCTTCTGCTTTGCACTGATGGTGAGTGTTTGGACCAAGGTCAATAAGATCGTCATTATATGGTTGAGGCTTCTCGATCTTATCAAAGTCTTGGATCGTTTGGTCTTTTAGAAATACCACATCTCTGCTTCTGATCACCTTCTTGTCAATTGGATCCATAACCTGTAACCAAACTTGTCAGTAGCATAACCAAAGAAAATACATTGTTTTTCTTTCTCATCAAGTTTGGTTCGTTCGTCTTTTGGGACGTGCACAAACGCTCTGCAGCCGAACACCTTCAAGTAGTTATAGGATACCTCATTTTCACTCCAGACTCGATGAGGAACATCTCCATTCAGAGGGGCTGAAGGGGATAAGTTGATTAGGTGAACGGTGGTGCACATTGCTTCTCCCCAATAACATTGTGCCAACTTTGCATGTAAAAGCATACATCAATTCTTTCAATAATGGTGTGGTTCATCCTTTCAGCTACACCATTATGTTGTGAGGTCTTTGGAACAATCTGTTCGTGGCGAATTCCACACTCCTTACAGTACTCTTCAAATGCTCCACTGTACTCACCTCCATTGTCAATATGGACACATTTAAGAGTTTTACTTGTTTCTCTTTCAACAGAGGCATTAAAAATTTTAAATACATCAAAAACTTGATCCTTAGTTTCTAATGTGTATGCCCACACTTTTCTAGATGCATCATCTATGAAATTTACAAAATAAAAAGCTCCCCCAAGAGTTTTTACTTTCATAGGACCACATATATCCGAATGCACTAATTCCAAAATTTTTCTTTTTCTTTGGGGAGAGGTTCTATTAAAGGTAACACAATGTTGTTTTCCCTTTAAACAATGAACATGTTGTTTTAGGTGCATACCTTTAATGTTTGGCAAAAGATTCCTTTTTGTGAGAATTTGCATACCTTTCTCACTCAGGAGGCCAAGTTTTTTATGCCAAAATTCTGCAGTGGACTCTTCCTCTACTGCAATTACTTTGGCTTTGCATATTTGCACTTATGTTTTGTACAAAGTGCAACATTTGCTACCTCTTTCCATCACTAGAGATCCTTTGCTAAGTTTCCATTGACCATTTGGAAAATGGTTATGGTATCCCTCTTCGTCTAGCTTTCCTGCAGAGATTAGATTTAAATGGAGTTCTAGCACATACCTAACTTCTTTGAGAACCAATTGGCATCCAACATTTGTCTAGATGCACACATTACCTTTTCCCACGATTTTTGAAATGCCATTGTTGCCCATCTTTATTGTACCAAAATCACCTGATTCAAAAGTGGTAAAGAATTCTTTGTAAGGGGTAACATGGAAGGATGCACCTGAATCAATGACCCAATCTGAGTCATGGCATGTAGAAGTGAGGCAAAACTCATCACTAGTTGAGACAATGATAATATCTCCATCTGAGCTAATGGCAATGGTTTCTTGGTCTTCTTTGTCCTCACTTTAGTTTTTCATTCGTGCCTTAAGCTTTTTGCAATCTTTTTTCATATGCCCTACCTTTTTATAGTAGTAGCATATGATCCTGCTTCTTGACTTTGATCTTCCATGTGATTTTTCACGAAGATGAGGCAGTCTAGTTTTACTTCTCCCTCGCTTCTCAATGACAAGGGCTTCACTGTGAGATGAGATCGAGGATTTTCTCCTTGTCTCTTCATTCAATAGGCTTCCAGCCACTATATAAATTGTGAGCTTTCCTTCTGGAGCCAAGTTGCTAAGGGATACAACTAAAGTCTCCCAGTTTTCTGGCAACGAACTTAGCAATAATAAAGCCTGCAACTCATCATCAAGTGTCCTTTTGATAGAACTGAGTTGCTTAACAATACTTTGTACCTCATTTAAGTGTGTTGCCACAGATCTTCCTTCATTGTATTTGAGATTTACAAGTCTCCTGATAAGGAATGCCTTGTTGCAAGCGGATTTTCTCTCATACAGACATTCTAGCTTTTTCCATAATGAATGCGCCGAACTTTCTGTGGAAACATGATGATAAACATAATCATCTAATCATTAGCGAATGAAGCCAATGGCTTTTCGATCTAGGACTTTCCATTTCGCTTCAGACATCTACTTTGGTTTTTACGATATACTTTCTATGGGAGACTACAAGTCTTTGCAATATAGCAAATCTCCCATCTTGGATTTCCATATCAGCCAGTTGCTCCCATTCAAACCGATCATCCATCCTACGATGCTTGCCTCCATCGACATCTTTTACAAACAGTCATGTGAACCAAGCTCTGATACAACTTGTTGGGAAAAATACAGATAGACGGTTCACTCTTTTTCTGCCTGTGTAAAAGGTCGACAGAAAAAAACAATACAAAAATGCATTCATGAATAGTGCCCGTGTGAATAGCGCTGGTGTGGGGCCCACGTGAATAGTACTTGTGTGGGACCCATGTGAAAGATAACAAAATAAATAATCACCAAAGAAGCATAGACAAAACAATATACATGGTTCGGCTTTGCCTACATCCACGAGCGTAATGGGACCTTTCACTATGAGAAAGTAGTAATACAACTCTTGTACAGTGGTTGGATTTATAACCAAAACCAACCCTGTATCCAAAACTGGATGCCCCTAGAAGAGTTTCACACCCACTACTCCAACACATAAAGCACCTCACTCAAACTTTCAGAACCCTGCACTTAATGAGTTCTCTCGTGGCCAACGTAGAGCTATTCTAGTGGTGAAACCAACACCTCTTAGTGAAGAGGTCGTGGGTTCGACTATTGCTAAGGCATATTAATATCCCCATCCCCTATCTTAATGAGCCCCTTTGTAAAAAAAAAAAAAAAAAAAAAAAAAAAGAGTTCTCTCATGAGTTCTCTTGCTCACTTACTTTTTTGTCAAACAAACCTCCCATCAATTTATAGATGGGGAGGTGAACGTTTATGAGAGAAAAAAACTCTCACATTGCTTGCATTTTTCCTCATGCAATTAATGACATCTTGACATTTACATATTTGCATTTATAAGGTGGTAAAGAGAGAAGACATTTATCCTCCTTTAACACATGTTTATTTCTCTTTGACATCAAAGAGGGGCTGAAGAAATGCACCAAATTTGACTAAATTTGGTGTTTATCCTCTTGTGAGGAGGACCACAATAGTAGTCCCCCGGTTTTAACATCAAATTAGTTGTAGCTAATTTGTAATTATGCATGTAGATGCCATGTAATTTATGAGACAATAGTTAGGGGTCACTAGTGTGAAATCCAACCCTAACCTCGACCCGGAAACTTTGATGTTTGTAGGTCTGAAGATCCGAAGTGAAGGAAGAAGTCAACTATGGACCATCTCAATGGAAGACATGGTGTTTGACCCGGAACCCATGGAAGTTGATGATGTTGTTCCATACTTGGAAGCTTTGGCAGATTTAGAAAGAAACTATTACTTGATGAAGGTGAGATTAGTTGATGGACTTAAAGCTTAGTTGGACATGGTTTAAGGCATTCCTCTATGCTAGGTAAGTCATATGTTGAGTTGGGAGAAGCCCATTGGATTTGGAAGAGGTTTGGACCTTGATATCCCTATTTAGGCCTTGCTGTCATGCTTGGTCGACTGGTTGGTTGACTAGGCCAGTCGACCACTCAATCGACCAACAGGGACCAAATCTTTGAAGATCCTCTGTTTAGGTCGTTTGATGCTCTATATATTAGAACTACGTGTTTCTTAGCCTCTTTTGTTTCTAAAACCCTTAGAGAACGTGGAGAACCCCTCTCAAAGCCTCTCTTGTTGTTGAAGAAGATCTACTTGCAAGTTTTCAAGTTTTCATCTCTTGTTCTTCAATCAAAGGTTAGTAATCTCTAATACTTCTATTAATTTACTCTTGCATGATCTAATTCTTATTACTATAATTATGAAGAAGGTATTGCATCCTTGCAAATACCTTTTCTACAATCTCCATGTTGAGAATGAATCTCCATTCATTCCAATGATCTTCGTACTTGATAATAGCCATGATTCTTATGATTTCTTCATAAAGCCATGATCATTCCTTTGATTTGTTTTCTCTAGTGTGTTAGATCTATTTTCATGTTAGGTTCATGTATGATCTACTGTTAATGTTCTACTAGAATGAGATCTTATCATCTCTAGTTCCACTCTTGATTCATAGCTTGTTTCATTGAAAACTATGATTTTTACCAAATTAGAAAGTCATGTTTCCAAATTAGTAAGTATTGTTTTTGACCATTGTTGGTGTCTAATTTATGCTAGTTAGTCTTAGATTACTATTCCTAATGTTCCTTTGAAATTTCGGAATGTTTTGAATCTCGGAAGATGAGTTTCGGATCAAAATTCTGAATTCTACTGCGTACTATTCATGTGGTCGAATGCTTGGTCGATTGGTCCAAGCTACCACCCAATCGACCAAGACTGATAGTAGCTATGTTCTTCATCCGATTTGATTCGTTTGACTTCTACTCTTCTAGGCCTTTTTCCTAATGATGCATCTATGCTCATTTAGGGTTTATTTGCTAACTTTGGAACCATTCTCTTTTGATCTTTGAATTTTCATCGAAGCTAATTAAGGTAAGGACATTTGTTTCCATATTAACTTAGATTGTGTGAATCATAGTTTCTAATTTGGGAAACACATGGTTTTGCTACCGTTATTACATTTTCTATTATTAATGTTACTGCTGTAAGTACAGTAGGACCTTATTCATGTTTTTACTTTATGTACTTGATCATATACGGATACTTATTCATGTATGTTATTTATTCAATTTATCATGTCTTTATGTATTCTTTTATATGAAAGATATCAGTTGTGTATGTTACAACTGAATTGGGACTGTGATTGATTAGGTACGATTTGGGATTGGGGAATGTCCTTTTGACATTTTTGTCCTTGGACATCAGTGGGAATAGTATGGGATATTTCCGATGGTGCCCTTTGATGTTTTCTCGAATTATTGTTTGTCATACCTAGGGCTTGTCTAGCGGTGTTTGGCTAGGATGTCCCTATAATATCAGACCTGATTCGGAAGGGTATTGAGACCAAGTAAGCCATGGTAGCAATGTGGGTTTGTGGACACTCAAGACCGGTGAGTTATATCCGTGAGAGGACATGGATCACATTGTGAGGGCCATTCATTGGTAGGGTCGAAATTAGTAGACTTGGGCTCATGGGCACTCAAGACCGGTGAGTTATATCAATGAGGGGACATGAGAACTTCCTGTCTATTACTTGTGGATGACCAATAGGGTTGATGAGTACGTAGTCCGAGTTGGTTGTAGCCATCGGATACGATGACTCTAGAGGGAAAGGTAACGGAAAGGATCGCCCGAGGCGAGGAATGGAAGTATCCAACCCTAAGTTGATATAACCAAGTAGATGACTTGCATTTGGTTAGACTTGACCTTAACATTCGCCAATACTTAGACCAATGGTGATGTGAGAGAGCGGTGACCTAAACCCTAGCCAAGGAATGTCTCGAGGGATGCATGACCCAATTACCAATGGAGGACCCAAGATACCGGAATGGTTGAGGGAGAGTGATTTGAGACCTACCCAAAGAAGTATAGTGCTATGACTTAAAGCATGTCTGCCAATAGAGACCAGCATACATAGAGTTAGATTCATACATACATTGCCTGCCTTATATCATTTTGCATCATGTTTTGTTGTGTTATCATGCTTTACTAAGTTGCTATGGATATAACTTGTCTTGCAGAGTTCTTTTGAACTCACTCCTTTTTGTGCAAATATCGTTGTTAGATTATTCTATAGGTACTGACGAGTATGACGGCTAGTACTATGAAGCGCAAGCCGATGATGCATACTACTCTCAAGGTGCTAGCGGTTACGAAGATTACGGTGAAGATCCCTCATGTGATCATGTTGTGTACCAGGATTAGCCCTACCTTGGAGTGGAACCGGCTGTGTTTAGTTTCTCTGTTTATGTTTATGAAGTTACACTTTATAATTCAAAAGAGACCTTAGTTTAGTTTGATTATTTCTTTCTTTTTCTCTTTTTGGAATCAGTTGTAATCTTTCCTTTTTAGTTTTCGAGCTACATTTCCACTGTGATATGTGGAGTGATTTTCCGCACACTCTACATTTTGATTATTATATTGGTATCATTCTTTCCGCACTTAGATTATATTGTCATTCTCTCTTCTTATGTTGATCGCTTTGTTTATATTATTTTACATTGATTTTATCTTGTTCATGATTGTGTTATTGTATATGTGGGAGTATGATTTCCTCGATACTTGATCTTCTAGGCTGTGGATCACACACTTAGGTATGCCAGGTAGGGTACCGGTTGGGTGGATGTGACAGCTAGTTTCACCCCAAAAAGTAGAGCCTTGTTGAAGCAATTGATATCCCAAAAACCTAGACCCTCTTCATTTTTCTTTTTACACAAGATTTCACATTTGACTTAGTGTTGCCCTTTCCCTTTATCATTTTTCCACCAAAATTTTCTAATAAGTTGCTGCAATTTAAAACATAGAACATTGTAGAGCAGAAAACAAGACATTGCATATACAAGGAAAGCAAATGCCACAACCTTGATTAATTGGCACTTCCTTACCAGCAGGGGACAATGACTTGGCTCTCCATCCATTAAGCTTGGATGTGAGTCTCTCAAGGATGAAAACAAAGGTCTGCATTTTTGGTTTACTTTACGAAGAAGCAAGACCCAGGTAAATACCATGATTCTGAACTTCCTGAATATCTAAAGTGGACAAAATATCAGTCTCGAGAGCCTGAGGAGTTCTACCACTAAAAATGATTAATGACTTATCTGGATGCCGCTATGGATTTTTATCAGGTCCATTTTTTACAAGGAAATGGACCATCCATTTCCTTGTCAAATGGACGACGCCGTCCAACCTATATCTAACAATTAAGAATAAGCCTTTTATCTTTCAAATATCTTCTCCTTCCTCTCTCTCTCTCCCGCATTTCATGATCTTCTCTTTTTCTACACAACTGATGGTGGCAACCACGACAACGGACAACCCTTCAACTTCACCGGTTTCTCCAAATCTCACCCATTGGATATGTCAACCACAACAACCAAGACGGGTTGCCACACCATCTCCTCGATGGTTTTAGATCAGTAGTCACGGTACCCCCACCTACTTTCCTTTTTTTCTCTGTCGCTGCTATGAGGTTGAAATCCTCTATTTGGATTTGTTTGGTTTTAGTATGATTATCTACTGGTTACCAAGATGATAATAAAAGTAGAAACCTTTGAATTTCATTTGAATATAATTTTAAGACAATATAGAAACAAGTCTTCCAAGGTTTCGATTGTTTTGAATGTCAAGGGTTGACTAAATGGCTTTGCATTTATGTTTACCTGTGGAATCACAGGTTGAAATTTCTTCAAATTTTTTGTCCCCGTGTCCCATGCATCTAGATCATTAACAAAGTTCTCTTAGCAACATCAAAGGGACAATAAGATTTATCATAGGAAATTATGAAATGCTCAAAATGGGTAGAAATTTAGCAAAGGTATCTAGTTCTGAACTACAGTATTCCCCTCTTGCATTGTAGAGTCAGGGATTTGGTTGTAGGGTGTGCCTTACCCGTAGGTAAGTGATGCATTGCTTTACATAGAAGAGTAAAACAGATTGGGTTGTTACACTTGACATTCATCCTACAATGTTGGGGACTGATATGATTTATGGCCATTCAGTTATGTGCTTTGTCATACAAACCTTAATACTTTTGATGAACAAAAAATATCTAGCAAGTGTCAATGTAGAAGATTCTTATGTTTTGGAGAGGAAGCTGAGACTGAGAGGAAACCAAGGAGGGAGAGTTTCACCATGCAGCAATCTACACATTGTCTTCATATATAATGTTAGGCTGAAAGAGTTCAAAAAGTAAATGCTTAATGACAATGGACACATGCTACACAAGCAGAGTGGAAGAAATCAAGTTCCTCATCCATGACTCAAGAAAGAATCCACCTTATCTTCTCCAGAAAGGAGCCTACCAAAAACCAAGAGGCTTGAAACAGAGAAGATGAAGATGATGAAAATGACTCATTTTGCAGTTTTAAGTTAACATCGCAAGGACCATGAATACCTTCATATTCAAAACTCTAGTGATTCACCAGCCAATGCGATTCTACAATGATGATAATAGTAAGACATGCAAATATTCAGAACTATGATGTGCTATAACCTAAATTTTTTTAATTCAAATAAATTTTAGGAGAACATGCAGGGTCTACCTAGATATCTTCAGGAAAATAAGGCAACTAAGCTGCTTAGACCAAAATTTCTCCAAGCAAATAAGAGTGTAGATGTCACACCCCCCGGACCGGCACCCGAAACCCGGGGGGAACACCGCAAGACAGGCGGGACAACCAACAAACAGATAAAGAAAAAAGGACCGAGAAAACAGCAAGTAAAAACAAGAATGAAAGAAAGGAACAAACAAAACCCAAACGAACACGAGATACGAAAGAAAGAAAATAAGTTGCAGCGGAAAAACAAAGAACTAGGAAAGACCCCAAAGAGCCGGAGAACGGAAGAGCAGAGCCCCACCGCCCAACACCGCGGAACCACCGAAGGGACCCAACGAAAAGGGGCCCAGACGAGAACAAAGAAACAACAAAAAAAGGAAGAGCAAGAACCGAGGAACACAACACACAACCAACAACCAACAACACAAAGACAAACAGTAAATAATATAAATAAACAAAGCAAAGGAGAAGAGACCTAACGAAAGAGCCAAAGAGACACGAAAGCAAACACCGCCGGGGCCACACCCCCACGGCACAAGCACGCGGGGCCCCGGGGGGAAGCCACGAGCCAGGGGGGAAAGCACCACCCCACACACCAGGCAAAGACGGCGCGGCGGGACAAACCAGCCAGGGGGCAGCCGACACAAGGCCGGAACCCCCACGCCAGGCCGGGCAAACCCCCACCAGAAGTAACCCAACGGGAGGCACGGGAACACCCAACCCGACACCACAATAAAGACAGGAGACTCCAGCCCCACGGGCGCACCGGCGAGGCCCAGAGCCAAGAACCCACCCCAGAGAAGGGGGAAGACCACCACACCACACGGGAAGCAAACCCCGCCGAAGAGAGAGACCGAGGCACCAGCCCAACACCAGACAGCCCAAAAGCCAACCGAGAGGAAGCGCCAAGGGCACCAAGGAAGCGCCCAACGCCCCGGACCAGGGAAAGCCAAAGGGCACCCACCCAACCACAACAAGAACAAAACAGGCGAGGGCAAACCCACAACCAAAGAAACAAGGAGAAAAAAAAAGACCCACAACACACAAACAAACAACAAAAACGAAAGAAGAACACAAAGAAAAGAAAACAAAAGAAAAAACAAAAGAAAAAACAACAACAACAACAAAAAGGGGGACCCACACGAACAAGACAAACCCCCACAGAAAAACCGGGAAACAACACAAAAGGAAACAAAAAAGAGAAGGGAGAAAAGAAAAAACGAACAACCAAAAGAAGGAAACCAACAAAAAAGAAAGAAAAGCAAAAAAAAGGAAAAAAAAAAAAGAAAGGAAGAAAAAAACAAAGGCAAGGAAACACGGGGAAGAGAGAAAGAAACCAAGGGAGACCAAACAAGAAGGACAAAAAGAAAGAGAAAAAGCAAAAACGCCCAAAAAGGAAAGAAAACAAAGAGGAGAAGGAAAAAAAAACAAAGAAGAAAGAAGAAGAAGGAAAGAGAAAGAAAAAAAAGGAGGAGAGAAAAAAAGGGAAGAAGAAAGGCCCAAGAAAAAGGGGGAACACGCCCAAGCCCAAAAGAAGAAGGAGAAACCAGTAGGAAGCCAAAGAACAGGAGTCAGGGACGGCCGTGGCCCCGGGGGTGGGCCGGGGTCCGGACGGGGGGTCGAGAAGACAATTAAGCTTATCACCCGACTGGTTTTCTAGTTGGTGAGTCATATTCCAAGAAAGCCCCTGCTAATTTGGAAGTACTAATCGAAACTATGTTACAAAAGCAATTGGGTACTAACAATCTAGTGCTATTAGCAATACAACTATCGGTTATAAACTTAGAATGCATTTAAGTATTTGTTGGTCTCTCCATGGTCATTTTTTTCAATTTTTTTTTTGTAGAAATGATAGGTATTGAAAATGCCAAAAAGACAGTGGTGGTTTGCTTTAAGGATTAAGGAAAAAATGGGGGACTATGAATGCCATATTATGATGATCATTTTTCTGGTCTTAAGGGTTACATGGGAAACTATTTCTGTCCCGCTAGGCAGTCTCAAAAGATCTTTTCTACTTCTTTGTTGTGATGATTCTTTATTTTTCAGTCCTATTCAAGTATCTGAGATGTATTATTCTTATTCCATTTAAGTCCTTTTTGGCTGGAACTTAGACCTTTTTTATCTGTAGTTGGTTATGGGATCTGTTACAATGCAAGAACAAAATTTTAGTATAAATACTTGTTCATGATGCTCTTTTTATACAAAAACGGTTGAAAATGTAGACTTGATACCGAAACCTTTTCCAGACTTTTTTATGCTATTGTTTACATTTTTGTTGGCAGTCATATGGATTTTCTACAAGTTGTTGATTTCTTTTGATTTTTGGGTAAGAGTTTTCACAAACTTATGATGTTGTCTGAGTATAAAATGGCCTCATTGTTGCCGCTTTGCTTTCGTTCATTTTTAAATGAGCCTGCGGTTCTATTCATGCGATGCTATTCATATATGTCTTTTTTTATTAATAGAATCCAGTATTTGTTATTTGATAATTAAATGAAAGGTTGTGCCTCCTCTTAGTCCAAATGATAGATTTGTATATACCTATTGAACGTTGTTTGAGGAAGTTTGGCAACCACCCCATGAGTCACTTTCTTATTCCGTAGCTTGGTATTACCTATAATTTTTCTATTGTTTGAACCAAGTCATATTATTCTTTGATGCTTAGGTGACAAATGGTCGGAATGAAGGAATTGCCAATGGTTTTGAGCATTAGTATTCTTAGAAAGCCATACTAGGGCCCAAATGATGGAACTTCATCATTGGGATCAAGATCCATGCACCACAAACTTGGTATCCAGCAAAGCTCCTATAAGCTCGATTTTGGGCATAACAACTATGGAGATTAGTGAGGTTCTTGTATCTAGTTTGACAATCTTAAAAATACTCATATAAACCTTGGAGAAGCCTCAGAGAAAGTAATCAAAAAGGTTATAAAGGCTGCTGACGTTTGGAAGGACCAAGAATTACTTCACAGTATCAAGAATCATGATTGGCACATCCAAGCTTGTTTGCACTTAGAGGAGAAGGGTCATACAATTGTTTGGGGTGGATAGTACATCATGTGATTGGCAAGGATGCGAGTTCAGATATCCCATGGCTGCAATTGAAGCACCTAAAGTCTTTCGTTCTATGTACAACTTAAACAATTTTTCTTGAAATACATTTAGCAAAATGTAATTTTCACCCCACCCCCTTTTTTTGTGATGAATGTAATTTCACTTTGTTATCTTAAAAGCAAGTATAAAATTCATTTTCTTAGGTTATGTGAAGTATCCAACATTTGACACAGTCATGAATCCTTGTAGATGGATGAAGTGATGATAATATAATCAACATCCGACAAGTTTTTTGTGAATCCTTGTAGATGGATGAAGTGATGATAATATAATCAACCTCCGACAAGTTTTTTGTGCTCTCTCTCTCTCTCTCTCTCTCTCTCTCTCTCTCTCTCTCTCTCTCTCTCTCTCTCTCTCTCTCTCTCTCTCTCGCTTTCTTTCTTTATTTCTTTTGTGTGTGTGTGTGTGTGGAAGAGCTCATTCATTAATTAAATAAAAGTAGGCCAAGAAAGTACCTAAAAAGATACGAAGCTACCCAATATTTGATAGAGTCATGAATCCCTATAAATGGATGAAGTAAAGATAATATAATCAACCTCAAGTTCTTCTATCTCTGCACATGGATAGGCAAACACATTGTTGCGATGAAGGACTACATTCATAGGAATGGGGAATAGTACTGCACTAGAGACCAATCTGTTGTTTCGAAAGGTTGTTTCGTCAACTGATTCACCAGGGGCTGTAAGCTTTTGTTTATGAACAACTCTTCATTAATTATATAAATAAAAATAAAAATAAAAATAAATAAAATAAAAAGCCAAGAAAGAGACCATTGGAAAAGTACAAAGTTATCATCTACAATGAAGTGCCAGAGAGGGGGGGTAGATTCTAGAGAACTTAAATAGCCCTATTGCTAAAGAAATCAGCGAACTTGTTTGCTGCTATGTTTACATAATAAAAAATAAAAAAAAATACTCAAAGGATTCACATGTATTTAAAATTTCCTTTGAGATTCTCCTTGCTAGCCAATCCACAATTAGAAGCTTGTTCTCTTGATAGCTTGAAGACAAACTGACAAGTAGAGTACTCCATTCATGTGAAGGGAGGAAGTCAAAAAACAACACCTGATATTGCTTCTAACTCCAATTCTACAGCTGAAATGGAAGAACAAGTGGAACATTTTGCAGGAAAAAAAAATCCTTCACTCGATTCCCAAATTAGGTAGCTCTTTGCCGTTTGAAAGTATCACACTTTGAAGTAGCATCTACATAAATTTAAAAAGTGGATTGGGGGGGGGGGGGGGGAGAGGGATGGGGAGAGTAAATCTAGTGGGAGACGTACTAGGCTCTTCTAGCTCTTGCTGCAAAAGGAATACATAAAAGGTCACATCAAAAGTCATAGTTACTCTCCTAAAATATGGCCATGTAAAGCAGCATTGCACAAACATATGGGTTTAGTATTTCTCCCTTTAAAAAAAGAAAGTTGATTTTTTTGTTTTTGGGTAAATGGAAGCTATCCTTCAATATCAAATTGCATTTACAGACATGTACTAGAATTGCTTTTATTTGGGAACATGTTCAACACAAAAAGAAAATACTAAGCTAACATTAAAAAAGAGATGACATTATTAGTTAAGGCAACAAATGCTCACAAATTTATTAAATTTTTTTTTTTTGGGGTAAAAACATAAAAAGTGATGACATTACCTTAAGCAAGCAAAACTTTGCACCACTTTTAATACCAAGATTCTAGGTAAACATCTGGATGAGCAGTAGAAGCCCCAATTACTGAAGGAGATGTTGAAAAAACAAATGGTTGAGAAGCAAATAGATCAACATTCACCTATACATTGAAGACTTATATATTAATAATGAAAATTGATATCAAATGACACCATATTGATATACATGTGTATTATAAAAGAAATACCTGAGAAATAGAGGCTTGAGAGGACCATGGGGTATAACTAGACAGTTCTATCGACTTCTGTGAATATAAAGAATTGTGAAATAGTAAGTACAAAACTGAAGTGAATAAAATCAAACATAATGGCAATGAAGGGTCGAAAGTACCTGAGATTCAACTGGTTGACTCAAATCCCCTATATCGAATATTGTGGTAGGGGGTATATATGTTATTCATACTTGGAGTTGCTTTCTTTCTTTTACCTTGTTTTTCAATACAACTTTTAATACGATGACTTGTTCTAGAACCTCCTATCCTCTTCTTCTTATCTTTCCTCTTAAGTCCTTTTGCATTATTCAGATTTGGGAGCTCATCTAGCACATCATGAGTTGAAAACGATACATGCATATTATTTAATCGTCTACACAATTCATTAACAACATTGTCTACCAATTGATATCCCTCATGTGAACTAGATATTTGTGATGATATCTTTACTAGTTTACAACTAAGAAGGTTGTAACGCTTTGTAGAATCCATATGAATATCTTCCTCAACCTGCATTCCACCACTATTTTGGACTGTTATGTTTCTTGCTGCAAGAGTCCATTGACAAAAACTATATGCTCCAGAAATAAATTTGATATCTAAAGCATCCAAAATTTTCAAAACATGACGACATAGGATGCCAAATGTCTCAATTTTCTTACAACTGCATTGAACCATAGCCTTAGACGGATCCCATTCAACTTTCTATCCCATCTTAGTTGAATTAATTATATAAACAACATGTTTAAGTGGGATACCACTTTCATCCTTCTCTTTAATGTAGCAACATCCAACCCACATATACTCATCTTGAAAAAAACCAAATATTTTAAGAGTATAAACTTCTATTGCTTGTCTCATAATAAGTATGAATGGAAAAAGTTCCTTGGGAGTTTATTTCATGACTCAAATTCAGCTTTAATTCATTAGAATACTTATCATTGACTATTCTCTCAAAATGACTGAAAAATTGTACAATATCTAAAGTAGACTTTTATATTTCTTTAAACTGGAATTTATACTTTCACTTAGTTGTGTGCTGCGCATACCTCTTATAAATGTATCTTTCATATAACATCTACTTCATTATGTTTAAATACATACATACGATCCAACCATGAATCGTTTTCAACCTAATAATTAGATCTTATTTGTTCCCATGCAATATAAAATTGTACTTCCTCATATTCATACATACATTTTTTCTCAATTTTGATAAGAAGCGTAACCCATCCTTCATCAAGTTGCCTAGATGTTTTATCCCATTTTGCATCAAATGCCAAGCATACAAACCATGTCATGTTCCAGAAAACACCTTTGAAATAGCTTTTATCATTGTCACATCTTGATCTGTAAAGAATGTTTTAGGCTTCTTTTCTCCATGTATTTCCAAGAATATCTTTAACAACCATTTAAATGATTCAATTGTCTCATCATACAACAATGCTACTCCAAATATAACAACACATTTGTGATGATTAAACCCAGTAAAAATTTTCAATTTGCCAATTCTCCTTGTTTGTACAAAATGTAGTATCAAATGTGACTACATTGCCAAATAGTGCATAATCTATTACCATTTTTGCATCCGCCCAAAAAATATTAGTTATCAACTCTTCTATATCCAATTGTATGCCATATGTAAAAGAAGAGTTGATTCTGATTTGTTTTTGAAAGTACCTTAAAAAACTCCCTATCACCATAAGACAAGTCACGTTGCCTTTTACTTCAAAGATAGTTGTAATGATCTACTTGTGTATACCCAAGACACTGTTTCCCATCTGTTTCTTTACCCATGTAATCATATATGGCCTTAGGTGGCACACCAACTTCATCTGCCAATTTAATTTGGAATGCATGTATATTTGAAATGTGCCGTTGTGATTTCATCATGTGGGTGGTAGATGGCATATGAAGCTCATAATAATGATCTTCAATAAAATCATCGCATCGGTACTTTCCATTTTCTAAAATCTTTATCCCCATATGAGCCAAACAACCAGTTATTATCTTTGCCCGAGAGTTGATGGGAGTGTTATCACATTTTTTTGATAGCCTAATACCTTTTTTACCACAAACAAATTATCTCCCTGAAGTTATTTTTGACTTGTTAATCGTGCTTTATTTGTAAATTTCTCTTCTAACACTAAAACCCAAACTTCCACCATAACTATTATAGAAATCATATACTTCATCGTGAGAAATAAAGTGCATGCCTATCCAAGGCTTAGTCACATTATTATGACTTGTATCAACCACCGATGTAATTATCGGATTATCCATGACCCACCTGAAAAACAAAAAATTAGAAGAAGCAACAATACATTCACTAGAAAGAGATCTCTTAATAAATTTGTAACTAGTGATTAAGGATTTAAAAGTACATAAGGGCATAGGTAGACACTTCTCTTTGATAGCTAGAATTAGCATGACAAAGAGAATTTGTTGTTGCATCTAATATATTGCTATTCCACATCAAATGAATATGGAAACACATTTCTAAATAGAAATTTGATAGAGGAAAGGAAAATAGATATGCAACTTTGAGGTTGTGTTATATGAAGTTGTGAAAATTCTTTATCCCAAAAAAAAAATCCAAAAAAGCCTAAAACAGCTTGTAAAACTCTATATGACTCACAACGAGAATCTAAACAAATAGCATCAAAAAATTGGACAAGATTTTGGTATCAAGTTGGCGGTTGCCTAAATGGTACTGATTAATACTTACTACATTAGCATGGGTCTCAACCCATCTAGCCAGCATCCTAACCTTGCTTGCTCCTTCAAGATCAACATAGTTAACCCCTACACTACAAACAGTCTATATATAGTCTTTCAATGTTTAAGTTTGCAACTATGAATTACAAAATTCTGTTCAAATCATGCTTTGAATCAACTTATCTTCGATACCAGGCCAAAAAACATAATCCGTTTTAGAGGTTACTTGATTTAATTTTCCCCCTACTCTTTAATACAACCATTCTTCTCCTGGAAGACTGAAACGGAACCTCCCTTTTCATGATCAAACCCTATCTTTCCCTTTGATTAGCTTCTCCCAAAAACATAATAGAAAAACCCATTCCCATTCTCAAAACAAAAGTTAGTGAATGCTTATGAGTTATACCAAAACCAAATTGACGCCAAAAGGCAATCATTTGAACTCAATTCTCAACTTCTCTTTTAAATTTGCTTACTCTCTTTGGTGCAATCATGTCCGTTGTTATAAGATATCCCTCTCTCTCTTTTTCTTACTACTATAAATTCTCTACTCTTATTAAAATCCAATGTGAATTGTGGACCAATGCTAGGTAACAACCTCTTTAGGGAGATGATGAGTATTACAGGATTATTAATTATTTAAGAAAGTCCATATTATTACCTTCCCTGCATCTTCAGGATTCAAATGCCAAAAAAGGGAATATGTCTCAAAGAAAAACTAATTGGGTAATTCTATATGAACCAGATATCATTAAATGGCTTCTTGATCTCTATTAACTTGAATGCTTACCGGTTCTACCAAAAAACATTGGTAAATGAATACATATCAAACTTGAGGTCTCTATGCAATGCTCCTTTTGGCTATCGGTTGAACTAGTTGGGTTGATTTTTTTTTAAACCTTTGGATTTGGTTGAAAAATGGACAAAAAAATCATGACAAAATTTAAGTGGTGGTCCAAATTGAAAAAAGGTAAAGCCAAATCAACATATTGAGTTTGAACGATTGCCAAGAGGACCATTCCATGGAAAACCTCAAGTCAAATATGTATTCCTTCCATGGAGAACCTCAAGTCATATGCATTCACTAGCTCCTATATTTTGGTAGAAGTGATAAACATTTAAGTGCAAAAAAACAGAGAGCCATTTAATGAGATTTGGTCGTCAGTCAAATTTTTGAGCTAATTGAGTTACAAACGAAAGGAGAAGATAAATTAAAGAGGAACAAAACAATGAGAGAAACAATGTATTTGACAAAGAAAGAAAAAAAAATCCTAGGTTTTTCATTATCCACCGCCAAAATCTGGGTCTCCATTATCCCGTTCTCATCTTTCAACCTAGAGTCCAAAGGGGATAGCTATATCTATCTTGTTTTAAAATTATTAATGAACCCCAACATTTTCTGCTTTTATTAACATATCTTTCTAACCAACAAACAATCAGACTAAGCCAAACAAACCCAGATGAGAGAAGACAATGAAGCTTTTCAAGCTTACAGCAAAAAGAGAAAAATGGAAAAGAGGCGTGGCAGCAAAATCTCAAGGCGACTGCTGATCTGAAACCCTTTAGGAAATGGTATTGTTTGGTTATTGTGGTTGTCGTTTCCGGCCGGTGAAACTTCGGATTGTTGTTGTTCCCACCGGTCTGGTTTGCAGAGAAAGATGAGAATGAAACATGAGAAAATGAGAGAGAAGAGATTTGGAAGATAGAATTTTATTTTATTTTGAGTTATTCTTAACTGTTGGATATAGGTTGGACAGGTGCGTCCATCTAACAAGGAAATGAATGTAAAAAATGAACCTGATAAAAATCCATGCAGCTATATATTGTACACCTTTTGATGCAGCCATATATTGTCGTTGGAGAGTCTTTATATCATTAAATAATTAAAAGCGTTATTGCAAATTTGAATTTGCTATTATGGCTAGGAGTAGGGTAGGATTTGATACAATACCTTATGATATTAGTTACAAACCTCATAGATGGACAGAATACCAGGCTACCAGCACCCATGATAGATGAAGATGTCTTTCATCCATACCTAGGTGTATAGCTGACTGAAACATGCACTTTCTTGTGGTATAATATTGATTTTTTTGGATTATTCTTTGTCGATTTTATATAGACCATATGGCATATTGGCATAATCAAGGGCAGAGCTTTTCAAAGGCAAGTGGCCATGGTCCCCTAACTTTTTTGAAAATTTCCTGTTTCCTTTTTAGAATTTTTGAAATTTTCATAGAAAGACTTCTCTGACACTTTTCATGTATAGAATACCCCATTTGGCCCTCCCAATTGAAGAAAATTTTTAATGCCAACTACAATAAATAGAAAGATCATTATGTTTTATGGTATTTCATTTATTCTTATTTTTACAAAAACTAAAGTAAATTTTGAGTAAATGCTCACTAGTTTTTTTTCCTAACGTATATATGAGTGATTGTAGAAATTTTGTAACCATTATTCAACCCCTTAGATTTTAAATTCTAGCGTTAGCTCTATTTGCAAGTATACCATGCACCACGCCACCTATCATTGATGTGACATTAATGATTTTCTATTTTTTCTTTATAATAAAATCAGTACGTACAGGAGTCTCTGGCCGGTAACATTGGATCAGGGAAAGAAACATGCAAACCATGCTCCACGCTATGGAAAAGAAACATGCAAACCATGCAAACCATGCTCCACGCTCCACAATCGCTGCTTTTTTGTTTTGGCCAAAAAAAAAAAGTAAGGCAGACATCAAGAAACATGCAAACCATGCTCCACGCCACAGAGGACGTGCAAGGCAGAAATCAAGGAATGTGATCCTTCTACTTAACACGTCTTCTGTAAGTATTTTGTGGCATGCCTCCTCTCTGGAAACTATATGAATGATGTTTATCCCTTCAAATCAAACCATGTTAATAGACTCTTAATTGTTGATAATAAAAAATTATTGATAATAGAAGATAATTTTACCCTTGTATTGAGGGGTGTAGCTAGGTGTACATAAAAGACTATTTATGTCTACGGGTGCAAATGGATAGGGTTTGGATCGGACAATGATAATATCATGGCTACATTCTATTATATTCAGACAGATTTAAATAATATCATGTCGGTTTTCAAATAGATTTAGCCAAATGATAGTTTGGTAGTTATTCTCTTAAGTAGATTCTTCTAAATTGGTATAAATATAGATTGTATACTTGTATTCGACTACCTGTTAACATTGTTACCATTTTATTTGCAAATACTATGTTTGAAATTTGAGAATTTAGCAACTTCGATAGTTTTCTTAGTAGAAAATCTAAAAAAGAAGTTTGTACCCCCCAAAAAAAATCTAGAAAATATCTACATATCTAAACTAAAAAGAATTTTAAAAAAAAAACCAAATAAGTAACTTAATCGGATTTATCCGACGGATAATAATCGGTAAGGGGTATTACCAAATTCGCATCCTATAATAATCGTCAGAAAGGGGTTTTACCAAATCTACATCCTATTAATAATTAGTCGGAATGGGGCCTTACCAAATCACCTCCTTTGACCACAAATTTGGTTGGGACCAAAGAAAGAAAAATTAGTTTCAAGGATAGCTTGCAATTTTGGAGCTTAGCTATACAAAATGGGCGGCGATACAAAATTCACTAAAAATTGGCGATATATTTTGAAAATTCAATATATCATCGATAACTTTCAAAATATCATGATAAATTGTGAAAATATTACTCTTTTCGATTTTCTCGGTTTCTCATCTTCTTCCTCTCGACTTTTTAATCTCATTTGTCCCCTAAGTTGTAGAGTAACAGAGGTAGCAAGCTATGGAAATACCTTGCTTGTAGAACGCCTTCCTTTGGTATTGATCCTTCTTTTCTTTTTCCCAAACCTTTAAACCCTGAAGTCTCTTGCTGCAACGTTGGCAACCAAAGAATGTTGTGAACTTTGGAACCACAAACCCTTTCTAGCAACGGTCATGGTTTGCATTTGCAGTGGCTAATCAGGCAAGTCTGCACTCTTCCACGCTACTGTTGCTTCTCCTTGACTGGTTTGAATCTTGTGGTCATAGATGATGGCGACAAAGAAGACGGCAGTTAGTGAAGGTTTTATGTGAAATGTTTGCGAAAGTCAAAATTCCAAAGCAATTTTGCAAATTCCTTTAGAGTAGCAAAACGATTCCAAAGCAATTTTGCAGGCTGCTGGCCTATTACCTGGTACATCCCTCTCACTGGTGAAACCCATTCTGTAGTCAAAGAAATATTGCCGACATATCGGGGTTTCACCCGTTTCGCCAGGAGGCAGAACCCAGACACTAGGAGATATTCGTACCTTAGTTGGGACTCATATGAGACTTACTAGGGGTTTTACTTCTAAATTGTTTTTAGAATTTTTTAGTTGGCACCCACTTATATTGGACTGAAACATTTGATTGCCCATTTAGATGGAAAATATTACTAACTACTCACTTTTTAAAAACCCTAAAATTACCTGTAATCCATAGTTAGTTTTAAACCTATTTTTTCTTACGTTTGAATTCAAAAATGACAGATTTGCCCTTATGTGTGGTCAAATGACTCTAATACCTCTTCAATGTCATTCACATTCACAACGTCCCCTCCCATACCCAACTCTTAGGTGGGTGGAAGGATCCCCTCTTCACCCTCTCTTCTTCCCATACCTCACCTTACTAGAAATTACCCACCGCCATTGGATTCCCTTGTTTCCTGGGGTCCTGTCTTTCCCCTTCAACAAGGGCAGATAACTATAGGGCAATTCCTCACTGGACTTGTAATTTCCAGCTTAGTGATACCGAGCAACCATCTCAACAAAGTTCTTCACCTGTGAATGTTTTAGCGACATTCATATTGAAAAATCGATCAATGTTTAACAAGAAGGAATCAACTTGTCGAGAACAAAAAATGCACCAAACCCTAGTCCCTACCAGCAGAGATCTTCTTGAAAACATAAAGTAAATGTGACACTGCCAGATCCAAATGTACTGATGGATTCTACGTTGTCACCGTGCTAGTAGATACATAATCTCCTCGACTAGAAAAGGCAGAAGCTCTCGGCCACTAGGGCTTGGGCTAAAGATTTTGGCCCTAAGGGTGGGTTAGGGCCAAGGGCAGGCCTAGGATTACTCTTTGGCCCGCCCGACCCATCCTTGATTTTTTACCTTGACGAAGGCCCTGATCTTGGCCCTGATTTCGGCTCTGATCTTGGCCCCAATTCTAGCCCTGATTTGTGCCCTGATATTGGCCTTAATCTTGGCCCTAAAATTAGCCCTGATCTTGGCCCTGATCTAAACCTTGATTTGAGTCTAGATCCTCCACCCGCATGGAGAGGAATTATTCTAATCCACATTGGTGGATACTTGGCACGTGTCAAATTTTAAAAACATGATAATGTTTTGTAGAAAATTAACAAAAATAAATTATAACCCCATTACCAATGTAGTAAGCATCCCTATGATTTTGGTCCTAATTTTGACCCTAATTTTGGCCCTAGTCTTAATGTTAATTTGACCCTAATCATATAGTAGATATTTACCCTGATCTTCATATTAATATTGATATAAGTCTTGATTTTAATCTTCAGTCATTTTAATCATATTAGACTATGAGTTCACTTTTTATATTATTTTTACGGTAATTTTATTTTTTGAACTAAGTCATTTTTAGTTCCCAAAAATATTGACTTTTTTTTTTTACTAAGGCGAGAGAATATATTATAAGTAATAAAAACTAGTATATAGAGAATTAATATCTAACAAATCTACACCTCAACTTCTCATCATGAATATTAACATATTTATTTTGCCTCCAATGTGATATTTCAAAAAACTTATTAAGGACAGATAATTGTGTTTGTATTCTACCAATTTTGTAGCTCATTAACACCACGGCTTGTAGGAACTTTGATATGCACACAAGATTGGTTACGGCAAGCACCATTATCTTGCAAAACTGAAGAAAACCTAAATAACCTTGAGAAGATTATACCAAGTAATGAGTTTTTAATTTATTGAATTACTCTACTTATATGTATTATGCGTTATAAATTGGATTATTTACTAATCAACATTTTTACATTGTTAATTTCTTTAAACTTCAATGAAGACATTGTAGTTATAAGTTTAAATTGAAGCATGATATTGCATAGTTTCTTATTTGTCATTGAAGGTAAGGATTACAATAAGGATGCAAGAAAACTTTTCTTCATTTTAATAGTGACACCAATACTTTTTGGTGATTTCTTTTATTTATTGTTGACTGAAAATTTAAAACTTGGGCATGGTTTTCAATTTCCATCACAAAAGCAATGAAAGACTTTCAAAGCTCAATATAGAATTATGGAGTCTGAATTTATTTATGTTTAAAGCAACATTATCTACTTATTGACTATTTTATCATTTTGTAGGAGTTGGAATCATCTTATATTTCTATGAATTTTATTTTAGTTTACTTGTGATACTTTTATGTTTTATTTTTTATTTATTTTTAATGAATTTACATTTGATATTTTAGGACCAAGGATAGAGCCAATTAAGGCTAGGGACAAGGCCAAGATAGGGCCAATTATGGTCAATTAGGGTCAGGGCCGGTCAGGGCCAAGACAGGGCTAGGACAGGGCCAATCAGGGAGGGAATGGGCTTAGCTTGTAAGGACAATAATCATTAGTCCTAAACTAAAGTCAGGGTGGGAATGGGCTCAGATTAGAACATATAGCCTGGCCCTGTTACAACCCTATCTGCCACCAAGACCCCCCCCCCCCACTTCAAATTCGAATCCCCTTAAAACGAAGCTTAATCTAGAAACAATTTCTGAAAATGGTGTTTAAGGGAATTCCGATTCTGGAGTAGAAGTATTCCCTTTTAATTCTTCTTTTTTCTTGAATTTGATTTTCTACTAACTTGATCCGGATTTGTAAAACCCTTAAACTTTTCATTCTTTGGTTGCTAGAACTTATATTTTGTTACTTTCCGATTCAAGTAGGTTAAATTGATGCAAATTTATTTTCATTGATTATGTAATTCTATAAAATTACCTTATCAATTACCTAACTTGCCAACTTTTCCGGCAGCTCCGAAATTGAAATTGAAATTGAAATTGAAATTGAAATTATTTTCCCCAATTCGTTCCATCTTCGTATTGATTTTCCTTTCCATACTAAATTCAATTGTTTTTGCTAAAAAGAAATCTTATCGGTGACAGAGATGATGCGCCATTTTTCAATTTCCCCATTTGCTTGGAAGTTGCGATGGGGTCATCCGAGGGTGACACAGGAGTTATATTTTTTGTTATTTTAATTTTGAATACGGATTTTGTTGGTAAAGAGAAATCAAATAGATTCAATTACATAGAATTTTCTAAAACATGTCAATAAGCTAGAACATATGCGAGTTGTCTCATGCCATAAATAAACCCTAACCTTCAAGAAATCTATTGAACTATAAATAATGGATAATTTCAAGGGAAAAATTCTCTTGTTAAATTTTATAAAAGATTATTCAATAAGATATTCTTTACAAAGTTATACTCAACTAGATTTATTTTTTAAAATAATTACCAGATTTGAAATTTTGTAATAATTTTTTCTGCCACTAATATTCTACTATGAATTACCTAAATTATTCTCAAGTCTTTCATTGTAAATGATGAAACTGATGAATGATAAAAGGATTGAGAGAAACAAAATATAAGATGTTGTCAAGCCCTAGAATTACCAAGTGAGTGAATGAATTAGCAAACACTTTTCACAAGTTTTTATATAAAAGACTTAAAGGTAATTTTGGCAAATTCATAGTAGGATATTAGTTGAGTGAAAAAATTATCAAAGAATTTCAGATTTGATAATTATTTTAAAAAATAAGATCTATTTAAGTAAAATTTATCTAATAATATCCTATTGAGTAATCTTTCATAAACTCTAAGAAATTTTTCCTAATTTTAAGGCTTGTGAAAAAATGAAGAGCCAGTAATGATTTCAATTAAGTGGACAATCAACAGCCCAATTCAAATACGGGCCAAGTGAAGAAAAAAAAATCTTGTTTTTAACATGTCAGCTCTACATGAATCTGTAGTGAAGAAGCGTCCAACAGCAAGGTGATCCGGACTCCCCAAGTTCTATCGAAAAATAGGAAAATCAGCCCACAAGTCTCCTGTAAATTTGGACCAACAGATGATGACATAATAGTATATGATCTGTCACAATTTCTTTCAACTTGATCATTAAATACAGCAAGGCATTTGAGAAGGGAGGAAAACATATAGCAAGGCAGTTGAAAAGGGGGGAAAACATACACCAAGGTACACCGATTTT
Organism: Hakea prostrata; assembly: GCF_041222555.1. Lineage (NCBI taxonomy): Eukaryota > Viridiplantae > Streptophyta > Magnoliopsida > Proteales > Proteaceae > Hakea > Hakea prostrata. The sequence goes on along the minus strand of NC_142602.1, from coordinate 74,583,313 downwards.
TATCAAGTCAATTTCTGACAAAGAAATGGACCATTCATTTATTTATGGATGAAGGACGAATATCCATGTCACATCTAAAAATTCAGATTAAATTAAAATAAAATAAATTATATTCTCTAAATCTTACCTCAACCTTTAATTGTGATGGATGGACAAATGCCCTTTGTTTAGAGGGAAATGGATGATCACGAGATAAGATTCCCAAGATAGACCCACTATTTAGGTTTTCATATATTCCCAAAGATATCTAATTGGACAGAGGGAAGAGTCCAAAAAGATCGATATGTTAATTTAGTGGGAAATCAATGCAATATCAGCCATGCATTCTCCCTTCTATAAATTGAAGGCAGCAAGATCTCTATCCATCCACGGCACGCAAGCAAGCAAGCAAACATGGGTTTTATTGCCGCCCAGAAGCCTCACGCTGTGTGCATTCCATTCCCAGCACAAGGCCACGTTAACCCAATGATGGAAGTAGCAAAGCTTCTCCACTCGAGAGGTTTCCATATCACCTTCGTCAATACTGAGTTCAATCACAGACGTTTATTGCGATCCAAAGCTCCAGGTGCTCTCAATGGTTTCAATGATTTCCAGTTCGAAACCATACCAGATGGGTTGCCACCATCCGACCGTGATGCTACACAAGATATTCCCACACTATTTGATTCGGTAGCAAAGAACTGCCTGGTTCCCTTCCATGAGCTACTAAAAAGGCTCAATTCTTCCTCCACCACACCTCAAGTCTCTTGCGTTGTTTCTGATGCAGGCATGAGTTTCTCCGCCCAAGCTGCCAAGGAACTAGGCATCCATGTGGTTCAATTTTGGACTGCCTCAGCTTGTGGCTTCATGGGTTGTCTCCAATATGTGGAGCTTATCAAAAGAGGCATATTTCCACTCCAAGGTACGTACTCTTTCCCAAGTATTAATTAACTTTTACATTTTCTGTACTTCCAAGTTTCAACATATTGAATGTCTTCGCAACAATTTAAGATGTCTGGGTCTCTGATTTTTCTTCTTCGATGGGCCCACCAGATGAGGAGGATATCACCAATGGCTATCTTGACACACCCATTGATTGGATACCTAGCATGAAAGATATCAGGCTCAAGGATCTCCCAAGCTTTCTCAGAACAACTGATCCCAATGATATTATGTTCAATTTTGTAAGTAACACAGCACAGAATTGTTTGAAAGCACCTGCCATTATATTGAACACATTTGATGATCTGGAACATGAGGTCTTGGGTGCAATTTCATCCAAGAATCCTCACATATATACTATCGGCCCAGTAAAGTTGCTGGAACAAGACATCCCTAAGTCTAGATCCCCTCCATCGAGCCTCTGGAAAGAAGACCTCAATTCCTTGGAGTGGTTGGATAAATGGGAACCCAACTCAGTTGTTTATGTGAGTTTTGGAAGCATAACTTTTATGAGTGAACAACACTTGAGAGAGTTCGCATGGGGGTTGGCAAATAGCAAGTATCCCTTCTTGTGGATCACCAGACCTGATGCTGTGATGGGTGAATCAGCACTCTTGCCGGAGCGTTTCTTAGAAGAAACCAAAGATAGAGGATTGGTGACGAGTTGGTGCCCACAAGACAAAGTGCTCTGCCATCCCTCCACAGGTTTGTTTCTTACACACTGTGGATGGAACTCTATGATTGAAAGCATATGTGGGGGTGTGCCAGTTATATGCTGGCCCTTCTTCGCCGAGCAGCAAACTAATTGCAGATATGCTTGCACTACTTGGGGCATGGGTATGGAGATCGATCCTGACGTAAAGCGAGACCAGATCGAGACTCTTGTTAGGGCAATGATGGAAGGAAAAAGAGGGAAAGCGATGAGAAAGAAAGCCCTGTCTTGGAAGGAGAGAGCAGAAGCTGCTACTAGACATGGAGGGTCTTCTTACAGTAACTTTGAACGAGTAATTGAGGATATCCTCCAACCGAGTGAGTGAAACAATCAAGCTAGTTGATGGCCTCTGCAGAGAACATTGCTCCTCAACCTAGGCGGCATGAGAAGCTCGGAATGTTCAAATAAAATAATTAAAATAAATTCCCTACAATAATTCTCATCCATATAGGTACAATTGGAGCGTGTTGATTATTTGTGCAGAGGTCACAGACTCACAGGTTTGGCGCTCTCGTGGTTTATTTAGTTGTACCCATTCCCCAACCCCTAGGACAGTGCTATCCTTCCAGCTTTAGCCTTATATAGTAGATCGGTTCTCCGGATTTTGCTTCAGTCTTGCGCATGTCGTGCCAAACAATAAGGGGCTGTCAGATTTCGTATGACGGTCTTGCTGAAGCAATTTCGCCCATTCTCCAACTCCTAATACCGTGTTATCCCACCCAAAGAAAAGAAAAAAAAATTATATTTGTAATATTGTCTTCTCAAAATTAAGAATAAAATGCTTTGCAAGCAAAGCTTTCTTGAAGCAGTTGATATCCCACAAGCTTAGGCCTTCTTCTTTTTTGGTCATTGAAGGTCGCTTTTTTTTACATGAAAAAAAAAACAAAAAAAAAAAAAAAAAAAAAAAAAAAAAAAGGGGGGGGGGGGGGGGGGGGAGATTTCCCATTTAATGAAGTGTTGTCCTTTACTGGATCATTTTTCTACCATAATTTGCTAATAAATTGCTGCACTTTAAAACATAGACCATTGAAGAGCAGAAAAACAACACATTATATATAAAGGGAGAGCAAAAGCCACAACCTTGATTAATTAACACTTCCTTACTAGCAAGTGACAATAACTTGGCTCTCCACACATTAAGCTTGGATGTGAGTCTCTCAAGGGAGACCAAGGTAAATACCATGATTCTGAACTTCGTGAATATCTAAGGTGGACAAAATATTAGTCATAAGAGCCTGGAGAGTTCTACCACTAAAAATGACTCATACGATGACTTGTTCGGAGGCAGCTATATATTGAACACCCTTTAAGGCTGCTATATATTGTCCTTGTAGACTCTTTAGATCATCAAATAAATTGCTCTTTTTTTTTCCAAGTTTAAATTTGCTATTATGGCTAAGAGTAGGGGCAGATTTGATACAAACCTTGAGATGGACAGAATTCTAGCTTCCATGATAAGTGATGATGTGTTTCATTCATACCTAGGTGGATAGCTAAGTGAGACATGCACTTTATTGCAGTCATTACAACAAAAAGCGCATATAACCGTGAAATTTTTCGTAGTAAAATGTAAAGAAATTTGTAGTAATAGCCTATAGCTAAGAATTACATGCGGTTTACTATTTGTCCCAAACGCAATAGCTACACATAAGATACTCCATGTACAAGGTTGTTCACAGCTATGGTTTTTTAGTTACACCTGTTTCTGTAGCTATATCTATAGCTACGTATTGTTAGTTGTAGATGTTTCCACATCTAACTTCTAGCTATACAAATTAAAGTGACATATATTTTCACAGTTATATATCATCTAGTTGCGGAAAATATAACTACGGATGTTTCCGCAGCTACCCTATAACTACAAAAAATATAATCGTGGATGTTTCTACATCTAATTTCTACCCACACATATTGTAGAGACAAATAATTCCATGGTTATATATATCCTCTAGTTGCATAAAGTATTCTTACAGATGTTACCGTGGCTACCCTATAGCTACGAAAACTATAACTCTGGATGTTCCACGGCTAACTTTTAACTATACATATTGTAGCACCAAGATGTTTCGTGGCTATATATCTTTTAGCTGTGAATTATTTTGTGTCTCACTTCTTGGTATACACATTGTAGCGACTGACGTTTCGGTATATTAACTACAAATGTTTTTACTACAATGTTATAAGAGTGGAAATTTATTTGTAGGTATTTCATCCACAATGAAGATGTGAATGATTTTATTCCGCAAATGTATCCACAGGTCATCTATTGGTACCGATATTAGTGTAAATTGTCTTATTTAATTTATAACTACTAACTCTATATAGATGCTATAACATATATAGACACAAATTAGTATATATACATTTTTTTACAACAAATATATGGAAACAAAATATACATTTACTGAATTCATTGTCATTTGAAATCCATATACATTAATTACAAATAAAAAATAAAAAAAAATAAAAAGGTAAAAAAGTTATTTGTCATCCAATTAACTGAAACTATAATAATTGCAAATTAAAACTTAAATCTAGATAAAGGGATTGTGTTAAAATTCAAAGTTTACTTTTTTTTTTTTTAAAAAAAAACCACTAAAACCAACTAGTCAATCTTTATGCTATGTGGGAAAAAAAAAAAAAAAAAAAAAAAAAAAAACAAAAAAACAAAAAAAAACAAAAACAAAAACAAATAACAATTAATAATGTTGTAACAAGTATTCATAAGAAACCCATAGCTTAGAATATCACATTACCTTTAAGAGAACAAGATGCATCACTGCTCCTAGAAGAGTGATTACATTCATGACCGTTAAAGTGACTAAGCCCCTATCACAGAAATACAATATTTGCAAAATCAATAACAATAAAAATCATAAAGTTTTAGGAATAAAATAAGCTTTATAGGTTGATAAAATATTAGTAACATTACATGTTCCTCAAATGAAAAATCTTCCATCTGACAACATGGATTTGATTGTTTAACAATAGATAAAATCATGGTGACTTGAATTGGCATCAAATCTAAAAAAATAGGAGACACAAGACAGAGACATAACCAAAGGGAACACAACGAAATACCTCTTTTCTCTCCCCAACCTTCTACAAATCAAAATCCCCCTGAATTATTTTATTGTTATTCTTTTTTTTTTTTTTTAAAAAAACCCACAAAATTTCCAACAGCCAACAAAGGTAGTCTACGATAGTGGAAACTGACTACATGTAGAATACAATCACCGAAATAACCTAAAAATCATCATAAAAAAACCCTAACCAAAATATTTCAATGTATGTTCGCATGTTTATGGTCAAATTTAAGATGGAAGAAGGATTTACACTTACCTGGTTCCAATGATAGTCTATTGAACCACTAGCACTCCAGAATTGGTTGAGAACACAGTTTCAAGCCAGATGTTGAGTTTTTGGAAAAAAATATACACTTTTCTGAGAGTTTAGAAAAGCTAGGGTTCAAACAACAAATGACCATTTAGAATTTTGATTATGGTTTTCGAAAGGTTGGAAATAAAATTTTCACACGAAGAGGTGAAGAGAAGAGTGTGCGCGGGAATATTAGGAGGGAATGTGGACTTTTTGTTTTTTTTGATGGGAAACGGTTTTTATCTCTCTTTTTTTATTTATTTATTTATTTATACAAGAAACGTGGGGTTTTTTTTTCAAAGAAACCGAATTTCTCACTCAAAAAATTGCTAAGAAATTGAATCTAAATATAACTTCTTCCTTTTTTGGGTTTTTTTTTTTTATACAAGTGATGCGTCCAAAATCTGCTCAGCCCTTAGATCTCCTCGTGATGACCTGCAAAACTAAAGCGTCAGATGTGGCCCGACCGCGGGGGTCGGGAGTCCACCTCCGAAGGCTAAGTCAGTTGATGAACTTAATCACAAACGGCTCTGCTAGAAGCACAGAGCTAAGGAATGAAGAACTGGGAAAGGTGATCTAGATCGTAAGCCGCTGATAGTTTAAGTCTATCAGTATGTATCTGAACCTGAGTCTCAGATTGTGTGTTTTCGATCCCTCCTCACCTCGTATGGTAGTGAGGTTTATATAGAGTGTACCTTCGAATCTCCTTCGTTGGATGCACTTGAGCCTTCTTCGGGTAGTCGTTGGATCTTAACAGATAGATCCGTTGAGCAACAGACTTCTACTAGTTTGGACTAGTAGAGGACTCCTGAGATAACTTTTTTGGTTATGCGATGATTATCCATTCGATAATGATTAGCCGCAGCCGTCGATTCGAGTCTGCCATCATTAGGGTAATTACCCTAATCCATAAGTAGGATTAGGGCGTGCTTGTAGTTGAATTAGTTTTCTTCTTCAGCAAGCCATCTTCTGGATCCGGTTCGCTCGGGAGCTAGTCGGTTCCCTCTGCCTCGACCAGGGTCGAGGGTCGAACCAGGTATAAACCCGGTTTGATCATAATTTCTCCGTATCAACAAGAAACGTGGGTTGGTGTTTTCAAAGAAATGGAAGGTTCTCCCCAAAAAATCCCTAAGAAATTGAATCCAAATATAATTTCTTCCTTTTTTTGGTTTTTTTTTTGTACAAGAAACATGGGGCTTTTCCAAAAAAAACCGAAGTTTCTTCCCCATAAAGGGCTAAGAAATTGAATCCAAATATAACTTCATCCTTTTGTGAGGGGTTTTTTTAATTTTTTTTTACAAGAAACGTGGTTTTTTTTTTCAAAGAAACCAAATTTTCTCCCCCAAAAAATCCCTAAGAAATTGAATACAAATATAACTTCTTCTTTTTCTTTAGGTATATGTAATACCCCTAGATTTTACTAAGGGTATTTTGGTCAATTTTCATAAAATAATCATTTATTATATCTTTTAATTATATATGTTATTTTCTTTATAGTAATTACCATCTCTTTAGAAAATAATAAAATAATGATAAATTAATCAATTAATGAAACCAAATAATTGCATCGTTTTTTTTAGTCCATTTACTTAAATAAACTCAAATACTAAATTAATAAATAATATATCAGTTAAATATTTGTTATGATCGTTAGCTTAATAGATCTTAAACATTTTTATACTTTAAGAAAATTAACACTTCATTTTTTGTAAACTTACGAAACAAAGTACGTTAAGAGTTAAAATATATTATAATAAATGAATTTATGCATATTAAGAATAGTTAATCCCTTAAGAATTTATCATACTTTAAGTTTTATTAATTTACTTAATTTTTATTATGAATTTTCTTACATATAAATAGGGGGAGGGATTCACCTTACGGGGGAGAAATTTTTCCAAAGATGAGAGAGAGAGAGAGAGAGAGAGAGAGAGAGAGAGAGAGAGAGAGAGAGAGTTCATTTATCTCTAAAATCAATAAGAATTTCTAAATTTCTTTTGATTTTAAACTTAATCCGTTCACTGTAATCGTTTCCTAGTTTGTGTTTTATTGGACCGCTCAAAACAATGCAATATTTTGATATTGAATCTATCGTGAAGGCAAGTGATAATCTTGCATTATATCCTTCATGTTATCTACAAGTTTGAATGATTATGCTTTATTTTGATTTATGTTGTAAGCGATAATCTCGCACTATACTTAGATGTTTGATATGTTGTCTTTTATTTTATATAAATTACAAATGATAATCCTTCATATTATCTATAGTTTAAAATAATGTATTTTATCTTGAAATGTATTGCAAGTGAGAATCATTTATGTATATCTACTAACTTGACTCATTGTATCATTTGATCTATATTGCAAATCCTGCATTATATCTATATGTTTGATTTATTTTCTGTTATAAATTTCTATGAATATCAAGATTTGGCATTGCATTGTATATTGCATTATAAGAAGAAGATATAAACTTTTCCATTTATCATAGTCCGATAGAGAATTGGATGGGTTGATTGGGTTGTGTAACGCGCGCAGGCCACGTAACGGCGTGGATCAATTTTCATCCTTTCCTATTGGGAAAACCCATGATAACACTGGAGGGATCAACACACATATCAGGGCTGTATAACGTGTGCATGCCATGTAATGGCATGGGGTATAATGTGTTGAATCCCAAATGGAGAGATCCGAATGTCAAAGCTGTATAACACATGCAGGCCATGTAACGGCATGAGGCATCGTATTGTTTCCAAAAAAAGATAAATAATCATTTTGTGCATTAGCGTTATTGAATTATTTATTTCATATGATTATATTTCTTGTATTATTTCGACACGTTATTTCAAACATGTCGATATCTTGCTGGATTTGATCTTGCTAAGTTTTTCGAAACATATCTAATATTTTTCTTTAGATGGTGAATGTGTAGGGCATGACTTTGAAGAATTGGGTCGTGATACAGAAGCCCATATTGTTGATGAACCTCATTCATATATCATTTGTTAAGGACATAAAATATGCTTTTTATCTATATTTAAATAATTATGTAATTGGTGTGAAATGTTCTATTTGATAAATATAATAGTCGAACCCCTTTATTTTGGATATTTTAGAATAATGGAAATATTTCAGTTTATTACAATAGACTTCCGCTGCTTAAATATTCTAAATTCTTTAAATTGAATTTCTGGTCTATTTTATCATGACTGGTTCACTACCTAAGGAAAAACCGGTTCTTGGGTTAAGTATCGACCTAATTTCCTATATTGGGAATGAGGGCATTACAGAGTGGTATCAGAGCAAAACCTTAGGCTAGATTGAACCTAGAAAGTGTAGAACTATAGAATCAAGAAAGGAAAATGATGAATTTTAGATTAGTTAGTACTTGAGTCCTTTATACACTTAGGACTTTTAGAGTTAAAAGGTTTTTATTTTTGTTAAGTTCATTATTGCAAATATGTTATATTTGTAATTCATGTTTCTCTACTATGAAATTTATTTTATTGATAATTTATTTTCCTAAGTCTTTAGTAGTATTGTTTTATTAAAAGATATGAAGTACCTTCTGAGTGGCATTTGTATTTTGATTAAATAGGCACTAATGGACACTGAAAGAAATACCCAAACTCATGAGAATGAATCACTCCTCCAAGAGGAAGCACTGATCTCGGAGAACCTGTTACACAATATGGAATATGTAGCACCGGGGGGAAGTAATACCTCATTACCACCACCCCCTTTAACACCTGATGTTGCTCCCAATGATTTCATGAAAGCTTTTACTCAGTTCATGACCTTCATGCAACAACAAGTTTTGGCTGGCAATGGAAATCATTTTGCCTATAGTACAGGGCAAAATGAGATTCACGCTACTAAAGGTGATGATCAAGGCAAAGTACTTGAAAGATTTAAAAACCTTGGGCCACCCAACTTCAAGGGGGTCGCATCTGATGCTCTTTGGCCTTCTAGGTGGATCCAAGAAATGGAGAAAATCTTTGCCGCTTTGAATTGCACCGACTCTCAAAAGGTTGCATGTGCCACATTTATGCTTCCGGAGGGAGCACATAATTGGTGGATGACACAAAAGCAAATCCTAGAAGCTTCTAACCCCACCATTTCTTGGACAAATTTTGTAGCTACCTTTTATAAGTGTTACTTTCCCAATAATGTGAAGGTAGCAAAGGAAACAGAATTCTTACACCTAGTTCAGGGGTCTGACTCAGTGTTGAACTATAGGAAGAAATTTGAAGATCTAAGTATGTTTGCACCTGAACAAGTCAACACGGAAGATAAAAAGATAAAGAGATTTTTAGGAGGCTTGAACATTGCATTGAGAGCTCCAATCTCAATTGCTAGTTATTCATCCTATGCAGAATTATTGGAGAAAGCTTTGACCCTATAGGAGAATTTAAGGGGCTCTTTGATCAATAATATTGGAAAAGGCAAAAGACCTTTGGAGTCTCACATAACTAATGGTAGCCAATTTCAAAAGGTAGCACGCACTCAAAAACCACAATCATATCTTCAAGCTTGTCACTACTGTGGAAAGATGCATCAAGGTCCGTGCCGGTACTCTACTATCATTTGTTATAATTGTGGGGCAAGTGGTCACACTTCAAAAGTGTGCCCTAAACCTTCTCAGCTGCCATCAACCATTCGACTACCACAACAATCATTCCAGGGCCAGCCCACAGGAGCAGCGCTAAGTCAACAGAGGCCATATAAAATTGGTCAAGCTCCTCGTTTGGCTTATCAAGGATAAAGACCTACAAGAATTCAGCCCCATCCTTATCAAGTTACTCCCAGTAACAATGCACTAAAAGGCCAAGCAAGAGTTTTTGTACTAGGTACCAAGGAAGTTGAACAAGTTAATACTGTGGTGTCAGGTATCTTATCTATTTCTTCCACCCCTGCTTGCGTATTGTTTGACTCAGGAGCTACCCACTCTTTTGTTTCCATGAGTTTTGCTCAAAACTTGAACATCAAACCTAAACCACTTGATCCAAAACTCTTAGTCTTGTTGCCATCTGGTTCCACCATGGAAGCAGATGCAATGTTAGTTTTTATTCCGGTCTTGGTGGGAGATGTGACGCTTCCAGCAGACTTGATCTTGTTGGAAATGAAAGACTTGGATGTTATTCTCGGCATGGATTGGTTATCCATCCATAGGGCAACCATTTCATGTTACGACAAGATAATAATGTTTCGACCGGAGAATGGAAAGAAGTTTACATTCTCTGGCTCAACGAGAGGAAAATCCACTATGCCTATTATCTCAGCTTTTAAAGCAAGGAAACTTCTTACTCATGGATGCCAAGGCTTTATGGCTGCAATAGTAGAAGAAAAGAAAGGTCTTAGAGTCGAAGACATTGAAGTCGTGAAGGATTTCCCTGACATCTTTCCTGAAGATCTCACTGAAGTACCACCTGATAGAGAGATTGAATTTACCATTGAGTTGGTTCCTGGAACAGCACCTATTTTCAAAGCACCTTATCAGATGGCCCCAAATGAACTAAAAGAATTAAAGGACCAGTTACAAGAATTATTAGACAAAGGGTACATCAGACCTAGTGTATCACCTTGGGGTGCACCTGTTTTATTCGTAAAGAAGAAGGATGGGACTATGCGATTATGCATAGACTATTGCGAGTTAAACAAGGTTACCATCAAGAACCGTTATCCTTTGCCTAGAATAGATGATCTTTTCGATCAATTGCAAGGGGCAAACATATTTTCCAAGATTGACCTTCGGTCTGGTTACCACCAACTAAAAGTCAAGAAGGAAGACATACCTAAGACAGCTTTTAGAACACGGTACGGTCACTACGAGTTTGTAGTGATGCCGTTCGGGCTAACCAATGCACCTGCCGTATTTTTGGATCTCATGAATGGGTATTTCATGAGTTCTTGGATAAATTTGTCATTGTATTTATCGATGACATCTTGATTTATTCCAAAAGCAAGGAAGAGAATGAGGAACACTTGAGGATTGCTTTGCAAAGGCTATGTGAAAAACAATTGTATGCAAAATTGAGCAAATGTGAATTTTGGCTTGATCAAGTCATATTCTTGGGTCATGTTATATCATCAAATGGAGTATATGTCGACCCAACAAAGGTTAAGGCAGTGACCGAATGGGCTCAACCAACTTCAGCAGCTAACATTCGAGCTTTTTGGGTTTCGCCGGGTACTATAGAAGGTTTATTGAAGGCTTTTCCAGCATCGCAAAGCCTTTACTTGCTCTAACTAAGAAGAACGTGAAGTTTGTGTGGACCAAGGAGTGCGAAAGTAGCTTTCAAGAGTTAAAGAAAAGATTAGTCACCGTTCCTATGCTGGCTTTACCTGCAGGAAAAGGAGGGATGGTAATCTATAGCGATGCTTCATCGAGAGGCTTGGGTTGTGTTCTAATGCAACCACTTGTCACATAACTGATGAGTGACCTTCTTGAGAAGAGCAAGCGTCTACTTTCCTCCAGCATACCATTCTCCAGGTCTAGTTTCATAGGGTACCTTCACATGATTGGATAAAGCTTCACGCATTTGCTTTTCTGTGATTTCCAGTTGTTGAACATAATTATGACTCCAGTTTGATAAAGTAAGTTGCAAGGAAAGAAGTTTTTTTGCAAGCTGAATGACAAAGAGCTTCTAATGCGCTAAGCCCAAGTTGCATTCACCACCGCTGGATATGTGTCCTCATATACCCAAAAGCTTTTAAATCTCACTACAAGAAAAAGCAGAATTAGTGACGTTCAATTAGTGGTGGTTTATCAAAAACCGCCACTAATTAGAAAAACACACAGGCCCCACCCGCGAAGAAGAAGGAGTGAGGGAAAGACCCAGGAGTTTAGTAGTGATTTTATAAAACTGTTGTTAATTATTAAATACTAGTTGCGTTTTTTCTATTAACGCCGCTAAATATCAAATATTAGTGGCGTTTTCAATATTAGCGGGACTAAATATTAATATATTTAGTGGCGTTTATGTATTACCACCACTGAATATCATGATTGTAATATCCAGCCCTATTCTAACCCTGACCGTAACCCGGATCCACTATTGTATTCAGGTCCAAAGACCCGAAGCGGTGGTAGAAGAGACCTATGGACTATTATGATTGATGATCATGATTCGGAGACCGAGCCTATGGACATTGATGATGATACCCCTTGCTTTAATGCATTATCAGTGTTTAAGGAAAGTTTGCGCATCGGAGAAGATTAATCTAGTTGATGTACCTAATGACCTCCTGTGCACAATCCGAAGGTATTCTCCGAAACTAGACTTCTTGATTGAATTGTGGAAGAAAACCTCACTCTAATTGACCTTGTATAGCCTTTCAAATCCCTACTTGAAGTTGCTGAACTAAACCTGTTTTTCTGCTGAGAAACATTTTGGTCGATGCCATCGACCAAAACCATCGACCAAAGTTTCCCAGTCTGCCAAGTTAAAGATTCCATGGAATATTCCTATTCTATTTATTATGACCTCGAGCCTTGAGTCCTTGTGCAATCATTTTCTCACCTGAAATCGTGGGGAGAGCTTCCCAAGGCATCTCCTTGGCTAATGTGAAGGGCACCTCATCAAAAACTCATTGTTTACTATTGATTCTTGTCTACATCTTCCACACCAAGGTATGAATCACCATTCCACTCTCTATCCTACCATTTTCTATTCTTTTCTATTCCTTTCTTGCTGATGAGACATTGGAAATGGTGCTGCAACCTTGCAACCACCACTCCAAGTGTCTACACATGATTAACCTATGATCTTCTTAGCCATCCATTGATGCTATGCCTCCACCTCATGCCTAGCATATGTATTCCTCAATTTTTCTATTAACATCATGTCATTTTGTACCAAACTGAGTTTTAGGACATGCTATGTTCATGTTTATCACTTCTATATGATTCCAATTGAAATTCTATTAGTTCCCCTAGCTATTACATGCCATTTCCTTGACAATGCAATCAATCCCAACTCATGCCATGATGTTTGTCACTTGAACTTGTTAGCTCAATTTGGGGCTTTTTGTTTGGACCATTGGATTGGGTAAATTTCTTGACTTATAGTGTCCTACTACTATTGTTAAGTGTTCCTCCAAGTTTCAGATTGATCAGAACACCGGAAAACCAATTTCGGATGAAAACCCCCAAAATCCATCATTCTGTCCCGAAGGAAATTTTGGTCGATCCTTTTGGTCAATACCATCGACCAAAACCATCGACCAAAGTTGTTGCTGACAGCAACCTTAGCCAGATTTGATCCAATTAATATCCAATCTTCCTAATTTCTTCTCTAACTTATTACTGATGTTTGTTTAGGGCCTTAACAATTATTTTGGACTATTTCTTGGTACTCTCAATTCATCATCAATTCAACCCAAGGTTGAGGAATTAATTCTGACCAGGTGGAGAAAAATACCGATCAAGGGGAGAAAAACCCCGAACACCCGAATCATGGAGCATTAGCAAATCAAGTTGAGACACTCCAGAAGGAACAAACAAAGCTTCGGGAGGAATTATCCTCCATGAATAAACTACTCAGGATGGTCGTGGGTCATATAATTGCCCCTAATGCAGATCTTAAAAATACTCAAAGAATATTTGAGGGAAGCAAGAATAACCACTTGGTCATTCCTGATCGAACGCCTCGACCATCTCTAGAAGACGGACAAAAGTCAAAAGAGAAGGTAGGCGAAAAATCCCGGGCATCTGAGAAAGAAATTCCAAACAAAGATCCTCTGTTCAATGAAGATCATGATCGAGGAAGTAGCAACGATCCTCTCAAAGAACCAAAAAACAAGAGAGTTGAGTCCGGACCGAGCAAGCAGGAAGATCGTTTGAGCAAACAAATCAAAGAGTTAGACGAGAAGGTAAACAAGTTAAACGATCCAAAGAAAGAAGAGCTATATGCTTTTCGAAAAGAGGATCCTTTCATCCAAGCTATCTCTGAGGCAGAAATACCAAAAAGCTTCAAATGCCCAACTTTCATCTTGTTCGACGGATCACAATGTCCAAAACATCACATCACTCGCTACGATCGACCATGTCAATTTATAAGCATAATGAGGCAGCCATGTGCCAAAGTTTTGCAGCCTCTTTAACCGGTTCCACATTGGACTGGTTCCCGCATCGCTAAGCGGTTCGATTATGAGTTTCGATCAACTAGGACGAGTGTTTGTGCTGCGCTTCCAGGGAGGAGTCGGGTTGAAGAAAAGAGAAGATACTGTTTGCTATAAAACAAGGTAGAACGGAATCTATCCGAAGTTTCCTTCAAAGATTCAATAATCTTACCATGCAAATTGAAAGCATGGACGAGAAAATTGCCTTTCATGCGTTATACCAAGGAATTACTCATGAAGGATTGCTAGAGCGATCGCTCCAAGATATGCCAAAAACATATGCGGAACTGAATGAAAGATGTCATAAACAAGCAGAGATTTGGAAACCATAGAATCTCGAAAAGAGAACCAAGGGCCGAAAGAAGAGGCGGTCGAGAAAGGGCTCAACCGACCGGGATGCTAGGGATAAGCTCGACCAAGAAAGGTCGAGCGAACTCTCCAAAAAAGCAAGAGATTAGTAATCTTCCACCACCTGAATACAAGAATATCCGAAATCTTGATGCAAATAAAAAATCAAGGACATATGAAGTGGCCGGATAAAATCTGAGCACCGCCAGGAAAACGTGATAAACGAAAATATTGTGAATATCACAAAGATCACGGCCATTGGACGGACGATTGCAAAAATCTAAAGACGGAGATAGAAAACTTAATCTCCCGAGGACACTTAAAGAAGTATATCCAATCTAAAGAAGATGGCCGACCACAGGACAACCCTATCCCGAAGAGAGAAAGGTCGAGCCACAGAGAAGAAAGAAGAAGTCCGGCCAAACGCCGACCTAAGGCGGATGAAAAACAAAGAAAAAGATCTCCAGCCTATCTCGTATTTGGTGGTCCGACGGAAGAATCAAATCGACAAGCAAAAGAAAAGTACGATATATTGGGAATACCCGAAACCCATAAAAATATATCTCTCGAGCCAATAATTTTCTCTTCCGAGGATCTACGGGATATCACAATCCCTCATGATGATGCCTTGGTAGTCAAAATTCTCCTGGAAGGAACTGAAATTCATAGAGTGCTGGTGCATACTGGATCGTCGGCAGACATATTATCTTTAGATGCATTCAAAAAGATGAAGCTAAAAGAAAACATGCTCGTCCCATGCGAAACCCAGCTTTATGGTTTCACGGGATCATCAACCCGAGCGGAAGGAACGATCCGATTAGAGCTACGGATTGGAGAGCACCCACGAGATAGAATCATACGGACTAATTTTATGGTCGTACGAGATTTATCGCATACAATGCAATCATAGGACGACCAACCCTCGTGCACTTGAAGCAGTGGTCTCCTCACTACACATGAAGATGAAATTTCCGACCACTGAGGGAATTGGAGAATGTGTAGCCGACCAGAAAAGTAGCCGGCAAAGTTACAACGACTACATGCGGAAAAAGAAAAGGACGAAGTCGACCATGACCATTGAAGTTAGGGACGACCGCGATGAAGAAACCTTGCAAAGAGCTGAACTAGTGGAAAAACTAAAAAGAATCCACTTCAATCCCGACCAGAAGGAGCAAGGTACCATGATCGGTTCCGAGCAACAAGCAGATTTCAAATCAGAGCTCATTGAGTTTCTAAAAAGAATTCCGATGTTTTTGCTTGGTGGTGAAGACATGCCGGGATCGACAGGGAGGTGGCTGAGCATAAACTCGTATTGATCCACAGGCAATTCCGGTTGTTCGAGAAAAGAAGAAACTTCGCCATTGAAAAACATGAAGCCATTCGAACTTAAGTGCAAAAGCTAAAACAACTGGCTTATAAAACGCACGGACCACCCGCAATGGCTAGCTAATGTGGTAATGGTCAAAAAGCAAACGGGAAATGGCGGATGTGTGCGATTACACGAGATCTTAACAAAGCCCGCCCAAAGGACCACTATCCACTACCAAGAATCGACCTTCTTATAGATGCAACGGCGGGACACGAAATGCTCGGCCATGGATGCATATTCGGGATACAATCGGATCCTTATGCATCCCGATGACGAAAAGCATACGGCATTCATGACTAATAGGGACATCTATTACTATAAAGTAATGCCTTTCGGTCTAAAAAATGCGGGAGCGACATACCAAAGAGCGGTAAATAAAATTTTCAAACATCAAATTGGTCGGAATATGGAAGTGTATGTGGACGACATGCTGGTGAAAAGCATCTCAAAAGAAAATCATCTAACTGACCTGGCAGAAGTATTCAAAGTACTCCAAAAATACAAGATGAAGCTCAATCCTGAAAAGTGTGCTTTGGGGTATCTTCCGGTAAATTCCTCGGGTTCATGGTATCCCAAAGAGGAATCGAAGCCAATCCTGAGAAAATCAGGGCAATTTTGGATATGAAAGCACCCAAAACCATTAGAGAGGTCCAATGCCTAACTGGTCGGGTGGCAGCACTGAATAGATTTATTTCTAGATCAGGGGAGAAATGCCTGCCATTCTTCAAAATTCTAAAGCAGGTAGCAGGGTCGAAAGGAAACATCTGGAATGATGAATGCCAGGGAGCATGTGAGGACCTAAAAGACAAACTATCCAGACCACCCTTTCTTGTTATGCCGACCAGAAAAAAGGATACAACAATTAATACCGAACTCAAAGAGATAGCTCAAAAGATGGAGGTACAAACAAAGAGTGCTCACCAGGAAGGAAACCCCAAAAACGTAGTATATTGGGGTATTCCGGACAATAGCCGTGAACGGCAAACATGTTCTTATCCTCGGTTGGAAGCCAAAGAATCTTCTCCCTGGCACGTTGCTCGGCTTCGGAAAGGTTAGGGGTGTTATTGGAACCCGTAGTCGGTCCACGAACCCGGAATATTGGGAAGGAGGGTTTGGACGATGGCCGAACAAAAAAATACCCGGGACGCCACCCTTCGTGTTGGATGGAAGAGTCCCCGTCCCGACGGTTGCCATCCCAGCCACATTGAGAAAAGGTACGCTTGACAAGTAAAACCAACCATCTTGTTCCCGCCTTCGCCATGAAGAAGTGAAGGAATAAGGCAAGGGATGGTCGACACCCACTTTCCGACAAAAGCCCCAAAAACAAATAACATTTCGCCAACCGTCGGCACGAACATCCCCCGGCACATATGGAAATGTAGCATGATCTCCCGAAAAGAGGATGCACGGGAAGACGAAAGCCACCTTAAGGGCATCCTCACACAAGGCAAACTCCCCGGACGAGGAGAGTTCGCCCTCTCTTCGGGAGTGGGTACACGAAGGACATGATCGGAAGGAACATCATATTCCGCTTAAGATAATCTAACCTCTCGTCGGTCATTTGGGAGGGAAGGAAATCCGGGCCCGAGGAATAAGGATCATAATCTATATGGTCGGGATTCAAATCCTTAGCCTGCTCGAGCCTATATTCTTCAAGAGTCAAGCTAGCTTTCCACCTCTTACGCTCAGCTTGAAGCGAGCTCGGGCACTAAGATGGTCGGTCCTAGGTCGAGAATCCATTTCAGCCTCTTCGCCATCATACTCGGAGGGTTCTCGACCACATTGATCGTCAAACGTATCTTCGGACTGGCCACTTATGGGAAGCCCGGGATTAGGGAGCTGTTCGGTTTCTGGTTCAAACAATGAAGAACCAGAAGGTTCTTTTCCTAAGTCTCTCCTACGATTTTCTAAGGCAAATCCTCTCTTTAGGATTACCATGTCCTCCTAAAAGAAAAAATAGAGGACAAATGCTACAAGAAACGTACCCAGAGACAAAGGAAAAAGGAAGGAAGATAAAAACAACAAGAAGAAACGCTTATGTCAAACTCGAACTTACCGCTTCAAAACAAGAAAAAATAAAAAGCGAGAGGACAAAAGAACTTACTTGTTGATAGTAGGATGACGAGGAAGAAAAAGGAAACTAGTGATAGACCTCCTCCAACAAAAAACCGAAGCTTGAAGCAAGGCAAAGAAGAAGTATCCAATGAAGAAAAATCTCACAGTTGCAAAAGGAAACGCAGAGACAAAAGGAAATGCAGAGCAAAAGGGAGAAGAAGAAAGAAAATGGGAAGGTTATATTTCTAAAAGTCCAGATGCTAATCTAAGGGGCAATATGAAAATACCATCAACGGACGAAAAACATCACCACCAAGGTCCAGATCTAACGACTAGGACAATACACAGATGGACGGTGGAAGACGAAGAGCCCCCCCATGATTTCAAATCATCTACATCCAACGGCTACGACAAGAAGTGGGTAGACGGTGGGAGATGAAGAGTCTATTGGTCATCATGACAAGTATTTAAGATAAAACGACAGTTGTGACACGCGTCGATCACACACGAACTTCGAAGAACGTGCATCGATAAATGCGCTCAAATGACGGCTAGTCATGAGTGAGACGTTACAAATTTCGATGTAAAGTATGTAGGTCGGTTCGACCATATACCTCACGAATTAGATTAACATACTCCCTTGATCCGATCACACGCTCTCGAACACAATGGACTGGGGGCTTATGTTAATGACTAAAATGGTCATTCTATATCCCCTGGTCTAAACCGGCAGTTGAACGGTCCGACCAGGTCCAATACTTAATGAAGTTCGACCTTTCGGCCTATGGTAGGACCGACCAACAGCATTACCCTAACAGGATAAGATCTTATAAGGTTAGAGTCCTACCGACCAACGACCCTGGAGGAGTCCCTGTTAGGTAAAAGAACTCACCCAAAGAGTTACTCTCCTAAGGGAACTCTCATTAAAGTTATATTCCGAATATAACTCTATTACCATACTCTATATAAACACCTCAGGTAAACACTATGAGGCAGGTATTCATACTTCTTGTGATCAATTACTTGAATTCTCTATTGAGTAGAGTAGATCATATTATTGGTACTGACTTGTTCGTCGGAGACGTACCTCGACCCCCCAAGGTCGAGCTCGTATCTTGCAGGTTCGTGACAGGGAAGGACGAGCGAGATTCCATATCAACAGTAAGGATGGTTATCTCCATAAACATATAGATCACCAACTTATGATTTATATTCTTTTTTATGAATAGAACCTTTTGATTACTTTTAAATCTTTATAAGACTGTTATATATGTGTTAGAACAGTAGTATTGACATCTTCATACTTTTGTCATGTTACCTTACTATTATTGTTTACTTATGTCTAGATGATTCATTTCAATATCATGATTTAAATTTTATGATAAGATGCATTGGATGCACAAAAGATGATGAACTTGAATATGTGATTGCTTACGTATGACTTGGGATTGGGGAGTTATCTATTGACACTTCTGTCCTTAGGCATCGGAGGGAATAGTATGGGATGTTCTCTGATGGTGCCTATAGACACTTTCCCGGGTTATTGGGTGACATACATAGGACTGTCTAGTTGGTTGGCTAGGTTTATCCTTGTCGTGTCAAACTCGAATCGGAAGGGCATTGAGACCGAACAACCCGTGGTAGTGTATGGTTGGATGGGCGCTCTAGGCCGGTAACCAATCCGGTAGGGGACATAAACCATGCTACGGATACCCGAAAGGGGCCATTTATTGGTAGGGTTGCAAATGGCTAGACTTGGGCTCACGGGCGCTCAAGACCAGTAACCAATCCGTGAGAGGACATGAGAGCTTCCCGTTTACTATTTGTGGATGACCAATAGGGTTAATGAGTCCGAAATCCGGGATTTCGCTGACTCTAGTGTGAAGGATACCGGAAAGGATCGCCGGGGGCGAGGAATGGACGTATCTAGATCTGACTTGACCGACTAAGTAGATGACTTGTATTGGGCTAGACTTTACTGTGACATGCGCCAGTATTTATACCAAATGGTGATGTGAGAGAGTGGTGACCTATTCCCTTACCATGGTTTTTTAGATGACTTTATCGAACTTCCCTGGCAAACCCAAGATGTCTTGTATGATTGAGGGGGAGTGAGTGACCACCCAAAGAAGTATGGTGCCATGACTTAAAGCATGTCTACCCTAGAGACTAGCATTCATAGAGTTAGAATCATACTGTATCATATGTTCCATATCACATTGCATTATGTATGTTCTGTATGTGTATGATTTCTCAATATGGAATAACTACCTTGCTGAGTTCTTCGAACTCATTCCTTTTGTACAAATGCTTTTAGATTATTCTACAGGTACCGAAGACTATGATGGCACCCCCTTCGAGACGGATTATGATTCCACATACTACCCTTCGGGTAGTGGCATCTGTGAACATCCGAGTGTTGGTGCCGAGGAGGATTACTATCCGCACCAGGGTTAGCCCCACGGTTGTGAGGGAGCTGCAAAGCTGGGTTTACTTCATCCGTACCATTGAGGAGACTATTATTAGATTAGAGGAAACCCTAGCTTAATGCCCCATTCCCTTGGTGTATTTTTGGAGTACTTGGACCTGTAATTAATTAACTTTTTGGATTATCTTTAATACTTGGACATGTAATTAACGTTATCACACTTCTTTTCCGCTGCTCTGAGAGAGTGGTTATCATACCTTCTCTCACCTTTATGATTATGTTCACACTTTACTGATATCGTCCTTTCGTACTATGATTTATTTAATCTTATCTTATTCATGATACTTAGTATTAATTGTTTTTACTTTGATTGTCTTTGTTCATGATTATGTCATTGTGTATGTGGGAGGCATGGACCTACGAATCTTGATCCTTGGACTGTGGATCACATTTCCGGGTATTCCAAATGGGGTATCGGCTGGGTGGATGTGACAATGATAGCAGCGGTTTTATCAGAACCACTTCAAATAACCCTAGATTTTTCCTCTCCTTTTACCGCCCAGCTTTTCCCTCAATCCTCCCGCCCAATCCCGCGCCAATTTTTCACCATTTTCAGTTCGATTTTCATTTTCAGCTTCTCAAGTCAGTTTGTTTTTGATTTCACATGACGATTCAGAACTCAAGAGAGATCGATAGGACTTTCAAGGTGAGAAATCCACTCGAAATTTTGGATCAGCTTCGGCACTCGCAAGCTTACGGTGACCATACCGAGGTTCTTCCCTGGACAAACTGGCTCTGTTCTGCGTGGGAGAGTGAAGCCAAGAGCAGTAGCAGAGTAGAAAAGAGCAGGAATCGAAGAGAGAAAGTCATGATTGATTTATTAGTGACCACTTACAGAGTTGAAGTAAATGGTTCGTGGTTTGAGGAAGTTATGCCGCAGCTGGTTTGTTCAAAAAGAGATTGTACAGTGGCTAACTAGATCTGCAATCGAAGCAAAGAAATACTCGTGTTTGGACTTTAGAGGAGACGTCTTGATGGCAGGAACTTCTAAGCCCTCAACTGCTTTGACTTATCAAGTGCACCGAATGGAGCTATCATATCTCTTTTTCTCTCTTTTCTATTCTCTTTGAATTTCTTTTCTCGATTCGCTCTCTGCGATTTAAGGTTTCTTGTTCGTCGTCTCCGCTCTCTGCATTTTCGCATCAAGTATCGATCGTTCTCTTTTTCTCTTTCTCTTATGTCGGTTTATTGATTGTTTGTTTATCTCTGAATATTCGAAGAAATGAATGTGGTAATTTCCGAAGGTGTTGTTTTTACCGGGTAATGGAGAATTATTTAGGTACAACCAAGGCTGCTTTAGATTTTTTTTCCTTTTTGATTTGTCAAGCCAGAGTATTAATTATGCAAAGAGTGGCATTGCTTTAGGTCTAATGTGCCAACTCATATGAGGAATACTCTTTGCAATGTTTTCAGTATACTTGAAATGTCATCCTCAAGTAAGTATTTCCAATAGCCTTGGTAAACAATTACTGGTTTTCTAAGTGTTCTCATTCTAGAACTTGAGGGAAATTGAAACACTTCACAACTTTATAATTGAAACAAAACCATGTATAGTGCATGAAAAGGTATTCCATATGATGTTGAGTATGTATAGATAATTACAGAACCAGGTTGTTAATTAAGTTCGTTATTATGGTTTGTTAATTTAATTTTGGGTTCTAATTATAAGAATTCACATGGTGACACGTGAGCGGATACCAAAGATTTGGGGTGTGTGGTATGTCATTTAGTAGGTGATGAACACGGCATGAGTTGGTTCTTTTGTTCATTCAAGCCCTCAAAGCTGGAGGAGAAGGAGGGATTAGGGAAGTAAGTGTCTATTAGTGGCATGATATTTAATTAAAGGGTTGTTAATTTGAAAGTTGGAATATTCTAAACCTTATCCGGTTCATGAAAATATATGTTTATTGGGTTGTTAGTTGTTTAACCATTTTTATTTCTACTTTAGCTCATATGATGCATTTAACAAAGAGAAGCAATTAAAGGGTCATCTCTAGTGATGGATTTCAGAAAAGTTTTTGAAATTCAAATTCAGATTTGGAACTGTAAGAAAAAGAACAGAGGGCAGAGTGTTGATCTGTTTTAGAAATCAAATTCAGATTTGGGAACGGTAAGAAAAAGAAGAACAGAGGGGCAGAGTGTTAATATGTTAACATGAGATAGAAACCAACAGAGATGAATGGATGATTCCTTCCCACTATGGGTTAACTAGAGGTGAGTAGAAGTGAGGTGGAGAGAGTGGAAAAGTGATAAAAAAAAATAAAATAAAAAAAAGAAGAAGAAAGACAGAGATCCTCTGATTCTTTCTCTCTCTACGAGTTCTTTTTTTCTTTTTGGGTTTACCCTTTTCAGCCTTGGTAAGGAAGAGTGAAGAGAAGGTGAAGTTGTGATAGGTTGGATAGAATATCCCCTTTTCTCCCATTTGATATGGTTTAACAACATAGAGCATAAAGGAACATACTGTTCAAAGACCTAATTATCAGTTTTTAGAAGTTTAAATATATGGTTATGGAGTAGAAGATCTTCATGTCTGCTAATTTTACCCACAATCTGATCTTCAGAAAAAAGTACTAAATGGCACTTGTAGATTGAGAATTTATCTTTAAACCGCTATTTTCTCATGTTTTGCCATTTTCCCACATTTTGCTAATCTTGTATCTTTAAGGCGTCAAAATCAATGCAATTAGGAAGAACCACATTAACAAGTGTAGAAGTGATTCTTGGGTAGGCTTCTTGGGATCTTGCCTTTTCTTGGATCAATCTTGGGATCTTACCTTTCTTTCTTTTCTATTCTACTACTGTGGCAAGATCCAAATGGGGAAGGCGGGGAGGGGGTGAAAGAGAGAGAAAGAGATGGGGGAGGGATGTTGCTGGGTATGGGGAAGGGTGGGTGGAGTTTCTAGGGTTGCCGCAGGGGTGGGGAGGGTTCTTTGTAGGCTTTGATAGGGTTGGATTAATATTGGGGCCACCTACATGAGAACAGTTCTCTAGTAATTGCTAGTAGGACGTAGCTAATTAGGGCTTTGTGCTTTTGGCCTGATTTTTGTTTTTCAGGCTTAACTAAAGCAGGACTTAAGTTTTCTGAATTACATAGTTTGTGTTTTGTTTTTCAGTTGTAAGTAGTTTACTATCCTTAGTATTTCATTTTCCAAGTTTCCTAATGCATTTTTTTGTGTGCAAGATATTATATTCAAATTTGTCTTTGTTGATACAACTCACTCACCATCTTATGCTAATTGCTTGCTATTTTAATGTCTTTTATAGTTTCCTATTATGTTGTAATTGAGTGTCTAATGATAATATAATGTTATACATCTACAGATTTTTCTTTGTTAGTGTTTCACTTTGTGACTTTTAATGGATCCAGTGGATTCTGCTCCTTCTTCAAGCACTTCAACTTCAATTCTGAGTGACGATGCTTTTGATATGCTTATAATTTTTAATTTATTTGAATTATGTGCCTTTGATTTGTTTTTCATATATTGGAATTCAATTGTAAGGAAACGTCACAAGAAGGGTCCAAATGTGTCTTTGAAGACGCGAAGGATGGCTTCGGAGGAAATAAAGCAAGTCATAGTTAATGTATATAGACAAGGGGATGATGGCTATGTAGCATAGTTCATTACTTACCTATGGACACAGGTAAGAAGTGGTTTGAACCTCCCCTATAACTATGACGATTGGAGGAAAGTACCCATTCACTACAAGGAAGCATTATGGAATAAAATGAAGGTACAATAATTAATAATCTTACCTACATTAGTATTTACAATTAAGATGTTTCTTTTTTGATAAATAATTATTTTTTTCTTGCAGAAGAATTATCAAGTGGATACTTTGGGTAAGAAATGGGTATTTGTCAAAATGGGGCTGCAATGGAAGGCCTTTAAACGGGAACTATGAAAAGAGTTTTATGACAATGTTGGTAATATTGACGAGGCAATCAATAATTGTCCAGCGGTGGTTCCATTAGATCAATGGAAATAACTTATAGACATATGGAATAGTGAAAAGAACACGATAAGAAGTCATTTATTTGTGAACATACTTTGTGGCGGTTTCCTAGCTTACCGTCACTAAATATATCTTAATGGTGGCTGGTTTAGGGATGACCGTCACTAAATATTGACATTTAGTGGCGGTTTTTTAGCTTACCGCTACTAAAAACAGCATAGTTAGTGGCGGTAAATAAAAAACTGCCACTAAATAGGCTTAATTCATCCCATCACCGTTTTCTGCATATTCAATTAGGGGCGGTAATTTCCACCGGCATATTAATATTAATAGTGGCGGTTTTAAAACCACCACTAATTGCATGTTACGTGAGTGTTTGAATGGCCTTTTACAAACTTTTCCCGGTGGCTATGTGCTTAGTAGGAGTGCTACATGATCCGAAAGAGCTACCTTAATATGTGTCACTTGTGTAGATAGGAACAACATAAGCCAATCATTGTTGCTTAAAACTCGATCTAAGATGCCTTCCACTCTTGCCAAGTTTTTCCATTGATTGGACCATGTGAACATTGGACCACATGTTCAATTAGGGAGCAAACTTTGATCATTGACAAATGATTGAAATGGCCTCACATATGAAATTGTTAGAGGACGTCCTCCTTTCCGATCATTAGTAGAGAGATAGGGATTCCAGTCGCCCCCTATCGCCCAAGGTAGATTAACAAAGGATCCTAACTGAGACAAGGTGCTCCATTGTTGGGGCTGTATATGAGGTGTTGAACTCAAGTACACAAAAGACTACATCCATCTTGATATTCGATTGGAGATTACTACATGGATACACCACTTTGATGACCACATTATATCCACCGATAGTTGATCATCCCAAAATAACAAAAGACTTCCAGCTTTCCCAATGGGAGGGGAGTATAACACACCAGTGCAACCCCAATATTTACATAGACTGTTGGGGTTTAGACGACTTGACTTGACTTCACATAAAAACAAAAGGTTGGGTCGATGTTGCAAGATGAGGGATTTGAGCTCTGATCTTGTCGCAGGCTGACCTAGGCCCCGACAATTTATATACAAGGTTTTCATGGAGATTTGGATGGCTGTTGTCGGCCAGCCATCTCAGCCTCAGGTAAATTGGATCCATACTCATAAACTCTAAGCTTCTTCCAAGGGGAAGAGGCGAGATCCTCCATTGCTGCAATATCCACTTCCAATTGTGCTAAGATTTTCCGCTTAACCGGCAATGAAGGAACATTGATAGCCGAGGGAAATATTACATTCTTGCCTTTGATGTTTGCTAAGAATTCAGATATTTGTGCTTCCTCTTCTTTTAGAGTGGCATGTCTAGTAAGGCATAGATCAAGAACAAGAAATGTCAAGATGGAGGATGTGCGGCAGACATCAAGGAATGTGATCCTTCTACTTAACACATCTTCTGTTAGGATTTTGTGGCATGCCTCCTCTCTGGAAAACTACAAGAATGATGTTTATCCCTTCAAATCTAACGACGTTAAGAGACTCTTAATTATTGATAAGAGAAGACAATTTTACCCTTGTATTGAGGGGTGTAGCTAGGTGTTCATAAAAGGCTACTTATGTCTAGGGATGCAAATGGATTGGGTCTGGATCGGATAGTGATAATACCATATATGCATTCTATTATATTTGGATCAATTTAAATAATATCCTATCGATTTTCAAATGGATTCAGTCAAATGATAGTTTGATAGTTATTTTCTTAAGTAGATTCTTCTAAATGGGTATAAATATAGATTGAATACAAGTTTTCAACTACCTATTAACATTTTTACCATTTTATTTTGGGTTCGACAAGCATCCCCCTGAGGATTTAATCATGGTGCGCGCAAGCTGGCCCGGATGAACCTTAGATACACAAAAAAAAAAAAAAAGTTTACCATTTTATTTGCAAAGACTAGGTTTGAAATTTGAGAATTTAGCAATTTCGGTAGTTTGTTTTTTTTTTTTTGGTCAATGCAGGGTTGGTAGAGTGGTAAGATCCATACCACCTCAGTGGAGAGGTCATGGGTTCGACCCTTACGGACAAAAAAGCTCCCTTTGAGGGTGTGATTGAGGTGCGCTCAAGCTGGCCTGAATGAACCTCAAACACAAAAAAAAAAAAAAAAAAAACTTTTGTAGTTTTCTTAGTAGAAAATCTTAAAAAATTTTGTACCCAAAAAAAAATCTAGAAAATATTTACATATCTAAACTAAAAAAATAAAAACAAATCCAAATAAGTATAATCAGATAATTTTATCGGACGAATAATAATTGGTAAGGGGTATTACCAAATCCGCATCCTATTAATAATTGTCAAAAGTTTGTTTTACCAAATCTGCATCCTATTAATAATTGGTTGGAATGGGGTGTTACCAAATCAACTTCTTTGACCACAAATTTGGTTGGGACCAAAGAAGGAAAAATTAGTTTCAGTGATTGTTAGTCATTCAAAGCTTAGCGATACGAAATGAGTGGCGATACAAAATTTACTAAAAATTGGCGATATATTGTGAAAAGTCGATATATCACCGATAACTTTCAAGATATCATGATAAATTGAAAAATATTGCTCTTTTCAATTTTCTTGATTTCTCATCTTCTTTTGCTTGACTTTTTAATCTCATTTGTCCCCGGAGTGTAGAGTAACAGAGGTAGCAAGCTGTGGAAATATCTTGCTTGTAGAAAACCTTCCTTTGTTATCAATCCTTCTTTTCTTCTTCCCAAACCTTTAAACCTTGAAGTCTCTTGCTGCAATGTTGGCAACCAAAGAATGTTGTGGACTTTGGAACCACAAACCCTTTCTGGCAACAGTCATGGTTTGCATTTGCAGTGGCTAATCAAACAAGTTTCCACTCTTCGACGACGAACCACCATTTGCTGCTGCTTCTCCTTTTTTGGTTTGAATCTCATAGTCGTGGATGATGGCGACAAAGACGATGGTTAGTGTTTGCAAAATAAAATTACCGCAAGTGCATAGTATCGTGTAGCTAACGGGTCGATCTCAGAGAGATATGTCACCTAGAATTCAACTTCTTAATAGTAATGCGAGAGTGGAATGATTCAATTTTTGTTAAATAATTACTTAAACTAAACCAACGATCCTAATCCATACGTCTAATGCAATCGAATTGAAACGAAAAATAAAGCAAACATAACCAATGCATAAATAAAAGACATGAAAAATAATGCGAACAATAAAAATAAAAGGGAAGTGATCCGAGTGTCAGCTTTGAATCTAGGGAAGGGGAGTATAATAATAATGACTTTAACCGTGGACCCTTTGCCGTAGCTTAAAGTCAACCGATCGGGGGAAAGGATTTTAGAGAAAAAGAAATTGCAGAAAGGAAAGAAAGTAAATAACAAAAGGGAAACCTTAACCAAAGAGAGGCACGACTGTAGGCATCTTTGATCAAGGACTCAGGGGGAAGGGAGAACAATAATAAATGCTGAAATCTAAATCCTAAATTAAGAATATGGAGGGGTAGATAGAAGCGGGAATGGAGGGGGGAGAGAAGATTATTGAAGAATCTTACTTACTTGCATCTTCCAAACAAAACTTTAATAAACGATTCGAATCTCAACCAACCCTAACAACCAGATCTAGAATAATCTAGATCTGCAATTGATAGACCCAAAGAGAAAACAAATCCTCAAACTTGAAACTTGAATTTGAACTTGAACTTAAAATTGCATTGATAAAACTAAAGGAGTTACACTTGCATAAAATAAATTACACAACCTCAATATTCCTAAACATTCAATCTAAAAAACAAGAACCCACAAAATAATCAAAGAACTACAGAAACTTAGAGCAAGCTAAAGAGAATAAAAAGTGCAAGATTAAAAATAAACTAAAGAGAAAAATAAAGTGTAAGACTAAGTAAAACTAAAGAGAAAGTAAAGTGTAAACTAGACCTAAGAGGGAGGTAATATTTATAGAAGAAGGAGAATAATTTACAAACAAAGAAATAAAATAATAATAATAATAATAATAATAATAATAATAATAATAATAAAAGAGTAAAATAGAAAAAGAAGACAAATAAAGAAAGCAAAATTTGTTAGAAATAAAGAGAGAAAAAGAATTACGTTAAGAGGGAAAGTGGAGAAAAAGAATAAATTAAAAAAAAATAAACTTAAGATTGAGTTACACGAAGAGAAGGTGGAGAAGAAAGTGAAAGAGTGGAAGAGGGAGAAAAAAAAAATTTACTTTTAGAAAAACGATTTTGGGTTAACTAAGGAAAAAGAATAAAATAAAATAGTGAAAATAATAGAAAGTGGGAAGAGAGAGAAAAAACTAATTAGAGAAATAAATAAAATCTTATAAAAAAAAATAGAAAATCCTAGTCTTTGACTACTTGTGGGCCCCATACAATTCTCAATTACAATAAAGAAAAATAAAATAAAAATCATAATCTAATTTTACAAGATATTCTGGAGTTGGCCCATAATTGTATCTCTAGCCCATCATGCTTCAAATCAAGCCCACTTTCGCACTTCAGAATTTGAACGGACCTCTTGACGTGTAAAATCGCATGTTTAATACCCAAAACTCCAGATATTCGCTCAAGTCCTAAAAATTCATAAAATCTGCAAAAATAACATAAAACCCAAGGTAGCTCCACTCTAAGTGTGTAAAATGCATGTTTTATGCCCTAAGATTTCATACATAAATGTGCTCATCAGTTAGTGAAGGTTTTATGTGAAATGTTTGCGAAAGTCGAAATTCCAAAGCAATTTTGTAGAGATTCCTTTAGAGTAGCGAAACAATTCCAAAGCAATTTTGCAAGCTGCTAGCTTGGTTCATCCCGGTTCATCCCTCTCATTGGTGAAACACCATTCTATAGTCAGCGAAATATTGTTGACATATCAGGGTTTCACCCGTTTTGCCAGGGGGTGGAACCTTGACACTAAGAGACATTCCTACCTTAGTTGGGACTCATGTGGGACTTACTAGGGGTTTTACTTCAAATTTTAGAATTTTTTAGTTGGCACCCACTTAAGTTGGGCTAAAACTTTTGACAGCCCACTTAGGTGGAAAATATTAGTAACTACTCACTATTCAAAAACCGTAAAATTTCCTGTTATCCATAGTTAGTTTTAAACCTATTTTCTCTTAAGTTTGAATTCAAAAATGATGAATTTGCCCTTATGTGTAGTAAAATGACTTTAACGCCCCTTCATTGTCATTTACATTCACAATGTCCCCTCCCATACCCAACTCTTAGGTGGGCACCCCCTCTTCTTCCCATACCTCACCTTACTAGGAATTACCCACCGCCGTCGGATTCCCTTGTTTCCTGGGGTCCTGTCTTTCCCTTGCAACGAGGGCAAATAACTTTGGGCAATTCCTCACTGGACTTGTAATTTCTAGCTTAGTGATACAAAGCAACCATCTCAACAAAGTTCTTCACCTGTGAATGTTCCAGCGACATTCATATTGAAAAATTGATCGATGTTTAACAAGAAGGAATCATCGAACTTGTCGAGAACAAAAAATGCACCAAACCCTAGTCCCTGCCAGCAGAGATCTTCTTGAAAACATAAAGTAAATGCGACACCGCCCGATCCAAATGCACTGATGGATTATACGTTGTCACCGTGCCAGTAGCTGCGGAATCTCCTCGACTGGAAAAAGCAGAAGCCCTCTACCACTAGGGGTGCAAGTGTGGCCCTAGCGGCCCTGAGCTCGCCCTGAGCCCGAATAGGGCTTGGGCTAAAGATTTTGGCCCTAGGGTGGGTTAAGGCCAAGGGCAGGCTAGGGATTACTCTCGGCCTTGCCCGACCCGTCCCTAAGTTTTTACCCTGACCCATGTCTCGATCTTGGCCCTGATTATAGTCCTGGTCTTGGCCCTGATTCTAGCCTTGATATTGGCCATGATATTAGCCCTGATCTAGGCCCCTGATTTCAGCCCTGTTTTGAGTCTGGATCCTCCACCCACATGGAAAGGAATTAATTTCAATTCATATGGGTGGAAACTTGGCACGTGTCAAATTTTATAAACATGATCATGTTTTGTAGAAAATTAACAAAAATAAATTATATCTTCATTACCAATGTAGTATGCATCGATATGATTTTGGCCATAATCTTGACCCTAATTTTGGCCCTAGTCTTAATGTTAATTTGATCCTGATCATGTACTAGATATACCTTGATCTTCATATTAATATTAATAAAAGTTTTGATTTTAACCTTTAGTCATTTTGATCATATTAGACTATGGGTTCACTTTTTATATAATTTTTACGGTAATTTTTATTTTTTTATCTAAGTCATTTTTAGTTCCAAAAAATATTGATTTTTTTTGGGACTAGGAGAGAGAATATATTTTAAGTAATAAAAACTAGTATATAAAGAATTAATATCTAACAAAATCTACACCCCAACTTCTCATTATGAATATTAACATCTTTTTTTTTGCCTCCAATGTGATATTTTAGAAAAACTTATTAAGGACAGATAATTGTGTTTGTATTCTAGACCAATTTTGCAGCTCATTAATACCACAGCTTGTAGAAACTTTGGTGAACACACAAGATTTGTTACGACAAGCACCTTTATCTTGCAATATTGAATAAAACCTAGATAACCTTGAGAATATTATACTAGGTAATGAATTTTTTTTATTTATTGAATTACTTTGCTTATAGGTATTATGCATTATAAATTGGATTATTACTATCAACATTTTTACATTGTTAATATCTTTAGACTTCAATGAAGACATCATAGTTACAAATTTGAATTGAAGCATGATATTGCATAGTTTCCTATATTTCATTGAAGGTAACGATTATAGTAAGGATGCAATAAAACTTTTCTTCATTTTAATAGTAACACCAATACTTTTTAGTGATTTCTTTTAGGGATAATTAATGTTGCTCCCTTGTACTTTGAGTTTATTATTACTTTATCCCCTGTACTTATCCAACCTTTAACTTTGTCTACAATTACTAATGCCCCCTACCATTAAATTCCGTTAGTTTACTGATGATGAGGCATCTATATATTTTTTCAAAATCCCATAAATAACCCTACAATTATCTTTTTACTTAGGGTAAATATCACTTACCTCCCCTCTTAGCTGGACAAATAGCACTTACACCCCCTCTTAGCTGGATAATATCACTTACCTCCCCTCTTACCTAGCAAATATATCAAACACCTCCCCTCTGTTAACTTTCTCGGTTAAATTTAACTTTTACCGCTAAATATTTTTCTAAAACCCCAAACTACCCTTGGATTAAAAATATTTTTTTATTTTAAACCCTAAATTACCTAATCACTCTAGCAATTAAATATTAAATTACCCTCAATTAAAATAATGTTAAAAACCAAAATACCATAGTTAAAACCCAAATTATCTTTAATTATTAAAAGCCCAATATATAAAAAATTTATCAAACAATTAAAAAAATCCAAAATAGTAGTAATTGTTTTTAATTTTACTTGATAGTAGTATGTGTTTTTAAAATTGTTTGATAGTTTTTTTTTTTAAAAAAAAGAGAGGGTATGTTGGGCTTTTAATAATTTAAGTTTTAACTATGATATTTTGGTTTTTAATAATTATTTTAATTGAGGAAAATTTAGTAGTTTAATTGTTAGCGTAATTAAGGTAATTTAGGGTTTAAAATAAAATACTAAAAAATTTAGCCAAGGGTAGTTTAGGATTTTAGAAAAATATTTAACGGTAAAAGTTAAATTTAACCGAGAAAGTTAGCAGAGGGGAGGTGTTTGATATATTTGCTAGGTAAGAGGGGAGGTATGTGATATTATCCAGCTAAGAGGGGGTGTAAGTGCTATTTGTCCAGCTAAGAGGGGAGGTAATTGATATTTACCCCTTTTACTTATTTACTCTTTTGTCAAGTTATAATACTATCCTTAATTAACTATGGGAAAAATTAACTTTAAATTAACTTTTATTTTTTTAAAAGAAACTACCAAATAAAGGAAAGATGTAATTAAGTAAAACTTAAAATAGAAACTAAAATATTAAGAAATATCAAATTTAATTCAAAGTTGAAAATTGAAAATCACGTAATATATGTTGACAAATTTCCTATCAATTAGCATCTTATATGCTAATTTGTTTGTAAAACTTCCATCATTGTGATTATGAAAAATTTAAGTGGAATGTGAGAGTTTCAACAAACATAAGTATGTGGTCCCATCAAATTTAAAACTAATTCTAAAATATAAGATTTTAAGGATATAATTGACATTTAATATAGTTTTTATAAATGAGGGTAATGCCATTTGACTTTTAATTTTAATGAAGGGAAAAATAGACATTTTATATTTAATGTTAAAACCACTTAACACTGTTATAAGTGAAGGGGGCAATAGTAATTTCATAACGAATGAGGTTTGATTAGTAATAAAACCAAAATAAAAGGGGACTATAGTAAATTATCCTTTTCTTTTATTTATTGTTGACTAAAAATTTGAAACTTCGTGTCAGGTTTTCAATTTCCATCACCAAAGCAATGGGAGACTTTTAGAACTCAATGTACAATTATGGAGTGTTAATTTATTTATGTTAAAGCAATACTATCAATTTATTGATTATTTTATATTTTTAGTTTACTTGTGATACTTTTATGTGTGTGTGTGTGTGTATATATATATATATATATATTTTAAATTTTTTTTAAATTTGTAAAAAAAATTTTTTTATGAATTTACATTTGATATTTTATAACCAAAGATAGGGTCAATTAAGGCTAGGGACAAGGCCAATCAGGGTCATGGCCAAGATAGGGTCAATCAGGGGCAGGACTAAGATAGGGCAAATTAGGGTCAAGGCCAATTAGGGCCAATCAGGGCAGGAATGGACTTAGCTTGGCCCTGTAGGGCTTAGAGCTAAGGACAATAATCATTGGCCTTGAAATAGGGTCAGGCCGGAAATTGGCTCAGATTAGAACATATAGCCTGGCCTTGTTACAGCCCTATTTGCCACTAAGACCCCCCCCCCCAACTTCAAATCCAAATCCCCTTAAAACAAAGCTTAATCTAGAAACAGTTTCTGAAAATGGTGTTTCAGGAAATTCCGATTCTAGAGTAAAAGTATTCCCTTTTAATTCTTCTTTTTTCTTAAATTTGATTTGCTACTAACTTGATCCGGATTTGTAAAACCCTTATACTTTTCATTCTTTGGTTGTTAGAACTTATATTTTGTTACTTTCCAATTCAAGTAGGTTAAATTGATGCAAACTTATTTTCATTGATTATGTAATTCTATAAAATTACCTAATCAACCACCTAACCTGCCACCTTTTCTGGCAACTCCGCCCCGGTTGCAACATGCAATCTGGCGGTAACCACCTAGACCAATATCAGGTTCATTTCTTAGTAAATGTGTGATATGTGTCCCAACATCAAATCAAATGGTAAAAATTCATTTACATGTCATATCAATCAACTCTTTGATGTGACTTATAAATAGATTTCAACTATTTGATGTGATGTTGGGACATATGTTACACATCTACAAAGAAATGGATGGTCCATTTCTGACAAGGAAATGTACCTAATAAATTTCTATAACCACCTACTTATGATTCCTCTTAGAAATGGACCTAATAAATTTCCATAACCACCTACTTATGATTCCTGTTAGAAATGAACCTAATAAATTTCCATAACCACCTACTTATGATTCCCCGCTCCAAAATTGAAATTCTTTTTCCCAATTCGTTCCATCTTCGTATTGATTTGCCTTTCCATACTAAATTCAATTGTTTTTTATAAAAAGAAATCTTATCGGTGACAGAGATGAGGCGCCATTTTCCAATTTCCCCATTTGCTTGGAAGTTGTGATGGGGTCATCCGAGGATGACATGGAAGTCATATTTTTTGTTATTTTAATTTTGAGTACGGATTTTGTTGGTAAAGAGAAATCAAATAGATTTAATTACATAGAGTTTTCTAAAACAAGTCAATAAGCTAGAACCATATGGGAGTTGTGTCATGCCATAAATAAACCCGAACGTTCAAGAAATCTATTGAATTGTAAATAAGGAATTATTTCAAGGGAAAATTTCTCTGGTTAAATTTTATAAAAGATTATTCAATAAGATATTCTTAAAAAAGTTCTACTTGTTATAAAATAAAGAAGATATTGAATACAAAGAAGAAAGACAAGATGAGTTCAATATCTTCTTTATTTTATAACACGTTATCAGAACGACGATTTCTGCTTGAAGTAATTGTGAACGACTCCGCTCGAAGTATTGCGTTTTGAGAAGAAAGACAGCAAACTATGTATCATTATGTTTTCTATTCCAAAGTGAAAACAATGATCAACCTCCTCGCACGTTTTTGTATACAATGGAGTTTACCTTGTCCATCTTGAAATGTAAGTGCATCATGATAAAAAGGTATGTGTTTTATTGAATCTAAGAATCAAACAAATAATAAGATATCAGATTTCCTTAACAATTGTGATTTGTCATTAACAATTGATTTTATTTATTATATATAGTGGTTGCTAGCTTTGCACCACAAATATTATTAAATGCACCTGAAGTTGGAAGATTTGAAATTGTAAATGAATACAGTTCTACAAATGCACATGAAGTTGCAAGATTTGAAACTGTAAATGAGTACAGTTCTGCAGATGCACTTGAAGTTGCAAGATTTGAAGCTTGAAATGAATACAGTTTTGCAGATGCACATGAAGTTGCAAGATTTGAAACTGTAAATAAATACTGTTCTGTAGTTTTTGAAATTAAATCTCTATTGAAATATTATTCATGAAAATATGTCAGCAAATTTTCAAGTTTCAGATTTGTTGTTACAGTAACAATATTGTAAAAGGAGTTTTAAGAAATACTCTGAATGATATCATGCCTATTTGTGGCTGAGTAAAATAATGGACTATTAATGAAAAGTCATGAAGCTCGTCTTATTGGCTCTGGTCCATTCCCTGAAGTGAATGCATCAATTCATGATATGCCTGAAAGAAGGCAAAATTAAAATTATGGTCATGAATGTGGAAGAGGATGAGGCAAAAGACGGAATAATTACCTTCATTATTATGGAAGTAAATAAGAGAATAATAAGGATTCTCAATATAACAATTCAAGAAGTGAAGATAATATTTCTTACCGATGTGGTATGAAAGCTATTAGACATATATCTATTATACTTCACAATATTTAATTAAGCTTTGTCAAGCCTTAATTAAATAAATAAAAATAATGTGGAGATAAATTGGATTTTCCAAAATCATGATACTTGAGCAATTTTTGCCTATAAAATGAATGATTTTGATGGCCTCACAACTACTACACATCTAGATGCTACAAACTTCTTTGAAAATAATAGTTGAAGATTTGATTATGTAATTCTTTTCTCTTCAAATCTCATCTCATATGTTAGTTTATTTTAAATTTAATCTTTTTCCTCTATAATTTTTTTATTGACTTTCTATATATATCTTTTAATATATTTTGTTTCATTTTGATGAAGAATGTGAATATTCTCTTATATGCTGTGACGCATATTATACTGAGAGAAAAATATACATATTTCTCTTATCTGATGATGCGGAAGCCAATGTTCATATAAAATTGGTAGTACAACATTGATTGGAAGCTCTAGAAGAACTAATCTATTATTATCTGGGAGATAAAATTAGTTATAAATAATTCATTATTTTGTAGTAAGTCTCAAAGAAACTTATTAAGTTTCAAAGCTATTTGCCAAAATTATTATCAGATTGAGACTACAAATAATGGTATAAGTAAATATCTATACAAAGTTATTAGATATTTCTCCCAATTTGTACTACACGAATATCGCATGGTTGAAACACATGCTTGGGTAAATCAAATGAACATTGATTCCAATAATTTTATTATTTGGCATGACCGGTTGGACCATACCGGATCAAGTATGATGCGAAAAATTATTGAAAATTCAATTGTCATCCATTGAAGAACCAGAAGATTCTTCAATTAAGTGAATTTTCTTTTATTGTTTGTTCTCAAGAAATATTTATTATTAAATATTCACCAGCTATAGTTGAGATTGAACATTCTACGTTTTTGAAACGTATAGAGGGTGAAATGTATGGGCCCATTCACCCATCATGTGGACCATTCAGATAATATATGATTTTAATAGATGCATCTATAAAGTGGTCACATGTATGTTCATTATGAACTCGCAATTTAGTGTTTGCGAGATTGTTTGCTCAAATAATGAGATTAAGAGCATAATTTATGAATTATAAGATAAAGACAGTTTGTCTTGATAATGCTGGTGAATTTACATCTCAGGCTTTATGATTATTGTATAACAACTGAGATCACAGTTGAATAGCCTGTTACTCAAGTGTATATCCAAAATTGTTTGGTAAAATTATTTATTAATTGTCTCCAATTAATTGCTAAACCATTGTTTATGAAAACAAAGCATCATTTATACGCATCAGGCCAAAATGTTGTCATAAATTCTCCCTATTACAATTGGCTTATGGTCAGAAGCCAAATATTTCTCATCTTAAAATTTTTGGATGTACGGCTTACGTTCCAATTGCTCCACCACAGCGTGCATAAAGATGAGTCCCAAAATAAAGTTGGGAATATATGTTGGATATAAATCTCCTTATATAATTCAATATATTGCTAAGGATAGGAGATTTATTTAATGCAATACTTACTGAGTATTATTTTGATGAATTAGTTTTTCCAACATGAGGGAGAGAGAATAAACAGTTGGAAAAAGAGATTGATTGTATGCATTATCATTATCTCATTAGATTCTCGCATTGAGCACTGTGAACTTGAAGTTCAAAGGATAATGCAATAAATATTATAAATCAACTGCCAGATTTCCTTGACTGCTAAGAGTTACTAAATCTCATATTCCAGCTATAAATGCTCAAATTAGAATTGATATCCCAGCAGGACAATCTATCAGTGCAAATGAAATTAAACCACGTTTAAAACGTGGAAGATCAATCGGTTCCAAGGATAAAATCCTAGAAAAGGAAAGGAGCAAATGATCAAGATGGTCATAATATGGAGACAATTGATTATGAAGATCTTGAAGACATAACTTTCTATAAAACCCCAGAAGAGGTTCAGGTACCTGAAAATAATGAAGAGATCTCGATTAGTTATGTCATTGCAGGAAAAAGATGGAACCGAAAAGATAAAGTTGTCGACAACATTTTTGCATATTATGTTATTGTTGAAATAATACATCAAGACGAGGATCTTGAACATAAATTTGTTGATGAATATAAATCAAGAAATGATTGGCCAAAATGTAGAGACGCAATTCAAGTAGAATTGAATTCGCTTGAAAATTAAAGTTTTTGGACTTGTAGTCCAACATCTGAAGGTATAAAGCCAGTGGGGTACAATTGAGTTTTCTGCGAAAAATGAAATGAGAAAAATAATGAAATTGTGATATATAAAGCATGAATTATGGCACAAGAATTCACAGATGCCTGGCATTGAATACATGAAAACATGTTCTCTTGTGGTGGATGCAATCACCTTCAGATATCTTATTAATCTGGCAATATATGAAAATTTTGACATGCGTCTAATGGATATTATTACAGCCTATTTATATGGCTCACTCGAGTGTGAAATATATATAAAATTCCCTGAAGGATTCAAAATGACTGAAGCATATAAAAATTCCTAGGAAGTTTGTTCAATAAGGCTTCAAAGATTATTAAGGCATATATGGTAATCTCCTTAGTGGATATTTACTAAATGAAAAGCATAAAAATGATCCAATTTATTATTGTGCATTTATTAAAGGATATTGATCTAATTTTAATAAATATATATGATGATGATTTAAATATCATCGAAACTCCTGAAGAGTTTCCAAAAGCAGTAGATTATTTTAAGAAAGTTGAAATGAAAATTTTGAAAAGACAATGTTTTGCCTTGATTTGTAAATTGAGCATTTGACGAATGAAATATTCGTTCATCAATCAACTTATATAGAGAATATTTTGAAGATATTTTATCTAGATAAAATACATCCATTGAGTACCCCAATGAGATCGCTCAATATAAAGAAAGATTCATTTCGACCCCAATAAAACAGTGGAGAATTTTTTGGTCTTGAAGTATCATATCTTAGTGCAATTGGGGCATTAATGTATCTTGCTGATAATACACAATCGGATGTAGCATTTTCTATAAGTGTATTAACAAGATTTATTTATTCTCCAATACAAAGACACTGAAATGTTATAAAACATATATTTCAGTATATTCGAGAAGTTATTGACATGATATTATTTTATGAATGTGAATATCAACTTACTAGTTTTACAGATGCAAGATATTTATCTGATCTACATAAAACTATATCTCAAACATGCTATTTATTTTCAAGTGAATGTTAGCTATTTTATATTTAGTTAAGATCAATGATACAACACATTCATGATGCATGCAGTTTTCTACTAGAAGAAGGGAATTTCAACAATATTATATGAAGATTATGCTGCATGCAAAGCTTAATTGAAGGGATGATACATCAAAGAAGATAGAACGAAGCATATTTCACTGAAATTCTTTTTCACTCTTGATCTTCAATGAAATGGTGAAATATATGTTCATTGAATTCGTTCAAGTGATTGACATGTTTATTTATTGAGGCGTTGCCTACTTCAAATGTTGAGAAGTTGGTATATGATAATGGAATGTACGTATTCAAAGATACTCAATGATGTTATCATCATGGGGAGTAAAATACGTGCTGCACTCTTTTTCCCTTAACCAAGGTTTTGTCCCACTGGGTTTTCCTAGTAAGGTTTTTAATGAGATAGCTACCAATACGTATTATTTAGATATGTATACTCTTTTTCATTTACTAAGATTTTTTTCCTACAGGGTTTTTCTTAGTAAGGTTTTAACGAAGTACATTATCTATTGATGGACATCCAAGGGGGAGTGTTATAAATAATATTTATTATGGATGTCCATTACCCCAAAGAGATTGTACTGCCAATTGAAGATCTCAATTACCTCAGGATGCAATATTGGTGAAGATCACAACCATCTCATTACACAATATTGGCAGTCAATATTTCCATTCTATGCACCTTCTATCTTAGGCGGCAATCTATATTTCCATATCAAGAATATCTTATTGTGTGCAAGAATCATATATTGTATTTCCATATCAGAGTAAATGCTCCTTTTACTATAAATATGTAATGCACTCAACTGAATGAATTAGTTCTGATTGAACTCATCTTGTCTTTCTTCTTTGTATTAAATATCTTCTTTATTTTATAACACTACTCAAATAGATTTTTTTTTTCTTAAATAATTACCAGATCTGAAATTTTGTAATAATTTTTTCTGCCCAACTAATATTCTATTATAAATTAACTAAATTACCTTCAAGTCTTTCATTGTAAATGATAAAACTGATGAATGATAAAAGAATGGGTAAATATCATTTACCTCCCTTCTTAGCTGGACAAATAGCACTTACACCCCCTTTTAGTTGGATAATATCACTTACCTCCCTTTTACCTAGTAAATATATCAAACACCTCCCGTCTGTTAACTTTCTTGGTTAAACTTAACTTTTACCGTTAAATATTTGTCTAAAACCCCAAACTACCCTTGGCTAAAAATATATTTTTATTTTAAACCTTAAATTACCTACTCACCTAGCAGTTAAAATAATAAATTATTCTAAATTAAAATAATTGTTAAAAATCAAAACACCATAGTTAAAATCAAAAGTATCTTTAATTATTAAAAGCCCATCATACCATTTTTTTTTAATTTATCAAACAATTAAAAAAACCCAAAATTGTAGTACGTGTTTAATTTTATCAGCATACATTTTTTTTAATTGCATTTTTTATTTTAGTTGATAGTAGGACTTGTTTTTTTAATTTTTTGATATATATATATTTTTTTAAAATGGGTATGTTGGGCTTTTAATCATTAAAGATAATTTGGGTTTTAACTATGATGTTTTGTTTTTAATAATTATTTTAATTGAGAGTAATTTAGTATTTTAACTGTTAGAGTGATTACAGTAATTTAGGGTTTAAAAAAAAAAATTTTTAGCCAAGGGTAATTTGGGGTTTTAGAAAAATATTTAACAATAAAAGTTAAATTTAACCGAGAAATTTAACAGAGGGGCGGTGTTTGATATATTTGCTAGGTAAGAGGGGAGGTAAGTGATATTATCAAACTAAGAGGGGGTGTAAGTGCTATTTGTCCAGCTAAGAGGGGAGGTAAGTGATATTTACCCTAAAAGAATTGAAAAAAACAAAAGATAAGATGTTGTCAAGCCCTAGAATTACCAAGTGAGTGAATGAATTGGTAAACACTTTTCACAAATTTTTATATAAAAGACTTGAGGGTAATTTCGACAAATTCATAGTAGAATATTAGTTGGGCGAAAAAATTATTAAAAAATTTTAGGTTTGATAATTATTTAAAAAAATAAGATCTATTTAAGTAAAATTTGTTTAACAATATCCTAGTCTGTAAATCTTTCATAAACTTTGAGAATTTTTTTTCTTAATTTTTAGGTTTGTGAAAAATTACTATTTTGTTCAAAAGGGGAAAGTCACTAATTTTTCATTCCCTTTGGACATTTTAGGGGTAAAAATGTCCAAATGGATGAAAAATTAGTGACTTTCCCCTTTTGAACAAAATAGTGATTTTCCCTTTTCAATGTGGTTAGTTTTAGGGGTTAAAAATGTCAAAGAATGAAAAATCACTATTTTTACTAGTTTTGTAAACTCAAACTTAGTTTTAGTTAGTTTTGTTAAGTAAAATATTGAGTGGTTA
This sequence comes from Hakea prostrata, assembly GCF_041222555.1. NCBI lineage: Eukaryota > Viridiplantae > Streptophyta > Magnoliopsida > Proteales > Proteaceae > Hakea > Hakea prostrata. The sequence continues at coordinate 74,542,123 of NC_142602.1, read as the reverse complement.
CTTAAACCTAAAAGGGGTTAATTACGTAATTTTTTCAAAAATATACAGCAAGGTACACGAATTTTTATCAAGTCAATTTCTAACAAAGAAATGGACCATCCATTTCCTTATAGATGAAGGTCGAATGTCCATGTCACATCCAAATATTCAAATTAAATTAATGAAATAATTTCTATTCTCTAAATCTTACCTCAAACCTTTAATAGTGATTGATGGACATATGTCATTCGTCCAAAGGGAAATAGATGATGGAGATAAAATTCCCAAGGTACACTCACTATTTAGGTTTTCATATATTCTCAAAGATACCCCCTTTTCCCTCCCCCAAAGTTCCAGTAATCGGAACGTTTGGATGTCCACGCAGCCTTCTTAGATATTTACTTTAGACCTGGAATTTTGATTATGATTCTTCAACTAGAGCTAGCTCATGCACCACAGTAATACCGCCTTACAAATAAATGCAATCCAATATCAGCCATATATTCATTCTTTCTTCTATAAATGCAAGGCAGTATGCTAGCAAGATCTCTATCCATCCACGGCAAGTAAGCAAGCAAACATGGGTTCCAGTGCCGCCCAGAAGCCTCACGCTGTGTGCATTCCATTCCCAGTACAAGGCCACGTTAACCCAATGATGGAAGTAGCAAAGCTTCTCCACTCAAGAGGTTTCTATATCACCTTTGTCAATACTGAGTTCAATCACAGACGTTTATTGCGATCCAAAGCTCCAGGTGCTCTCAATGGTTTCAATGATTTCCAGTTCGAAACCATACCAGATGGGTTGCCACCATCCGACCGTGATGCTACACAAGATGTTCCCACACTATGCGATTCGGTAGCAAAGAACTGCTTGGCTCCCTTCCGTGAGTTACTGAAAAAGCTCAATTCCTCCTCCATCACACCTAGAGTCTCTTGCGTTGTTTCTGATGGAACCATGAGTTTCTCCGTCCAAGCTGCCAAGGAACTAGGAATCCATGTGGCTCAATTTTGGACTGCCTCAGCTTGTGGCTTCATGGGTTATCTCCAATATGTGGAGCTTATCAAAAGAGGCATATTTCCACTCCAAGGTACTCTTCCCAAGTATTAGTTTCTACGTTTTCTGTATTTCAAGAAATTCAATGTCTTTGCACACTAGTTAAAGATATCTGGGTCTTTGATCATTTTTCTTCTTTGATGGGCTCACCAGATGAGGACGACATCACCAATGGCTATCTTGAGAAACCCATTGATTGGATACCTAGCATGAAAGATATCAGGCTCAAGGATCTCCCAAGCTTTCTCAGAACAACTGATCCCAATGATATTATGTTCAATTTTCTAGGTAACGAAGCACAGAATTGTTTGGAAGCACCTGCCATTATATTGAACACATTCGATGATCTGGAACATGAGGTCCTGGGTGCAATTTCTTCCAGGAATCCTCACATATATACTATCGGCCCAGTAAAGTTGCTGGAACAAGACATCCCTAATATGTCCAGATTCCCTTCATCGAGCCTCTGGAAAGAAGACCTCAATTCCCTGGAGTGGTTGGATAAATGGGAACCCAACTCAGTTGTTTATGTGAGTTTTGGAAGCATTACTGTTATGAGTGAGCAACACTTGAGAGAGTTCGCATGGGGGTTGGCAAATAGCAAGTATCCCTTCTTGTGGATCACCAGACCTGATGCTGTGATGGGTGAATCAGCAATCTTGCCGGAGAACTTCTTAGATGAAACAAAAGATAGAGGATTGGTGACGAGCTGGTGCCCACAAGACAAAGTGCTCTGCCATCCGTCCACAGGTTTGTTTCTTACACACTGTGGATGGAACTCTACGATTGAAAGCATATGTGGGGGCGTGCCAGTTATATGCTGGCCCTTCTTCGGCGAGCAGCAAACTAATTGCAGATATGCTTGCACTACTTGGGGCATGGGTATGGAGATCGATTCTGACGTAAAGCGAGACGAGATCGAGACTCTTGTTAGGGAAATGATGGAAGGAAAAAGAGGGAAAGCGATGAGAAAGAAAGCCCTGTCTTGGAAGGAGAGAGCAGAAGCTGCTACTCGACATGGAGGGTCTTCTTACAGTAACTTTGAACGAGTAATTGAGGATATCCTCCGACCAAGTGAGTGAAACAATCTAGCTAGTTGATGGCCTCTGCAGAGAACATAGCTCCTCAACCTAGGCGGCATGAGAATCTCGGAATGTTCAAATAAAATAGGGTAATATCACTTAACTCCCCTCTTAGCTGAACAAATAGCATTTACACCCCCCTTTTAGTTGGATAATATCACTTACCTCCCCTCTTACCTAGTAAATATATCAAACACCTCCCCTCTGTTAACTTTCTCGGTTAAATTTAACCTTTATCGTTAAATATTTTTCTAAAAGTCCAAACTACCCTTGGCTAAAAATAATTTTTTATTTTAAACCCTAAATTGCTTTAATCATAAATACTAAATTGCCCCAAATTAAAATAAAATTAAAATTAATTATTAAAAGCCCAACATGCCTTTTTTTTTACATTTTTATCAAACAATTAAAAAAACACGTACTACTATCAAGTAAAATTAAAAAAAAGAAAGGGTATGTTTATAAAGTTAAACACGTACTACTATTTTGGGTTTTTTTAATTGTTTGATAATTTAAAAAAAAAAAAAAGTATGTTGGGCTTTTAATAACTAAAGATAATTTGGATTTTAGTTTTGGTTTTTAATAAATATTTTAATTGAGGGTAATTTAGTATTTCAACTGTTAGGGTGATTACGGCGATTTAGGATTTAAAATAAAAAATATTTTTAGCCAAGGGTGGTTTGGGATTTAAGAAAAATATTTAACGGTAAAAGTTAAAGAGAGGGGAGGTGTTTGATATATTTGCTAGGTAAGAGGGGAGGTAAGTGATATTATCCAACTAAGAGGGGGTGTAAGTGATATTAGTCCAACTAAGAGGGGAGGTAAGTGATATTTACCCAATAAAATAATTAGAAGAAACTCCCTACAATAATTCGCATCTATATAGTTCCATTGGAGCGTCTTGTGCAGATGTGAGTGGCGCTCCAGTGGTTTATTTAGTTGTACCCATTCCTCAACCCTTAAAGCTTTTATGTAGTTGATTCATTCTCCGGATTTTCCTTCAGTCTTAAGCATGTCATGCGAAACAATAAACGACAATCGGATTGAATTCTCGACGGAAATTTTGGATCCAACAGTCCAAAATTACGTATGATGGTCTTGCTGAAGCAATTTCATCCATTCTCCCACCCAAAGAAAAGGAAAAAAAAAGAGAGTTATATTTGTAATGTTGTCTTCTCAGAATTAAGAATAAAATGCTTTGCAAGCAAAGCTTTCTTGATGAAGTAGTTGATATCCCAAAAGCTTAGGCCTTCCTCATTTTTATTTTTACATAAGATTTTCCATTTAACCAGTGCTGCTTTTCATTTGATCATTTTTCTACCAAATTTGCTAATAAATTGCTGCACTTTAAAACATAGACTACCGAGGAGCAAAAAACAAGACATTGTATATAAAGGGAGAGCAAAACCCACAACCTTGATTAAGCTTGGATGTGAGTCTCTCAAGGGATGCCACGGTAAATACCATGATTCTCAACTTCGTGAATATCTATGGTGGACAAAATATCAGTCATAAGAACTTGGAGAGTTCTACCACTAAAAGTGACTGATATGATGACTTGTTTGGAGGCAGCTATATATTGAACACCCTTTGAGGTTGCTAAAATATTGTCCTTGTAGACTTACTTTTTTTTTTTTTTTTTTAAGTGATGATGTATTTCATCCAAGGTCCGACATGTCGGCCCGTGTTGCCGTGTCGGACCCTAGTGACTTGGGCGACATGTCGCCAAAAGTCGGCTGACTTTTGGCAGGGGTTCGATTTCAAAGGGTATTTCAGGTCATTTTGACGTGTAACCTAATTTGAGGTCAATAAACACATTGGGAGTGTTATTTTGACCTAAAACATCACATAACCTAAAGTTTATAATTGGCACATGTCCGGCTATATGTGGGCAGAACTGGAAGTTTGGAAAATTCATATAAACTAATGTAAATATGCAAAGAGAACACAAATACACAATTAGTAAAGAGATATACTAAAGTTTACAATTCATTATACAATTATGTTGAGTATGGCTCATGCTTCACATATTGTTGCTGACGGAAGGCTGTTATATATGGTGAATGTAGCGATATATCGCCGACACAAGGCGATATGTCGCCGATATATAGTAAATATCGTGTCGTTGGGGGGAGTCGTGTCACCCCCTAGCGACATGGCGATATATTGCCCTGTGTCGGCGATACACAGTGAACCATGGTTTCATCCATACCTAGGTGGATAGCTAACTGAGACATGCACTTTCTTGCAGTATAATATTGATTTTAAATCCTAGTTTTGTTTGCAAGTATGCCCATACTCAACGCCACCAATCATTGATGTGACACTAATGATTTTTTATTTTTAGTACACGACTCCAGTAACATTGGATCAGGGGAAAGTCATACAAGTGTGCTACAAGAAAGTAACCATACCATGATAGTAACTTTTGGATAAAAAAATAAAAAATAAAATCTTGGTAGTCACCCATCCGAAGGTGTCGATTCGGTACGGTATCAGTAATTCGGTATGGTATGGTATTGAATTTGAAAACCTCATATCGAAGCCATACCGTACCAAATTTATATGGTATGGTATGTGTTGATACGGAATCTCGCTCGTCCTTCCCTGTCATGAACCTGCAAGATACGAGCTCGACCTTGGGGGGTCGAGGTACATCTCCGACGGACAAGTCAGTACCAATAATATGATCTCAACTTGTGAAACCCAGCCCTAATCTAACCCTGACCTTGACCCGGTAACCCGGTTGTTTTTAGGTCCGAAAACCCGGAGTAAAGGAAGAAGCCAACTATGGGCCATCTCAATAAAAGACATGGTGTTTGACTCTGAACCCATGGATGTTGTTGATGGAGTTCCATACTTGGATGTCTGTGTAGATTTGGAAAGGAAGCTGCAGCTGTTTGAAGATGAGATTAGTTGAAGGACTTGGAGTATTATCTGACTTGGTTTGGAGGTATTTCCTTACACTTGACATGTTACTTGATGTGTATGCAAAAGCCCATAAGGTTTAAAGCCCATTTGATCCTCCAAATCCCTGATTATTCCTTAGTGTCTGCCTTGGTCGACTGACTGTTAGAGTGGGCCACTCGACCAAGCACTTGACCAAAAGAAGGTGAAATCCGAGAAATTGTAATTTTAGGGTTTTTCACTCTTATTTAAACCCTACTTTGTATTTCTTTGTTACGGCTGCCTCCTAAACACTTTGTGAACGTGAGAACACCTCTCCGAAACTCTCTCTGGTGATTTCGAAGATTCCTCTACAGATCTGAAGCCTCTCTTCTCTATTCTTACAATTCAAGGTTAGTATCTCTTCTGAATTATTAATTTTCTTTTCTTGATCTTGTTCTTGATTGAGATTAGGAAGTTGATGCTGCATCCTTGCAACCATCCCTTCGTGATCTCCTTCGTTTCTTTGAGATCTATGATCATCATCATGATCTCAACCCTAGCCGAAGATTTTTTTTGAAACCCTAACCCTTGCTTGAGTTCTGGAAACTCTTGGTAACCTCCCATGCGAGGGAAACCTCATGGGTAATATTTCTAGTAACCTAACTATAATTTCTATGATTTTCTTATTGCTTTTGGCCAATTATTTATTTTTCTTTCATTCTGTGATCTCAACCTTTTTATGGGAACCATAAGGTTGAAACCCTAATTTCTTGGGTTACATCAAGAACCAAAATTTTAACCATGCCTTGATGTTTTTATCTTCCTATATGATTCTAATACATCCTAGGAAGTTCCCCTTCGAATTTCGGATCATTCCGACTTCAAACGAGGAAGTTATGGCCAAAGCAGTCTGTACAATTCGATCGACTTGCTTGGTCGACTGGGCCAGTCTACCAAGCACTCGACCAAAGGTGTCAGTAGCTTCGTTTTTCACCCGATTTGATTCGTTTGCTCTCTGATCTTTTAGGCATCTTCCCTAATGTTGTATCTATGATTGTTAGGAGTCTATTTGATAAGTTTGGAGTTGCTCTCTTTGATCTTTGGATCATCTTCTTCGATAATCAAGGTAAGGACAGTTGATTCCTTAACTACATAGATTGCTTGTTCTCTGGTTTCTACTTTATGAAACTATGGTATTACCTACTGTTATTGTATTTTAATTCTGATCTCCTACTGTGAAAACAGTAGCACTTGTTTATGTTATCCTTTTTATTATTCATGTTATATGAGTTAATTATTACTGCTTAATCTGATTTTGCTTTTACATTCTCTTGTATATGATGAACTGTTGGTTGTGTATGTCATGACTGATCTGAGAATATGTTTGCCTAGGTATGGTTTGGGATTGGGGAGTGTCCTTTTGACGCTTCTGTCCTTGGACATCGGAGGGAATAGTATGGGATGTTCTCCGAAGATGCCCATCGACGCTTTCCCAAATCATTGGTTGTCATACCTAGGATTGTCTAGCAGTGTTTGGCTAGGATGACCCCTGTTATGTCAGACCCGATTCGGAAGGGTATTGAGACCGAACGACCTGTGGTAGCGAATGTGATTCACGGGCGCTCAAGACCGGTAACCAACCCGTGAGAGGACGAGAATCATATTGTGGGGACCATTTATTGGAGGGTTGCATATGGCTAGACTTGGGCTCATGGGCGGTCAAGACTGGTAACCAACTCGTGAGAGGACATGAGAGCTTCCCGTTTACCATATGTGGATAACCAATAGGGTTGATGAGTCCGTAGTCCGAGTTGGTCGGTGCCATAGGATATGCTGACTCTAGTGTGAAGGATACGGAACCGAGTTGGTCGGTGCCATAGGGAAAGTATCCGGATCTGACATGATATAACTAACTAGATGACTTGCATTGGGCTAGGCTTTTCCCTGACATGCGCCGGTACTTATGCCAAATGGTTGTGAGAGAGTGTGTTGACTAAATCCCCTACCATGGTTTGATGAGGACTTTACCCAATTACTCGGCAGACCCAAGATGCCAGGATGGTTGAGGGGGAGTGACTGGCCTACCCAAAGAAGTACGGTGCTATGACTTAAAGCATGTCTGCCATAGAGACCAGCATACATAGAGTTTAGATGCATTCATACTTTATCTGTTCCATATTGCATTGCATCATGTTATGTTTTGCCACATGTTATCTATGATGTTATGGATTAACTTGCCTTACTGAGTTTCTTCGAAACTCATTTCTTTCTGTACATTTTCTTGTTAGATTATCCTGCAGGTACAGAGTATTATGACGAGCAGTACAATGAAGCACAAGCCGATGAAGCGTATTACACGCAAGGTGCTGGCGACGATCAAGCTTACTCTGATGATCCCTCGGCGGATCAAGCTGCGTACTACCTTTGAAGGCAGCATAGAGTTAGAACAAATCCGTTGGATTGATGAAGTCCACACTTATGAAGACGTCATCTATAAACTTGAAGACTCATATTCTTAGTTTATTTATTAGTACATTGGTTTCAGTTGTATTTCATTTTAAACTTTCATTCTACGTTCCGCTATGTTTGTGAAGTGAGTTTCCGCCTCACTTTACTTATCTTGATATCTTCGGATATCTGGTATCTTTTCCGCACTCTGATTATATCATTTATTCTTTCTTGAGTTAAATATTTTGTTTATAATGTTTAAACCTTGATTATTTCTTGTTTATGATTATGTTATTGTATATGTGGGAGGATGATTTCCTCGATACTTGATCTTCGGGGCTGTGGATCACACTCCCGGGTATGCCAGTTAGAGTACCGGCTGGGGGGATGTGACAGAGTGGTATCAGAGCCCAAAGTTCAAGGAAATCCTAACCACAGAAAACAGTAACAAAACATTCCTGTGTCATAGATCCAGAAGTGACTCATCTACTCTTAGAAGTGATTAATAGAACACTTGTATTAGAAACTTGTTTAATGAAGTATAACTGAATACTTCTGAATAATGTACAATAATTATATTTGAACAAATATCATATAAGCAATAAAAGAAAAGTTCATAATGCACAATAATAAAGTGAAACAAAAAGAACTTCATTAACTTTAAGAAAAGTTTACATTTGAAAAGCATAAAGGGAAATCCTAAGTACAATCTATCTAGGTGATCTCCTTTGATCTCTGTATGCTCTGAAGTCCTCGGCCATCCGAGTAATCTGTGACTCTATCCTATCTTGCCGTGACTCCATCCTCTCATATATCTGCTCCTGTCTGACCTCCATCCTCTCTAGCATGGAAGTCATCAATCTCATCTGAGCACCTAAATCAGTAGTATCTGGAACTGTATGTGAAGGGCCTCTTGTCTCGAAGTGTGGTGACCTGGGAATCTCATGATGCTCAGGAACAACCTCATGCATCTCTGTATCCTCTGCCTGATCATCGGAATCTAGACCAGCATCACCCTCATCTGCTGAAGCCTCCACCTCATCCTCATCCTCATCTGTATCCTCCTCACCATCTGGACCCGGGGATCTCACAGTCTGAGTGAGCCTCATCTGCCTGATTGTCCTAGTCCCAATAGCATATCCCAGTGATCTAGTAAGCTCCACTGTATCCTCCAAACTAACCCCGAAGTGTCGGAAGATCAATGTCAGTAATCTCCCGAAGCAAAGGTTCCTCATACCAGGACGTTCCACCAGATCTATCATGACCTGCTGGATGATGTAGGACAGGTCTATCTGAAAGCATGTGTAGATGCGATAGATGATTACGGCCTCCATCACTAAAACCCGGTTGTGATGTCCGGCCTTCGGCATGATGTTTCGGCCGACGATGCGACCGATGATCCTAGCTGAATCTTCATCCTTCCCCCTGTCTTGCGGAAGGTAGCACTCTGTGTCATCCCAGAGAGTGGCGCATATCTCATGAAGCTCGTATGGCATCAAGAATTGGTCTATCTCTGCCCCGATAGGTATCCATAAGCACTGTCATGGATAGTATGGTACATGGAGAATGTGTGCCAGATCCCTAGTGGAGAAGCGGATCTGCGTCTCTCTGACCAAATCCGTTGGATTGATGAAGTCCACACTTATGAACACGTCATCTATAAACTTGAAGACTTATATTCTTAGTTTATTTATTAGTACATTGGTTTCAGTTGTATTTCATTTTAAACATTCATTCTACGTTCCGCTATGTTTGTGAAGTGAGTTTCCGCCTCACTTTACTTATCTTGATATCTTCGGATACCTGGTATCTTTTCCGCACTCTGATTATACATTTATTCTTTCTTGAGTTAAATATTTTGTTTATAATGTTTAAACCTTGATTATTTATTGTTTATGATTATGTTATTGTATATGTGGGAGGATGATTTCCTCGATACTTGATCTTCGGGGCTGTGGATCACACTCCCGGGTATGCCAGTTAGGGTACCGGCTGGGGGGATGTGACAGAACTACTCAATGGAGAACTCAAGTAATTGATCACACAAAGTATGGATATCTACCTCATAGTGTTTACCTGAGGTCTTTATATAGAGTGTGGTAATGGAGTTATATTCGGAATATGACTCTAATGAGAGTTGCCATAGGAGAGTAACTCTTTGGGAGAGTTCTTTTACCTAACTGGAACTCCTCTGTGGTTGTTAGTCGGTAGGACTCTAACCTTATGAGGTTTCTCATGCTGTTAGGTGTATGCAGTTGGTTGGTCCTACCATGAACCGACTGGTCGAACTTTATTAAGTATCAAACCTGGTCGGATCGTGCAACTGCCGGTTCAGACCAGGGGATATAGAATGACCATTTCAGTCATTAACATAAGCCCCCTAGTCCATTGTGGTTAAGAACTTTGTGATCGGCTCAAGGGAATATATTTTCTTTTTAGGGTTTGGTCGAACCAACCAATACCTTCTTTCTCAAAATCTGTAACGTCCCACTTATGAGTTGCCGTCAATTTCGCCCGACTATCGAAACACGTCCTTCGAAGCTTGTGCGTGACTGGCACATGTTACAGTTGTCGCTTCATCATAAATGCTTGCCATTATGATGAATTGATCCTTCATCTCCCACCGTCCACCTATGTGTGATCACAGCCGTTGGATACAGATGTGACGAGTTGATGGAAAGACTTTTCATCTCCTACTATCCTTTTACGTGCTATCTTAGCCGTTAGATAAGGATATGTAGTGGTGGTAAGTTTCAACCGTTGATTTCGTACCTGTATCATCCCTTAGATTAGCATCTAAACCCTTATATATATACATATCTTCCTCGTTTTTTCTTTCTTCTGCATTTCATTTCATCTTTGCAACAGTGAGTTTTCTCTTTGTTGAGGACTTACGATTTGTTGTGCTGTGCTTTCAAGCTTGTGTTTTTATTTGTGAGGAGCTCTATCAGTCACTCTCTTCTTCTTCTTCTTCTTCGTACGATCACCAACAAGTAAGTCTTTAGCCTCTTACCCCTTCTTTTGCTTTATGTTTTCCAGTAGTTGAAGCAGAGGTTTTGAAGCTTATTTATTTGTGTTTTTTGCTTTCTTTTTTCCTTCTTTTCTTTTGTCCTTGGATACGTTCTCCCTTCTGCTTGGAATCCTCTATTTTAGTCCCATAGAGGTCCATGGTCATAGTAAAGAAGGGTCCTTCGTCTTTGAGATGTAGGAGAGACTTAGAAGTAGAGTTCTCTGATGAGCCCGAGCTCTCGTCGGGGCCCGATCAGAGTAACGATGCTAGGACCGAAGAAACCCACGAAGTTTTATCTGGTTGAGAACCTCCAAGTAATGATGGAGAGGGGGATGTAGAATCCCGTCCACAAGTACCAAAAAGGGCCCAAGCTCGTTTTAAGGCTGATAGGCAGCGTTGGAAAGATAGTCTGTCCTTAGAAGAGTATACCATTGAGAAGAACAAAGATCTCATGCCCGACCATATTGACTATGATCCATACTCCTCGGGTCCCGATTTCCTTCCATCGTCAATGACCGAAGAGAGGTTAGAATATCTCCGTCAAAAATATGATATCCCCTCCGATCATATCATCCGTGTTCCGAGCCCTGATGAACGAGCGAATTCCCCGAGGTCTGGGGAATTTGCCCTTTATAAGGATGCGTTAAAGAGTGGATTTCGTCTTCCCGTCCATCCTCTCTTTAGAGAAATTAGTATCCATTTCGGCATGTGTCCTGGGATGTTCGTTCCGAACAGTTGGAGAAATGTCATTTGTTTTTGGGGCTTCGCCAAGGGGAAAAAAGTTAATGCGCGACCATCTCTCGCTCTTTTTCTTCACTTTTTTATGACCAAAAAGCAAGAGCAAGATGGGTGGTTTTACTTGTCAAAACGGACAGCTTCCCAATGTGGTTGGGAGAGTAATTTCGTCGGGACTGGAACCCTCCCGTCCAATACCAGGGGGTGGCGCCCTAAATATTTTTTTGTCCGACCTCCTTCCAAACCTTCTTTTCCTATATACTGGGTCCGAGGACCACTTCAGGGATCAAATGACATTCCTTTGCTAACTTCGGCCGAGGAGCGTGCTAGGGAGAAGATTTACAATCTTCCTTCTGAAGATAGAAACATGTTTGCCTTTCACGGGTACTGTTCGGATTACCCCAATATTTTGCGTCATTGGGGATTCCTTCCCAGTGAGTGGTATTTCTATACCTTTGTTTATAGATTAAGTTACCTTGTCTTGGATTGATAGTTAGACATGTTTTTATGTAGTGAGGCTCAATCGTAACATTGCTGAGGCTGCCGAAAAGGATGCTGCTGAAGCCGAGGAGAGGGTAACGACCAAGGTTGATCGGAATCGCTCTAAAGGAAAGCAGAGTTCTATTTTTGCGGCCCAAAAGAGGCCTTCTAGTGAATCCGATCTTCCTCCTCGGGTGACTAAGAAGAAAGCTCCCATGTCTTTTATGGCCAGCTCGCTCGAGGGGAGTGTGTTACCCTCTGTTTCCGAAGCTGCCACAGTTTCTTCTCCCGTGCTCAAGCCCTCATGGTCGCTTAATTCATCTTCACATGTTTTAAGCAATCAAAACAAAGGAACTGAGGTGGCCAAGGAGTGGTTGCCGGGAGTGACTCTTCCTGCCGACCAGAAATTTTTGTTGGGTGTTGGCTCTTCTACCACTCAAGACATGATGACAATGTATCTTCTTCCCGAGCAAGATTTTCCTTCTTCCATATTTATTGCCTTTTAGTTTTAACTCTTTTACCCTTTAGGTTGGTGTCTGCTTTGACACAAGCATGGACTGTAAATTTAGAGGTTGCCCGGCGAGACTTATCTGCCATTCTTATGCTGGAGGACAAGGTCAAAGACTTGAGCCTTTAGGTGGAGAGCTTGACTAGTGAGAAGGTGAAATCAGACACTCGGGCTGAGTCTGCCGAACATCAGATTGACTTTCTCAAGAGATCTTTGGAGAGCAAAGATCTGAGTCTTGCCACTGCCGAGCAGGAGAAGTTGGAGAAAGAACAGTTTATCAAAGATCTGACCGATCAACTTGCTCGAGCTTCTCCGGCCACCTTTGCTGATCTTTCCAATGAGTTACGCCATGAAGTGATCTGTAGGTGGGTTTGGACTAAGGGGTGTCAACAATTTGTTGCAAGAGTGGCTGCCCCTGGGTTCAGGTATGGTCTGCGTGCGGCTTTTTCCAGCATCATTGGGGAGTTCAAGGATCTCGATCTGTCAAAGTTTGAGAAGTTCGTTGATCCGAGCATATACGATGATTTGAAAATCCCTCGGCCAGCCTGGGCGGTGGGGAAAGAATCATTTGGTTTGCCCAAGGATGTGCCCGTTCAGGATTTTCTTGACTCCGACTGGGAGCCGGCCCCTGAGGAGGAAGATGAAGCCGGCCCCACGTCGCCTAGTGAACTTGCTGATCAAATAGACTCGGATGTTGTAATTGCTGAGTAGTTTTCTTTTTACTTTGGGCAATCTGTTGTTGCTATTCAGCTTTTTAAACAATGATGATTTTGTATAATTTATCATAGGGTTTTTAGCCTATGTAAACTTTTGCAATCTTTTTATCAGAAGTATACTTGTTCGGTAGGATACCATCGTTTGGCATATTTCCTTCCTTTGATATACCCATGTTTGGTATATACATGGTGTTCATTCATACATGTGTATCATTCCAAGCCATGTTGTTCGGTGTAGTAAGGTTTGTTCGGTCATGAACTAAATAGGTGTTTGTCAACAACTGTTCGTCCATAACCCCTACCTCCCGGGCATGATAACTTGGTATGTCTTTTGAAGTATTCGTGCCTAATGAATGTTAGGTCTTTATTGCATATTGAGTGTAGGACTTTTTCTGCCTAAGTAATATCTTAGGTCTTTTGTGCCTTAAGATTCGTAGGGCCTTCCTAGGAATCTCAGGTATTTTTTGCCTAGGTTTTTTTTTTTTTTTTTTTTTTTTTCTCGCCTGAGATTTTCAGGTCTTTTTTCTGCCTGATATTTTCAGGTCTTTTCTTCTTGTGAGTTTCAGGTTTTTTTCTACCTGAGATTTTCATGTTTTTTCTACCTGAGATTTTAAAGTTTTTCTTGAGCGTCTTGTTGAAGTTTTTCTTGGTTGGATCTGAAGCAGCTGTTCGGCAAAGTACCAATTCGCCTCGCAAGTATTGTTAGTTTCGAACCTTGGCATTATAATATGTCGCTATCCTTCTTTGATATTCTTCAAGGCGGAACTGGGCTTTGTCCCTTACTTCGTCAATTAGATCCAGATTGGTACTGTAAAATCCAGCTTTTACCTAACCTTGACCCGACCCGGTCATTGTTGTGTTTGTAGGTCCGAAGACCCGAAGTGGTGGTAGGAGGGACTTATGGGCCCTACTGGTTGATGACGTAATGTCGGAACTCCAGTTTATGGACATTGATGATGCTGCTCCTTCCTTGAGTACATTACCAGTGTTAAGTTAGAATTTGCACACTGATGAAGAGTAAGACAGTTGAGATATCAAACGGACTCCGGTGCAAAATCCGAAGGTACTCCCTAAGACTAGACCTCTTGAGTAAACTGTAGGAGAAAACCTCATGCAAATTGACCTTGTATAGCCCTCCAAGTCCGCACCTAAAGTTGCTGAACTATTCTGTGAAATTCTGCAGAAACTGTTTTGGTCGATACTATTGGTCGATACTATCGACCAAATGTATCGACCAACAAGTTTGCTGAACCCAGATTTAAAGATTCTTGGAATATTCTTTTCTAATTATTTATTCCTCGAGACCGGAGCCCTATTCTCACGTGTTTAACATCTGGGAACGTGGGAGAGCCTCCCAAGAACTCCTCCTTGGTAGTGGTGAAGCATCTTCTTCATCAATCATTGCCAACCACTCCTTCCTACTTTCTTGTTCCACTTTAAAGGTATGACTCTCTCTCTCCTAATCACTTTCTCACTCATCTTTTCTCTATTTTACTGTTGGGACCATGGCCAAGGTGCTGCAACCTTGCATACACCTTGCCATGAACCTTCTAAACCCCATACAATGATGTTTTCACCGATATGACTATGATTGATTCACCTCATGATCATTAACTACACATTTCCATGATTTATTGCTTACCAACTTGCTTTATTTACCAAAACTGAGATGAAGCTCATGAGTAACCTAATCTATACCTTGCATATGTGTTCCATGTTGCTTCTAAACGATTCCCTACCTAATCCCCCATGTTTTCCCCTAATTTGCATTGAGATGTAGCCAATGCCATGACCTACAACTCTTAACCTTAATATGTCGATTTGGGGATTTCCAAATGGACCATTGGATTATGAAAGTTTCTTGATAATTAGTGTCCCCATGTTGTGCTTAGACTATCCTCCAAGTTTCGTGTCAATCCGAGACCCGGAAGACCAAATCTGCGCAAGAATCCAAAAAAAGCCTTGTTGTCCCGGAATTGATTTGGTCGATACTATTGGTCGATACTATCGACCAAATGAATCGACCAATAGAATTGCTGTCAGCAACTTTTGCCTAGTTCTGATTCGTTTGATCTCCAATTATTATGAACTCTTCTCTAACCTTTCATATATGCTTGTTTAGGACTTTAAGGCTATTTGGGCCACTTGCTTGTGATCTTGGACCATTCTCTCCTCCAATTCAAGGTAAGGATAGTTATCGATATAATCACATAAGATATGGAATTTTGACTTGGTATCCCTAACTTAGTAAATATAGTTTTTATTTCATATTCTTATCATGTTAGACTTGCTACTTATGTCTTTCAACAGTAGCTTTGTGTTTACATTATGTTATTTCAATGTCTTATCATGTTTATCAATTTCAATATATGATGACTTATGTCAATGTCATGAATTGAATGTTTATTATGATGTTGTATCTTATGAACTGATATGATGAACTTGGGCATGTGATTGCTTAAGTATAACTTGGGATTGAGGGGTACCCTACTGGTGCTTCTGTCCTTGGACATCGGAGGGAATAGTATGGGATGTTCTCCGAAGGTGTCCATCGACGCTTCCCGGGTTATTGAATTACATACATAGGACTTGTCTAGATGTATGGCTAGGACGTCCCTATCATATCAGACCCGATTCGGAAGGGCATTGAGACCGAACAACCCGTGGTAGTAGTGTGGATTTGTGGACACTCAAGACCGGTATCCACTCCGTGAGAGGACATGAATTGCATTACGGTTACCCGAAAGGGGCCATTTATTGGTAGGGTTGCAAATGGCTAGACTTGGGCTCATGGGCACTCAAGACCGGTGAAATGATCCGTGAGAGGGACGTGAGAGCTTCCCGTTTACAATTTGTGGATGACCAATAGGGTTGATGAGTCCGGTGAGTAATATCTGTGACTCTAGTGTGAAGGATACCGGAAAGGATCCCGAGAGGGGAGGAATGGACGTATCTGGAACTGACATGATATGATTAAGTAGATGACTTGCATTGGGCTAGGCTATACCTTGACATGCGCCAATACTTAGACCAAACGGTGATGTGAGAGAGTGGTGACCGAAACCCCCAACCATGGATTTGTTCGAGAGGGATGCAGGACCCAATTTCCCCCGGTGATGAGTGACTTAGACTACCCAAAGAAGTATGGTGCTATGACTTAAAGCATGTCTACCATAGATGACCAGCATACTTAGAATAAAATCATATTGCATTACATGCTTCATATCATCTGCATCATGTTATGATTATCTTGTGGTTTATGCGTGATGGATTAACTTCCTTGCTGAGTTCTTTTGAACTCATTCCTTTTCTGTTGCAATATTTTGTTAGGCTATTCTACAAGTGATTACTCTGATGGCACCCTCCCTGAGGCGGACCCGGATACCTCATACTACTATCTAGAGGCTAGCTACACTAAAGACTTCGGTGACTATACCGAAGAAGATCACCCGGCGTACCAGCCCTGGAGTTGTATGGGAGCAGTCATGTTGGATCTCCATGGTCCTCACCTTTGAGAAGGACATATCCATTGTGGAGGAGATTTATGAGTAGTTACCACTTCTTTTTGTGACAGTTAAACTTAGAAGAATTGTAATAACTTTAACTTACCTTCATAACTTGAGACTCGTACTTAATTAAATTTTGACCTCACTTTCGCTTGGTGAAGGAGTGGATTCCGCCCACTGTTTTCTTAATTTATCTGATTTGATATTTATTTCCGCACTTTGATTATCCATGATATCTTATTCCTGAATTCTATTTTATTGATTGTAGCTTAATATTGATTGTTCATGATTGTGTTATTGTCGATGTGGCTGATGTGGTCTCTGAACTATGGATCTTCGGGGCTGTGGATCACATCCTGGGTATGCCAGATAGGGTACCGTGTGCGTGGATGTGACAGTTTCGCATTCCTTCGATGTTTTCTTCTTCTTCAAATTCTATTTCTCGAAGTGATCCGATTAAGATTTCTACTGGGACTTTAGCCTCTACTCCATATGCTAGTCGGAATGGGGATTCCCCGGTGGTCGTCCTGGGAGTTGTTCGGTACGACCACAGTACACTGGGTAATTCAACTACCCATCTCCCTTTGAGCTGGTCGAGCCTCTTCTTGAGCCCTTCAAGCATGGTTCTATTAGTAACCTCGACCTGGCCGTTACTTTGGGGATATGCTACTGAAGAAAATCTATGCTCGATCCCTTGTTCTTTGCAAAATGTTGAGAATGCTGCATTCTCAAATTGCTTTCCATGGTCGGTTACTAATATTTTTGGAACTCCATATCTGTATGATATGTTATGTGTGACAAAACGCTTCATCTGCTCGGTATTGATAGTTGCAAGGGGTTCAGCTTCTACCCATTTTGTAAAATAGTCTACTGCAACTACCAAGTATTCTCTCCCTCCTGATGCTTTGGGTAATTTCCCTACCAAGTCTATTCCCCACCTTGCAAAAGGTATTGGGGATAGAGTTGATGTCAAAGGGACTGCTGGGATGTGGGAGATCTTTGCGTGTGCCTGGCATTTGTCACACTTCTTAACGAAGTCTTTGGCATCTTCTTCTAAGGTCGGCCAATAGAATCCTTGGCGTATAATTGTATTAGAGAGTGTTCGGGATCCTACGTGAGATCCGCAGGTCCCTTCGTGTACTTCTCTTAAAACATTTGTAGCTTCTAATGGTCCCAAGCATCTTAGAAGTGGTCGGGTGAAGGATCTTTTGTATAATAGTCTGTCCCTGATCGTGAACCTGGCTGCTCTTTGTCTTATTGTCCGAGCAATTTTTTGGTCTTCTGGGAGCTGGTCGTTGTCAAGATAATGTATGATCGGCTCCATCCACCCCAACTCGGTTGAAATTTGCATGTGGTCGACCTTGTTTATGCTAGGGCTATCAAGCTCTTCAAGGCAGATCATTGGTGCTTGGACATCCATTTCTTCCGTAGCCAAGCGAGATAATGAATTAGCCTGGTCATTTTCAACCCTTGGTACTTGAGTTAATTCTAGCTCTTTAAAGTACTGTTTGTAATTGTTGACCAGGTTCAGGTATTTCTCCATCCTTCTTTCTTTGGCTCCATAAACTCCCTTCACCTGATTTACAATCAGCTGTGAATCACTTTTGATTTCTAGATGTTGAATGCTTAAAGCTTTGGCCATTCTGAGTCCTGCTAACATGGCTTCATATTCAGCTTCATTGTTGGATGCTTTAAACTTGAAGCGAAGGGCATATTTTATTTCAAATCCTCCAGGACTTTTCATTAATAGGCCTGCTCCGCTTCCTTGCGAGTTGTTCGATCCGTCCACGAACAGAGTCCATCTTTTGATCGATTCTACCCCTTGCCCGCCCTCCTCTTGACTTGTTTCTTGTTTTTCAACAATGAAGTCTGCCAGGGATTGAGCTTTGATGCTTGGTCGGGGGAATTCTATTTGATGTTCACTTAATTCCACCGCCCATGTCACCATTCTTCCAGCCAGGTCTGGTCGGTGAAGGATCTTTTTGAGTGGTAAATTCATCATCACTGTAATGGGATGAGATTGGAAATATGGACGGAGCTTTCTGGCCGCTATAACCAGTGCCAGGGCTTCTTTGTCCACTTCTAGGTAGCGAGTCATGACATCATTCAGGACATGACTGACATAGTAGACAGGTTGTTGTATATTACCCTCTTCTTGTACGAGAACCGCACTAGCTGCCACTGACGAAGCGGCTAAATATAGTTGTAGCTCCTTCTTGCTGGTAGGCATAACGAGCAAGGGTGGTCGGATAGTTTGTCTTTTAGGTCTTCAAATGCTCCCTGACATTCATCATTCCAAATGTTTCCTTTCTGACCTGCTACCTGCTTTAAAATTTTGAAGAATGGCAGGTATTTCTCCCCCAATCTAGAAATAAATCTATTCAGTGCTGCCACCCGACCAGTTAGGCATTGGACTTCTTTGATGGTTCTGGGTGCTTTCATATCCAAAATTGCCTTGATTTTCTCAGGATTGGCTTCGATTCCTCTTTGAGATACCATGAACCCGATGAATTTTCCCGAAGACACCCTGAAAGCGCACTTTTCAGGATTGAGCTTCATCTTGCATTTTCGAAGTACTTTGAATACTTCTGCCAGGTCAGTTAGATGATCTTCTTTTGAGATGCTTTTCACCAGCATGTCGTCCACATATACCTCCATATTTCGACCAATTTGATGTGTGAAGATTTTATTTACTGCTCTTTGGTATGTTGCTCCCGCATTTTTTATACCGAAAGACATTACTTTATAGTAATAGCTGTCCCTATCAGTCATGAATGATGTATGCTTTTCATCCTCAGGGTGCATAAGGATTTGATTGTATCTTGAATATGCATCCATAAAACTGAGCATTTCATGTCCTGCTGTTGCATCTATGAGAAGATCGATTCTTGGAAGTGGATAGTGGTCCTTCGGGCAGGCTTTGTTGAGATCTGTATAATCAGTACACATCCGCCACTTCCCGTTTGCTTTTTTGACCATTACCACATTAGCTAGCCATTGTGGGTGGTCTGTGCGCTTTATAAAGCCAGAATGTCTCAACTTTTGCACTTCAGTTCGAATGGCCTCATGTTTTTCAATGGCGAAATTTCTTCTTTTCTGAACAATTGGAATTGCCTGTGGATCAATACAGAGTTTATGTTCAGCCACCTCCCTGTCGATCCCTGGCATGTCTTCAGCCGACCAAGCGAAAACATCAGAATTTTAATCCTTAGAAACTCAGTAAGCTCTGATTTGAAATCTGCTTCTTGCTCGGAATTGATCAGGGTACCTTGCTCCTTCTGGTCGGAATTGAAGTGGATTCTTTCTAGCTTTTCCACCGGTTCAGCTCTTTGCAAAGTTTCTTCATCACGGTCGTCCCTGACTTCAATAGTCATGGTCGAGTTTGTCCTTCTCTTCTTCTGCATGTAGTTGTTGTAATTTTGCCGGCTACTTTTCTGGTCGGCTACACATTCTCCAATTCCCTTTGTGGACGGGAATTTCATCTTCATATGTAGCGAGGAGACCACGGCTTCGAGTGCGCAAAGGGTTGGTCGTCCTATAATAGCATTATATGCCGATAAGTCTCATACGACCATAAAATTGGTTTGTACGATCCTATCCCTTGGGTGCTCTCCGATTCGTAGTTCTAATTGGATCGTGCCTTCTGCTCGGGTGGTTGATCCTGTGAAACCATAAAGCTGGGTTTCGCATGGAACAAGCCTATTCTCCTTCAACTTCATCTTTTTGAATGCCTCCAATGATAGTATGTTTGCTGAGGATCCAATATCCACTAGAACTCTATGGATCTTAGATCCTTCTAGGAGAACCTTGATTACTAGAGCATCATCATGAGGGATTGTGATGTTCCGTAGATCGTCGGAAGAAAAAGTTATTGGCTCAGAAGATATATTTTTATTGGTTTCAGTATTCCCAATATATCGTGCTTTTCTCTTTGTCTGCCGATTTGATTCTTCTGTCGGGCCTCCAAATATAGTATACACTGGACTCTTTTTTCCTTGATTTTCTCCCACCTCAGGTCGGCGCTTGGCCGGACTTCTTCTTTCTTCCTTGTGGTCCGACCTTTCTCTCTTCAGGGAAGGTCTGTCCTGTGGTCGGCCTTCTTGCTTAGGTTGGATATACTTCTTTAAGTGTCCTCGAGAGATTAAGTTTTATATCTCCATCTTTAGATTTTTGCAATCGTCCGTCCAATGACCATGATCCTTGTGATATTCACAATACTTTTGTTTATCACGTTTTCCTGGTGGTGCTCGGATTTTATCCGGCCACTTCAGATGTCCTTGATTTTTTATTTGCATCAAGATTTCGGATATTCTGGTATTCAGTGGTGGGAGATTAATGATCTCTTGCTTTTTTTTTGGATTCTGCTCGAGCATTCTTGGTCGAGCTTATCCCTAACATCCTGGTCGGTGGTGCCCTTTCTCGACTACTCCTTCTTTCGGCCCTTGGTTCTCTCTTTAAAGATTCTATGGTTTCCGAAATTTCTGCTTGTTTATGACATCTTTCATTCAGTTCCGCATATGTTTTTGGCATATCTTGGAGTAGTCGCTCTAGCAATCCTTCATGAGTAATTCCTTGGTATAACGCATGAAAGGCAATTTTCTCGTCCATGCTTTCAATTTGCATGGTAAGATTATTGAATCTTTGGAGGAAACTTCGGATAGATTTCGTTCTACCTTGTTTTATAGCAAACAAAGTATATTCTCTTTTCTTCAATCCGACTCCTCCCTGGAAGTGTACACAAACACTCGCCCTAGCTGATCGAAACTCTTAATCGAACCACTTGGCAACTCCAAGAACCAGTCCAATGCGGAACCGGTTAAAGAGGCAGCAAAACTTTGGCACATGGCTGCCTCATTATGCTTATAGATTGACATGGTCGACCTGTAGCGAGTGATGTGATGTTTTGGACATTGTGATCCGTCGAACAATATAAAAGTTGGGCATTTGAAGCTTTTCGGTATTTCCGCCTTAGAGATAGCTTGGATGAAAGGATCCTCTTTTAGAAAAGCATATAGCTCATCTTTCTTTGGATCGTTTAACTTATTTAGCTTCTCGTCTAACTCTGTGATTTGTTTACTCATGCGCTCTTCTCGCTTGCTCGGTCCGGACTCAACTCTTTTGTTTTTTGGCTCTTTGAGAGGATTGTTGCTGCTTCCTCGATCATTATCTTCTTCGATCAGAGGGTCTTTATTTGGAATTTCTTTCTTAGATGCCCGAGACTTTTAGCCTACCTTCTCTTTTAACTTTTGTCCGTTTTCTAGAGATGGTCGAGGCGTTTGATCGGGAATGACTAGGTGGTTATTCTTGCTTCCCTCAAATACTTTTTGAGTATTTTTAGGGTTTGCATTCAGGGCAATTATATGACCCAAGGCCATCCTGACTAGTTCATTCAAGGAGGATATTTCCTCTCGAAGCTTTGTATGTTCCTTCTGGAGTGTCTTAACTTGATTTGCTAATGCTCCATGATTTGGGTGTTCGGGGTTTTTCTCCCATTGATCGGTATTTTTCTCCACCTGGTCTGGATTTATCTCCACCTGATCGGGAATTACAAATTTTTCAGGTAGAGGATTTCCCTTCGAAGCATCATCCTCCACCTCCTTCTGGCTTACAACCTTCGCTTTTGATCGCACCATGACTTTTTGATGCAATTCCCACAGACGGTGCCAATTGTTGATACAGAATCTCGCTCATCCTTCCCTGTTACGAACCTGCAAGATACGAGCTCGACCTTGGGGGGTCAAGGTACGTCTCCGACGGACAAGTCAGTACCAATAATATGATCTCAGCTACTCAATGGAGAACTCAAGTAATTGATCACACAAAGTATGAATACCTACCTCATAGTGTTTACCTGAGGTCTTTATATAGAGTGTGGTAATGGAGTTATATTCGGAATATGACTCTAATGAGAATTGCCATAGGAGAGTAACTCTTTGGGAGAGTTCTTTTACCTAACTGGAACTCTTCTATGGTTGTTGGTCGGTAGGACTCTAACCTTATGAGGTTTCTCATCCTGTTAGGTGTATGCAGTTGGTCAGTCCTATCATGAACCGACTGGTCGAACTTTATTAAGTATCGAACCTGGTCGGATCGTGCAACTGCCGGTTCAGACTAGGGGATATAGAATGACCATTTCAGTCATTAACAGTATGAAAACGGTATTTTAAAAGATAGTACAGTATAAAAACGGTAATAAATAGGTATGAAAAAATGGCACGGTTCGGTATACGGTTTGGTTTTGTTACGGTATGAAAATCGGTATAAGAATGGGAAACCTTATATCAAAAGTGATGAAAATGAATCAAAACCAACTATTTTCTACCCAATTCCCTATTCTTTTGCCTTCTCTCTTCTTCCTTAAAACCTTTCTTTTCATTCCCAATAACCTGCAACTACAAAATCTGGTAAGAAGAAAACGCCATTTGAAAGTTTTGTACGCCATTACTTAAAGGGGAATTAACAAGTTAATTAATTAACCCTCCACTCTTCAAAATTACTTTTTCTTTTGAAGCTTAAGATTAATTTCATCCCATTTCAAAACTAGATTTTCCCTTTCCTGACATGTTTCTCTTGCAATGTAATGGAACATTGAGCCCCATAGATTAAACAGAGGAATATGAAAAAGCAGAACAAGGGAAGAAGATACAAGAAATCACAAATTTTAAGTTCTTCTTATTTCTTTCCAATACTTACATATTACAAGGTGAAGAATCATCTTCCTATGTCTAAATCGTAAAAGAAGAGAGAAATCAAAATTAAAAACAAAAACTGCTACACTTCCCTAATCTAATTCCTTGAAGAAGAGTGCAAGCAGAAGTAGTTACCCGGCAAGAAAGAAATTAAAACTTGAAAATAAAATCAAATCTCATAAGGGTCAAATCGAATTTATCAAAGCCACAAGACTCCTGCGTTTTTTTAGGATGGGTATGAGTTCCCCAGATATATAAGCATTCACAAAGCGATCCAAACCTCCAAACAACTTCCTACTGATGAATGGATCAGGCAACTGGAGCTAAGAATAGAATCGGATTCACTGAATCAAAGAGAAAAATTTTGGATAGCATCACAGAGATAAGGATTTACCCCTAGTGTTGATGTAGTTCTTTCTGTCGAACTACCTTCTGCCACAAGACTAACCACCGTCTGCAAATCTGCAACACAACTTGCAAATGCCATCCCCAATGAATCCAACTCAAAACACATGATGGTATTCAACAGAAAGAAGATGGTAAGCTCTCCCTAGTTCATCTCTCTTTTCTTGTTCTAGGTTTTTCTCTTTTTTCTGAATCGAACTGAAGATTGAAATGAAGAGATTCCAGATAGGGTCACGTTATAAGTCTAAAGGAAAACTATAGAAATAACCCCCCATATTCAGTATTCAAGATTGAAAATATGGTATTCAGTATACGGTAATGTATTGGGTACATATCGACAGTATACTGCCTAAAACCGATTTCGTACCGTACCGAATTTCAAAATTCAGTTTCGGTATATACCTAATCAGTGAAAATAAGTAACTTAATCGGATAAGTTTATCGAACAGATAATAATCGGTCAGTAAGGGGCATTACCAAATGCCATCGCAGAGTTGTTCTAGTGGTGAAACCAACACTTCTTAATATAGAGGTCGTGGGTTCAACTCTTGCTGAGGCATATTAATATCCCCATCTCCCGGCTTAATAAAGCCCCTTCGTATGAAGAAAATAAAAAAGGGGTTCTATCAAATCTGCATCTTATTAATAATCGGTCGAAATGGGGTGCTACCAATTTAGCTTCTTTGACCACAAATTTGTTGGGAGAGAAAATTTATTTTCGGCGACAGTTCACCATTTCAGAGCTTAGCAATATGAAATTTACTAAAAATTGGCGATATACCTTGCTTGTAGAGCGGGTAATTTTCGATAAGGTGAGGTATGAGAAAAGATGGGTGAAGAGGGGATCCTTTCACCCACCTAAGGGTTGGATATGGGAGGGGACACTGTGAATGAGAGTGAATGAGCATTAAAGTCATTTTACCACACATAAGGTCAAATCCGTCATTTTGAATTCAAACTTAAGAGAAAATAGGTTTGAAACAATTTGTGGATAATGGGTAATTTTAGGATTTGTGAAAAGTGAGTAGTTAATAATATTTCCCACCTAAGTGGACAATCAAGAGTTTCAGCCCAACTAAAGTGGGTGCCAAATAAAAAACTTCTAAAACCAATTTAGAAGTAAAATCCCTAGTGAGTCCCACATGAGTCCTAACCAAGGTGCGAAATATCTTCTAGTGTTGGGGTTTCACCCCCCCCGGCAAAACTGGCGAAACCCCGACGACAGAATGGGGTTTCACCGAGAGGGATGACTGGAGTAGCAGGGCTAGCAGCTTGCAAAATTGCTTAGGAATTTCAAATTCTCATAGACATTTCACGTAAAACCTTTACTAACCATCATCATCTTTGTTGCCATCATCTATGGCCACAAGATTCAAACCAAACAAGGAGAAGACTAATTACAGCAGTAGATGGTGGTTCGTCGTAGAAGAGTGGAGACTTGCCTGATTTGCCAATGCAAATGCAAACCATGACCGTTGCCAGAAAGGGTGTGGGGTTTGTCGGATTCTCCTGTTTACTAGGGGTTTTGTCTTTCTCCTGCAATGAGGGCCAATAACTTTAGGACAATTCCTCACTGGATTTGTAATTTCCAACTTAGCAATGCAGAGCAACCATCTCAACAAAGATCTTCACCTGTGAATTTTCCAGCGATATTCATATTGAAAAATCGATCGATGTTTAACAAGAAGGAATCGTCGAACCAACTCGGTCAGGCTATGCATATATGTGTTAGTTTGGTTCATTTGAGGGTTGAGATTCATTTTGCATTTGGGTCTATTTGTGGGTTATGTTCTCTCTTCTTTCACTTGAAGGGCTTCAAGAACCCTCCCCCTCTGCTGCTGATTCAAGGTGAGTTTGCTCCGGCGATCTGGTGTGGATTCAGGCAAGGATGTTGAATGGATGGATGCTTTGAGCTTTCTCTTCATTGTATTTTTCCTCTCCAAAATCTCTAAGGAATTAACAACTCTCTATATTCTTTAAAAAAAAAAAAAAAAACTCTCTATATAGTGGTTGGACTCTGTCTTGAGTCTCGGAGACGTAGGCTTTAAGCCGAACTCCATCATCAAACTTGTGTGTCCCTCCTCTGAATTCTCTGCATATTTCTTGTTTAATCATCATGCAAACACAACAAATTGATTTACTATTAAGGTGATCCAGATTTATAAAACCCTTATACTTTTCATTCTTGAACTTATATTTTGTTACTTTCCGATTCAAGTAGGTTAAATTGATGAAAACTTCTTTTCATTGATTAGGTACTTCTATAAAATTACCTAACCTGCCACCCTTTCTGGCAGCTCCGACCATTGCTGCAGCATGCAAGTTGGCGGTAACCACCTACTTATGATTCCCCGTTTTGAAATTGAAATTCTTTTTCTCAATTCGTTCCATCTTCGTATTGATTCGTCTTTCCATTACTAAATTCAATTGTTTTTGCCAAAAAGAAATTTTATCGCCAGATCCACTCAACAGACCTAACTGGTTACTTTTCAAAACAAGCAAAATCGAGGGAAACTGAAATGTAAGAGCTTTTCTTCGTTCTTCTTCACTCCATCCTGCGAAACCGATTCTGAGAGAGAGAGAGAGAGAGCCTGCGGCGTGATTCTGAGAGAGGGAAGAAGCAGCGAACAAGCAAAATCAAGGCTTCACACCATCCTGCTAACGAGATTCTATGAGAGAACGAGAGAAGCTTTTCTTCGTTCTTCTTCACTCCATCTTGCGAAACTGATTCTGAGAGAGAGAAAGAGCCTGTGAACGAGATTCTGAGAGAGGAAAGAAGCAGTGGTTAGGGTTCTTCTTCTTCATTCTGAGAAGCTTTGTCTTGCGACCGAACGAGAGAGTGTTGTAAATATGTTTAAAACTTTATATAAATATTTTATTTATTTTAATTGTGTCTTTTATCCATGGTTTTATTTAATCCCACATCGGGTTGAAAGGATCTGATTATATGGTTTATATATAGTAAGAGCCTATGTATTATTAATTTGCCTGAACCCTATAGTGACCCTGCCATAGATAGATAGATAGATAGATATGACTTGGGACTTAGGGCCGTGGGTCATGGGCCCTATTCTGGAAAGCCCACTACTGGGTGAATACGTGGAGATGCCATTTGAGTGGCACTCTCCTGTAGGGAGGTCAGCTGGAGGTACCTTGCTGAAGAGAGTTGAGCTGAAAGGTACCCTCACAGCCTTACCCTTTCACCCACAACCTTTGGAGCTCTATATAAACTCAGTTTCGTGCTCATTCTTGATACAGTAATTCCTCCCCCCCTTTTTTTTTTTTTTTTTTCCTCCTCTCTCTCTCTCTCTCTCTCTCTCTCTCTTTATTCTGTTAAGCAGTGAACATAACCTAATTACACCTTGAGTAAACCTTTCTGGGCTGCAACCTTAAAGGTTTAAGGTTTGGGCTGACTGATCTTGGGGTGAAGACACTAGAACCCGAGCACAACGGGGCAAAACCCAAAGAAAGACGCCGCAGCCAAAGGAGAAGGATTACAACAACGCAGGGGGGACCAACAAAACAGAGAAAGAGCGCGAACGGGAGGTGATTCTCAAATCGAACGAAAGAAAGAGCTACGGAAAGAGAAGAGAGGAACCGCAAAGGTAAAGATGAACACATAAGTCATTTTGTGGTTTAGTTCTGTTTGTTCATCTTTGCTTAATTATTTTTTTTTTTGCCTTGTTTCATTTCCACCATAAACCTCTTCTTGTTAGTTTGCTTTATTTCCTTTTTAAGGAGGGAGGCAGTGGACACTTTTAGAACCCGTATTGCACAATTCGGGTGTCTAAATACCTTAAAGAAAGTACTTCTTGTACGTTTCAGCTCTAAAGGAGTATTGTGATTACAACAACAGTTCTAGTGTGTGTGCAGATTCCTCAATCGTTTATAACAGAGAAAGAGCTGCGAACGGTGAGGTTTGATTCTCAAATCTGCAAACGAAAGAAAGAGCTACGTGAAAGAGAAGAGAGGAATCTCTGCAAAGGTAAAGATGAACACATAATTCATTTTGTGGTTTAGTTCTGTTTGTTCATCTTTGCTTAATTATTTTTTTTTGCCTTGTTTCATTTCCACCATAAACCTCTTCTTGTTAGTTTGCTTTATTTCCTTGTTTAAGGAGGGAGGCAGTGGTTGCTTGTTACACTTTTGAACAGTAATCAAAGATCGCAAGTAGACCCGTCGAAGAAGAGAATCTGACATACATAGAACAGTAATTCTTTTTAACTAAGCAGAGTTCATTGGCCTTAAGAGAACTCCATCACGCCAGCCCTATTTTTAATCCTCGGTAAATGATTTTTCAATGGTTTGTCTTGCAGTCAAGCGTACCATTCAGAAGTTGGTATTTTTTCTAAGCATAACAAAAATAGTGGAATGGGAAATTTTTTTCCTTGTTGTGCAGATTGAATTTGTTGTGCATTTCAAAACAACTTATGAAACCAATTAATCCTCCTGGACCCTGTAATTGATTTCATTTGTTAAAAAAAAAAAAAAAAAAAAAAAAATTGATTGGACATTGGTATGAATACATTTATTTATGCAATATCAGCCCCTTCATTGGTTGTGGCTTATACATGTTTGGTTGGTAGTTCAATAAACTGTTTCTCATGTCAGAAATTTGCATTGAACTAGCATGTTCTGCAGCGTTAACTTTGGGCCTGTATAATGTGTGTTAAAATAGTATATTTACTTTGAAGGTTTGATATGCATCCTTAATTGAAAATCTGCTTCCTGTTAGTAATTTTGATATGAGCTCTTCAGCACAAATGTGGGCTAGCACTCACAATGGTGTAATAAATAAAAAAAGCAATGGACGAGGCGGAAAACCCAAAGAAAAGGAAAAAGCCCACAGGAAACCGAGGGCGGAATCCGGGTAATAAAGGACCACCATTAACCAACATAAAAGAGACACACCAGGGTGGACAACGGAGACTAGGCGAGGAAGAGATCCATAAAAATGGATGGTTCAAAGGACCGAGACGGCGGCCGACGACCAACAGCCAACTGAACGCGGTCGATCCCCGGAGAGGCACCCAACGACGAGCAGACCGAGAGGCACCCAAGCCAAACGCAGCCCAACAGCGACAAGGAGAAAACCCGTCCTCTATTCTTGAGTTTGGAGTGCAGCAAACCAAGAGATTCAACCGTGGGTTGTTCCCGGGAGCGCACATACCTCATAGCCCTTGGTGGGGGCTTAGGAAAGCGACGTTGTAACGCGCCTAGAAGTTCCAGCTCAAACACTGTGATCCTTTTTCATTTTCTTTAACACAATGAAACTCTACTTGGGAAGATGTCTCCCACTGAAATGTTCTAACGATTTGGGTCCATATTTCTAATTTTTTTTTTCAGGGGAAAAAGAAAAAGAAGTAGAAAGTAGGGCAACCTGCACTTCGGTTCCTTGGTAAGCCATAAAATTGAACAAGTTGTCTCATTCGTTAATCTTACACCAAATTTCAGAATTCCTATTTTGTATAGTAATCCTAAACTTATTTTACTCTGAATTTCTATTTAAGTGGACTAATATTTGAAGTTTCCTTACTGATTTCTATTATTTTTTGCATATCCTAGTTGAAGCTAAATGCATGAGCATATGAAGTTTGTTATACAGCTTATAAATATGTATTTGAAATGAACTCTCTTTGTTTAATTCAAAAAGAAGTTTTTTTACCAAGTCGTTTTAGTGTTAAATGTATATGAGGGCCCCATTGAAAATGTAGTTGTCTGAGCCTCCCTGATACTACTACTTAATCTTAAAAGAGGAAGAGAAGGACTCAGTGTCTTCCTCTCACCTTCCTCAGTGCTGCAGAGGATCTATGGCATACAAAATATTACTGACATTTAGATGTTGTAGGTTATATAAGTATATCGTTGAACTTCATAGAAGTGCAATTCTTGGCATCCAACTCTATCTTACAAATGCCATTCTCAAGAACCAGGTCCCATAGCTTATCAATTTAGAGTAACTACCAAGAGGTAATCCACAATATTTGGAGTGACTTATCCATACCTTATCAATTTAAAGTAACTACCAAGGGGTCATATTCCATCAAGGTTTTTTTTTTTTTTTTTTCTTTCTTTCTTTCTCATTGCATTGTTTGTGTGTGCTATTTGTTGATGGAAGAATGAAATTTTATTGGATACAACGAATTATAATAAAATGTTGGAATATTGGACATGTTACTCACATTTTATTATGTTTATAGTTATATTGCAGTGGTTGGTTGGCTAGTTTATTGCGATGGCTGGTTGTCTTGAGCCTCAAATTGGCATGAGATTTACGTTGGAAGAAGAAGCCTATAATTTTTATAACGTAAATGAGCGCAATATTGAGTTTGGTATAAAAAGAGCATATTGCCAGAGCAGAAAAGATCCAAATATCATCGTGCAAAGGACTTATGTTTGTAGCAAACAAGGAAAGCGGAAGGAATCAAATAAAGTGAGAACACTACATCGTGGAAAGAGTAGAACTGGTTGTGGTGCAAGAATGAACATATCGTTATAGGCCGATGGACAATATGAATGTAAAGAATTTGTTGAAGAAAACAACCATCCTCTTCGCACATCAAATACCGTACATTTAATATGGTTTCAGCATGCAATATTTACTAGTCAAGCTACTAAGATAGATTTAGCTGAGAGAACTTGACTGGGAATCAAATTAACATTTGATTTATTGGGTTCCCAAGCAGGAGGGAATGAAAACCTTGGTTTCACCATGAAAGATCTACAGAATTATCTCAATACCAAACGACAACGTGATCTAGTTTTTGGTGAGGCTAGGAGTTTGATACTCTATTTAGAGAAAAAACGGGAGTTAAACTCTGTTTTTGTGTACTCTTTACAGATGGACAATGAGGAAAAATTACAAATATATTTTGGGTTGATCATGGGATGCAGTGTGATTTTGAACTGTTTGATGCTGTGGTAGTTTTTGACACTACTTTCTGCATAAATAGGGAATATAAGCCTTTGGGTGTATTTGTAGGCTTCAACCATCAGAGGACTGCAGTTATTTTTTGTGTTGCTTTGCTTTATGATGAGACTGCCGAATCATTCAAGTGGCTATTTGAGACTTTCATTAGAAGTAATGGTCAGAAGAAGCCAAAGACCTTGCTCATTGATCAGGATGCTGAAATGGCAAGGGCAATAGTAGAAGTTTCACCAAGTACCCATCATGCATTGTGCTGCTAGCATCTTTTGCAAAATGCAAAGAAACACCACGGGTATTTGATGGATGCATACTCAGCATTCAACAAATGTTTGAAAAAATGCATTTGGGAGTACACTGAAGTTGTTGAATTTGAAAATGCATGGAAGAATTTGAGAGAGAATCATTGGGATCAAAACACTTCTTGGTTGGATAAGACATATAAATTGAAAGAAAAATGGGCATGTTGTTATATATATGAACTTTTCACAATAGGTGTGAGGAGCACAAAACTCACTGAAAGCATCAACGCAGATCTGAAAAAATGTCCGAAGCCTAGTTTTGATCTTATACAATTTATGGAACACTTTCAAGATGTTGTAGATGCAAAACGTGTCAATAAACTAAAACAAGAGTTTGATGCATGAAATACTATACTTGGAAGTGTGCATTCAAAGAAAGGTGCCTTGAGAGAAGCTTTCAAAGTGTTTACTCCTAATATATTTGAGAAGTTTTTGACGGAGTATGAGTTGATTCTTAGTTATGTTATCAAAACCTAGAGTGTATGTGATTTAAATTGCCATTATGTGATCTTTGAAGAAGATGAGTACGAAAATAAGCTTGGAAAGGAATACAAAGCCTTGCATAATCTAGCTGAGGGGAGTATAACATGTACTTATAGACTATTTGATAGAAAAGGCATCCTTTGTAGTCATGCCTTGAAAGTCCTAAATTGGTTACAAATAAGAGTTCATTCCTAAAAGATATTTTTTAATGAGATGGATGAAGATATAAGAATGTTGTCCCTAAATGACAGGAGAGAAATGGAAGGTATTGAAGTAAATGACAAATTAAGTCACTTACAGCGGTATAAGATGATGGCTCCAGATATTTGAAACTTCTTAACGAAGCCTATAATACAGAGGTTGGTTTTAAGATACTCAATAATCATGCTAATGGGATACGTCAGGAGTTCAAAGATGAATTTGGTGTAGACAATGTTGACCATGTTTCAACAAATCTGTTGAAACATATACACAACTATAGCTTAAAAAGAAAGAATCTCAAAAAGGTTGATCAAAGAGAAAGAAGCTCTAGCATGAAAAAGTTGGAAACAAGAATAGAAGGAAAAAGCCAGTGGAAGGACAAAGCTCCATCGACGTACCATCATGCGGAATGCCATCTTCAGTGACCAAATTGGGTTTGCATGGTAGTTATGAAGATATGACACAATCTAGTTTCTTGTCACTATTACAGGTATAATATAAAATAAAATAAAATAAAACCGTTTAAAATTAAAGTTAAAAAAAAATATGTTGTATTTTAAATTGCAATAATGTTATTTATACGTGTCATTGGATTATACAGCAAGTAGGTGCCTCACAGGGTTCAACAGTGTCAAGCATAGGCGATCAGCTGTATCCGTCTCAAGGTTCTACCCAAATAAACATTTATACACTCTCTTTGTTATATGGTTTCATGATTTACATACCGCCCAACTTCCCTTGTGAGGCTTATTTATCTAACTCTTTTAGACTTGTATGTTCTTTAGGGGCCTAAGTTTATCCACAATGTTCTTGGAGTTTGCCATGGGGACCTAAAGCCTCAAATCCTCTAGCATGTTCTTTGCAAGAATGCTATATTCCATTGTTTTGTATAGCATATTTTTTTTTGTCATTTTTATGCTTCAACTTTGTTAATTGGTAATTTGAAGTCTTGTTTTATTTACACCTTTTTGTTGTTAAGTTAAAGATAGTGATTTACTTTATTATGACCTAGGTATCATCTCGACAGAGTACCATTTGTAACAAATAAAATCTCACAATAAAGTTGAATTTTGTTTAACAATAACTATGCTAAGCATTACCCCAGCTTTGCATTGGAGACCAGTGGTTTGGATGATGTTTTTCATTTGTAGGATTGTTTAGGTGTATGATTCCAGCTTTTGTATTCAAAAACATGAAGCATATCAATAGTACTATATTTATTTCTACTTTTTACTGTGACTTTCTCCTTGTAGCAAAATTGATTCATATTCTGTGACTTGGAATCTTCTCATTGCCTACTTACTTTTTTATCTCAGTTGACATGTGGAAATGCTTGAGTGACTTCGGAATTTTTTTTTGATTGAATTTCTTATGTAAGACTTCTTGTTTTTTCTAGGTTGAATTTCTTATGTAAGACTGATATGGAGAAATTATGATCAGACCGGGTTCATACCTGGTTCGACCCTCGACCCCGGTCGAGACAGAGGGAACCGACTCGCTCCCAAGCGAACCGGATCCAGAAGATGGCTTGCTGAGGAAGAAAACTTATTTAGCTACAAGCACGCCCTAATCCTACTTATGGATTAGGTTAATTACCCTAATGATGGCAGATTCAAATTGACGGCTGCGGCTAATCATTATCGAAGGGATAATCACCGCGTAACCGAAAGGTTATCTCAGGAGTCCTCTACTAGTCCAAACTAGTAAAAGTCTATTGCTCAACGGATCTAACTATTAAGATCCAACGACTACCCGAAGAAGGCTCAAGTGCATCTAACAAAGGAGATTTGAAGGTACACTCTATATAAACCTCACTCCCATACAAGGTGGAGGACACACAGTTTGAGACTCGAGACTCGATCGAACCCGTAGCTAAACATCCGGCTACGATCTAGATCACCTTCCGTCTTATTCCTTAGCTCGTGCTTCTAGCAGAGCCGTTTGTGATTAAGTTCATCAATTGACTTAGCCTTCGGAGGTGGACTCCCGACCCTCGCGGTCGGGCCACATCTGACGCTTTCGTTTTGCAGGTCATCACGAGGAGATCTAAGGGCTGAGCAGATTTTGGACGCATCATTTGGCGCCGTCTGTGGGAAACGACTTGAAAAGCCATGGTGACTAGATCAGCAGCAGCCGCTGCCTAGCGCGATTCCGGTGTTCAGATCCCTGGAGCGAATAATCCAGATATTCCCTAGGGAAGCCAAAATCCTATCGAGGTAGATGGTGGTCAGGGAGGACGTAATCCTCCTGATACATTCCAAGATCAATTGAATCAGGTAAAGATTCAACTTTTGGAGGTGAGCCAAGCACTCCGCATGCTCACCAGACGAGTGGTTTTACCACAAGAACCTGATCAACACGATTCAGGGAGACGTGTGTTGCCACGTGATCAAAGATTGGCTGAAGACCGGAATATCGGTCAGAATTTTTGTGAAGGAGACCGAGGACCTAGGAGGATTGACGATCAACCTAGGCGAGACGATTGGTTCGACAGACCGCAAGAGAGTACAACTGATTCAAATACAAGGTTGGATACAGGGGTAAGAACTCACTCACAAACTATCAGAAGAACCGTTCGTGATGATCGAGCAATTCGAGACGAGCGGAATGTTTGGGAAGGACGGGCTGTTCGTGATGATCGAATAGCACGTGATGATCGTGTTAATCGAGGTCATGATCATATCGCTGAAGATCACCCGACCCAGATTGGTCAGGAA
Source organism: Hakea prostrata (assembly GCF_041222555.1). NCBI lineage: Eukaryota > Viridiplantae > Streptophyta > Magnoliopsida > Proteales > Proteaceae > Hakea > Hakea prostrata. The sequence continues at coordinate 74,507,994 of NC_142602.1, read as the reverse complement.
TTGGCCAACATCAATGATAAATTAGGGCGATTGGCTAAGGGAAGGATAACCGAGGATATTTACTCACTCATTCGGAAGACCCCTTTGCCGAGCCAATTGCGGGATATCGTTTCCCCATAACTTCCGTTTGCCTACCTTTTCTACATTCGATGGCTCCGGAGATCCAACAACTCACATTGGCTATTACCAATGCACCATGGCGGTTTCGTGTAATTCGATGAAATTTTATGCAGGGTTTTTGGTTCATCTTTAACTGGAGCAGCACAAAAGTGGCTTTCGAACCTCCCCTTTGGAAGGATCGTAAACTTTGATGAATTGGCGCGCAAATTTATAGGGCGATTCCAGAGTGGAATACATATCAAAAAGATAGAGGAAACTTTGTTTACTGTCAGACAAGGAAAAAACGAATCAATCAGAGAGTTTCTGAAAAGATTCAACAAAGTAACGATGGAGATAGAAAATTTGGATGAGCAAGTAGCCGAAACTGCTCTATTCACGGGACTCACTAATCGGAAACTCATGTAGTTATTACTATAGGATATGCCTGCAACTTATGCTGAGTTGGTACAGAGATGCCAGAAGCAGGTAGAAGTCATGGAGATTCTAGATCCGTGCCAAGGAGATAATAAAGTCTCCAATAAGGAACAAAAGGCTCCTGAGCAGAAGTAGAAGCCAAAGAAAAATGTCCGTGATCGGGTTGGAAAATCTCAGGCTTGGCGCCAAAGGTCTCCCGGTAAAAGTGAGTACACTCCATTGAATGTTCCTCGGGCTGATATTTTAAATATCATCAAAAGGAAAAATATTTTGAAGTGGCCGCCTAAAATTCTTTTGAAACCGGGAGAGCAGCAGGATCGAGAAAAGTATTGCCGATTCCACAAGGACTATGGTCATTATACAAATGACTGTCGTCATCTGAAAGCAAATATTGAGAGATTAATATCTTAGGGACATAGGACCAATTTTGTTAGCAGAAGGAGGGAGGAGCCACATGAACCACGCGCGGCTGCTCCTAAAAGGGATCGTTCGGTTAGTTGAGAACGATCAAGGGAGGCTCCAAAGTCTAAGAAGGGCAAGGAGGTGATTGAAGCTACTCGGTCACCGATCCTTACCATCTTCGGGGGACCAGAGCCCGAATCACTCCGGAGTTTGAAAACAAAATCCAAATTTGTCGGAATCGGAGAGACACAGAAGCGAAAAAAGATGAATGGTGAAGATTCTATCACCTTTGGCGAGGAGGACGAAAGAGGCTTTTGTTTACCTCATGATGACACCATAGTCATCAAGGTAGAGATTGCACGTCGGGAAGTGCATAGAGTTTTGGTTGATATAGGGTCTGCAGCTGACCTAATTTCTTATGAAGTGTATCAAAAATTGAAGGTGGATCAGGACTTGATGAAACCTTCATCCACACATCTATATGGTTTTGCAGGGTCATCTGCGATGGTGGAAGGATCTGTCCAGTTGGACTTTTCTATTGGAAGTTTTCCTAAGGAAACAACCGTCCAAATCAATTTTTTGGTGGTTCGGGAACTGCCAGCTTACAATATTATCCTCGGGCGACCATCTTTATCCAAGATAGGTGCTATTGTTTTGACAAAACACCGAAAGATAAAATTCCCGACTGATATGGGAATTGGTCAAGTCTCCTTTGACCAGAGGATCTCTCGGCAATGTTACGTTGCCTATTTAAAAGACAAGGAGGGCCCGAGGAAGGTAACTACCCTACCTATAGAAGTTCGAGACGATCGGGAAGAAGCAGAGATGCAAAGACCCGAACCAGTGGAGAAGCTGGAACAAATCCAGCTGTGTACCGAGGATGAGAAAAAGATTACTTATATCGGGTCTGAACAGCTGGAGGAATTTAAAGATGAGGTGAAGTTATTTCTTCAACAGAATAAAGACGTATTTGCATGGTCTGCTGAAGACATGCCAGGAATCGATCGGGCTGTCACAGAGCATAAACTCTGGATAGATCCTAAGGTGAAACCAGTGATACAGAAAAGGAGAAATTTCTCCATTGAAAAGTATAAAGCCGTTCGTAGTGAAGTTGAAAAACTCAAGAATTCTGGTTTCATAGAACCAATTGAATGCCCAACATGGTTGGCCAACGTGGTAATGGTAAAAAAGGCGAATGGGAAGTGGAGGATGTGTATAGACTACACAGATCTTAACAAGGCTTGCCCTAAAGATTGCTATCCGTTGCCTCGGATTGACCTCTTGATAGATGCGACTGCAGGATATGAAACTCTAAGTTTCATGGATGCCTACTCAAGGTATAATCAGATCCTTATGAATAAGGAGGATGAGAAGTTTACAGCTTTCATGACTGATCGTGAAAGCTATTATTATAAGGTCATGCCTTTTGGCTTGAAGAACGCAGGAGCAACATATCAGAGGGCCGTCAACAAGATTTTCAAAGATTTGATAGGAAAGAATGTTGAAGCTTATGTTGATGACATGCTAGTGAAAAGCTTTACAAAAGCAAATCATATTGCAGATTTGATTGAGGTATTCTCAGATCGTGAAAGTATCAAATGAAGCTGAACCCAGAAAAGTGCGCCTTTGGAGTTTCCTCGGGCAAATTTTTGGGCTTCATGGTATCACAGAGAGGAATTGAGGCTAATCCTGCCAAAATACAAGCTCTGGTTGATATGGAGGCTCCCAAAACTGTTCGTGATGTGCAGTGTTTAACAGGGAGAGTTGCTGCTTTGAATCGATTCATCTCCAAGTCTGGAGAAAAATGTTTGCCTTTCTTCAAGGCACTCAAAGATTTGAAGGGCAGCAAGGAAGCAAAATGGACCGAAGAGTGCCAGAAAGCTTTCGAGGAGTTAAAAGAAGCACTTGGACAACCACCGATCTTGTCCAGACCAGAGAAGGGGGAAATATTACAGCTATATCTAGCGACGTCCCTTTCAACGGTCGGGCAAGACTTGTTCGTGAAAAAGATAAAAAACAAGTGGCCGATTTACTATGTAAGCCACGTGTTACTAGATGCGGAGACAAGATATTCGCAGATTGAGAAGCAGGCTCTGGCTCTCATGATGGCCGCGAGGAAGCTAAGGCCATACTTTCAGGCTCATCCAATTGAGGTATTTAGACCTTTTCCTCTTAGTAAAGTTCTTAATAAACCTGATTTATCTGGAAGGATGGTGTCCTGGTCGGTCAAACTCAGCGAGTTCCAAGTGAGCTTTAAGCCTAGAACTGCAATCAAGGCTCAAGCGTTAGCCGATTTTGTAGTAGAAACTACTGCACCGGTGGAATCCACCATCGAGGATCCCATTATACCAACCACTTGGGAGGTATATGTTGATGGTTCGAGTAATAAAGATGGATCAGGAGCTGGAATTCTATTAAAAAGTCTAGCAGGATTTATTATTCGATATGCTTTAAGATTTGCATTTGAAGCAAGTAATAACGGAGCAGAATATGAGGCTTTGATAGCTGGACTTCGGTTGTCAAAAGCATTGTCTATTGCAGATGTTACTATTTATAGTGACTCTCAACTTATAGTCAACCAAGTCCAGGGGGAGTATGGTATTAAAGAACCACGCTTGCAGAAATATCAAAAGATAGTGCAGGCATTTCAAAACCAATTTCGGAATTTGAAGATATCTCAGATTTCGAGGAATGAAAATTCAGTGGCAGATGAGCTATCCCGACTAGCCAATGCCAAAGAAAAGAATCTAGACCCTTCGGTCTATATTGAAGAGATAACTTTTCCAAGTTATCATGAGAAAGAAATTTCTTATATTGAAGTAGAGCGTTGTTAGATGGATCCGATAATCGAGTATCTGAGAGATGACAAATTACCTGAGGATCCGAAAGAGGCAAGGTTGATCAAGATACGATCAGCAAGATTTGTCATTCAGAATGGGAGACTATACAAAAGATCTTATTCTAGACCCCTTATGAGATGTATAGGCCCCGAAGGAGCAAAATCAGCTTTGGCTGAGGTTCATGAAGGAATTTGTGGAGCTCACATGGGTGGACGAGCCTTGGCCCACAAAATTCTAAGACTTGGGTTATATTGGCCTAAGGTCCAAGAGGCTGCTATGGAATATGTTCGTTGGTGTGTTAACTGTCAAATTCATGCTACAGTATCGAAGCGCCCGGCTGAAACCATGACTTCAATTCTAGATCCCATTCCCTTTGCGATGTGGGGAATTGATATCATGGGCAAATTCACCAAGGCGTCAGGCGGACGGGAATATCTGATAGTAGCAATTGATTACTTCACGAAATGGGTTGAAGCCAGTGCACTGGCAGCAATTACTGAGAAAAAAGTGGAGAAATTCGTGCTTGAGTCAATCATATATCGCTTTGGGATTCCAAAGATTATTGTCACTGACCATGGTACTCAGTTTGACTGTCCGCAATTTGAGAAATTTTGCGGAACATATATGATCGAGCATCGTATGTCCTCAGTGGCATACCCCCAGAGCAATGGACAGGTAGAGGTTACTAACCGAACGCTACTGGAAGGAATAAAGAAAAGACTCGAAGTTGACAAGGCTTCTTGGGTCGAAGAACTTCATAATGTACTGTGGGCCTATAGAACTACCGAACACCCACAGGAGAAACTCCATTCAGGTTGGCATATGGATCCAAAGCATTGGCACCAGTGGAGATAATGGCGGGAACATTACGGGATCGAGAGTTCGAGGAAAAAGCAAATGAGCAAGGACTGCTTGATAGTCTTGATCTGTTGGACGAAGTTCGGGCAAAGGCAATAGCACGAACTCAACATTATCAAAGAAGGATAGCGTCTCATTATAATACTCGAGTGAAGAATCGTCGGTACTTAGCCGGAGATTTGGTGTTGAGAAACACCTTAGCTTCCGACCCACGTCACCAAAGAAAATTGGACCCTTCCTGGGAAGGACCTTATATGGTTGTAAAACCAGTTGGTTCAGAGCTTACAGTGCTGAAGAACATCAACACCCAGAAAGAGTTGGATTGTTCGTGGAATGCCAGGCATCTCAAAAAGTTTTATCCTTGATGATGATTTCAATTTTATTCGTGATGTAAACTTTTCAACTCAATCAATGCAATTTTTGGCTTTCAACAAATTATCTTTTGATTGGGGGGCATCATACACCACATTCAAGAACAAGATTCAACTATAAGGCATCGGATGAAAATCCGTGTGGGTCCTTCAACACTTATGGAATTTTTTCGGAATCTCTTAAGTGGAGGCATCGGATGAAAATCCGAGTGAGTTCCTTTTGCAAGGCGTCGGTTTGAAACCCGAGTAAGTTCCTTCAAGACTTATTGAATTTTCAAATTATCCTTAAGTAAAGGCATCGGTTCAAAACCCGAGTGAGTTCCTTCTTAGACTTATTGTATTTCTCCGGAAATCCTTAAGTAAAGGCATCGGTTTAAAACCCGAGTGAGTTCCTTCTCAGACTTATTGTATTTCTCCGGAAATCCTTAAGTAAAGGCATCGGTTTAAAACCCGAGTGAGTCTCCTCTCTCGGACTTATTGTATTTCTCCGGAAATCCTTAAGTAAAGGCATCGGTTTAAAACCCGAGTGAGTTCCTTCTCCTTATTGTATTTCTCCGAAATCCTTGTAAAGGCATCGGCGTTAAACCCGAGTGAGTTCCTTCTCGATTATTGGTTTCTCCGGTTAAATCCTTAAGTAAAGGCATCGGTTTAAAACCCAAGTGAGTTCCTTCTCAGACTTATTGTATTTCTCCGGAAATCCTTAAGTAAAGGCATCGGTTTAAAACTTGAGTGAGTTCCTTCTCAGACTTATTGTATTTCTCCCGAAAATTAAAATAAAGGCATCGGTTTAAAACCCGAGTGAATTCCTTCTCAGACTTATTGTAGTTCTCCGGAAATCTTTAAGTAAAGGCATTGTTTCAAACAACTAAGACCTAATGCAACAGCGATTCAAGTGGCTAGCAAAGTTCAAGATGAAGTTAATTTCTTATTTCTTCAAAAGATCGAAAGAGGCCAGTATCAAAACATAAGATTACAAGAGCTGGATACAATCTTCGGTCAAAATAGAAAGTCATCATCGGTGATTATTAAGAAATCATACAAGATCGGCACAACTTTGCTAGAACAAACATATGAGTCAACCATTGGTGTGGATTCAAGGAAAAGAAGAGGAGAAATGAGGATTACAAAAAATATCTCGGTATGCATAAGATCCTCCGCAATTTCATACTCTTTGTCCAGCTTGTCCAGGAGAAGTATGGTCCTCGACCAAAATTGCATTCAAGACGAGCTCGTCATAATTGACTCCTTCCAGGGGAGAATAAACAGGAGAATCTTCCAAATAATGCATAATATCTGGATCGGAAGGTGGAGGATCAATTTTATCTTTGGTCCAGTCAGGAGGAGGAATACCTAGGTCGGTAAATACTTCAGGATGGCAAACAGCACTGTAGGGAGTCGTATCAAAATGAGGATCCTTCCTTAATATTGATTCCCATACTTCGTTCTCACCATCCTTGTACGCCTGCAAGTTATAAGCATTCAGCATATCAACAAAGGGCTTACTGTGTAAATACTTGAAGATGCAAGCTCTGCGAACATCAGTTGGAAGGGATTCAGGCAAAGGAACGACAGCTTGCCTTTGGGGTAACGTTTCAGATCCTTTGGTTCCTGACTTTCCAACTGCTCGCTCCAGTTGCCGGATCTTCTCCCCGGCATCATCCAAGTCCGACTGAAGACGACCGATCATCGAATTCTTTTCTCCTACAACCTCCCAAGCTAGTTTCCTAAGGCGAGCAATCTCAACATCTTTAGCTTTAGAGATTTCCCGAAGCCTGGAAACTTCATTGCTCAACCTATTGAGCCTAGAGGCTGCTTCCACTTGGTTGTGGAAGTTACCAGTAAGACTCCTGCAAACAACTTCCGAGTTAAAAAGGAGCAGAAGAGTAATTTTTCAGAATCAAAAGATAATGAAGAAAGACTTACATCACCAGTGACTTTATAAAGACTTCATCTGGAAGTTTGGAAAGCACTGCGCTCTCAGAAGTCATTCGAGCAGCAGTACACCATTCCAACGCTCTGTCAAACTTGTTTGACACTAATTCAGACGAAGGATGAGAAGGATGAGCTACACCAAGAGAAGGATGAGCTGCATCACCTGTCACCCGACGGCGCTTCCTGGTGGCAAAACCCTCCAACTCCAAAGGAGAGGAGGAGGATGCCAAACAAGCACTAGAATTGGAAATAGGAGCAGCACCTGCTGGGACCACACCTTCATCAGATGCCAACATAGTTGCCTCAGATGCCCGAAGAGTCTCCTTCGGGGGTGCACCAACGGTCTCTGCAGCAGGGGCGTCAGCAGCGCCATCAACAATGGAGTGATCAAGATCTTCCTGGGAAAGACGAGCGATCACTTTGGGCAAAAGAGGCATAGGGACGGCATTAATAAAAACTGTGGGAATCTGACTTGAAGATTCACCAACATCAGTCGCCTTACGCTTGGAGGATTCACTAGCTAAAACCACCTCATTGGCCCCAACCACCGCCGACGGAACTATTTTCTTACTAGACTTCGCTCTGATAAAGTTCGGGTTGATCTTGGGAGCCACTATATAAACAGAAAAGTCGTATCAGTACAGATATCCAACGACGACAACAAAGAGGGAAAACCCTAGTTCTATATCACTTATGAAAAACCCGATTAACTAAACCCCAAGTACTATTACTATGCGGTTTACTCAGGGGGAAAGGGAGAAAGAGATGAGTAATCAAAAAACTCACTTGTTCAGAAGTTGATAGAACTATTGTTGGAGTACGAGGAATACGGAAGCAAGCAGAAGGACGGAATGTCGCTTTAGCAAATCTAACTTGCAAATAGCAGGATAGATGGAGAGTACCCACGAAGGCTTTACATAGCCTCAGGTATTAAGACGACGGTTGAAAGCTAAGGACAACCAATGGCCCAGATCGAAATGACGCTTCGAAATCCGCAGAAAGCAAGATCAAAGGTCGGAGGGACGCCACATGAAAACATGTGGAGGCAAGCACCCGATGTAGGGATACCTCCAATCGTCGCACCGCCATTGTAATAATGGATGTATTTCCGATTCATTGGAAACAGTGAATGGTATAACAGAGCAAGGAGACGTTTGGATTTCGCAGATATGAGAAGGGAAACGTGTGGACTTTGCAGTAAATGAAGTAGTGGGGAAGATTATTGCATCTTTCCAAAACGCATCTTCACAATATCTCTACAAGATTATTATTTGTCGAAGAATGTGAAGTTAAGTGATAAGTTTTATCATTTATACTTTGATATTCAAGACAAGAGTTCAGCAGGAGACAGAGAAATGGAAAGGCCAACATGAAAAAGAAGTGTCTATTCATTAGCAAGGAGGTCAATCTTTAAAAAAAAAAAAAAAAAAAAAAAAGATAACTGCCTAAGCCTCTTCTTCATTGTTGCCCGAGGGACCCTGGTTGGGAGGACTTTTCTCAGGATCTTGAGAAGAGCCTTCCTCAAGAATGACATTGTCAGAGTCCTCTTTAGCAGCAGCTTGTGACTCGGCTTGTGACTTCTCGAAGCGCCGGCTTGTCAGCCAGGTATGCCTCATATTGAGGGTCAGCTGGAAAAGGATAATTTTCTTCCCGAGCCTAGTCTGGGAGATCCATGCCTAATTTCCCGAAGACCTCTTTATGGAACACCTCACGAAAGGGAGCAGTATCGAAGGAAGGGATTGATGCAAGAATTCGCTCCCAAACGTCATTCTGCCCCAAGCGATAAGCTTGAATGTTGTAGGCACCTAGCAGAGCGGAGAAAGGTACGCTGTTCAGGTATTTCCAAACACACTCCTTCCGAAGCTCTAGCTTGATATGCTCGGGCTTGCTAGGGACCGCCCACTTTAGATATTCTTCGTTCTCCCTACATTGAAATTCAAGCCTGTCACCGAACAACGTGGCAGCTTCTTTTTGCTTCTTGGCCTCGCGCTCGGCAGCAGCGGCACGAGCCTTCGAAGCATCAAGGGCCTCCTTGAGGGAGATCACTTCTTCCTCATGCTTTCTCTCGCAGCTCCTCGGCAGCTGCAGTCAGCCGGTCTATCTCAGAATTGGCCTTAGCCAAATTCTCTTCACAGGTTTGCAGCAAGGAGCTGTTGAGGCCAACCCGGCTCAATGCTTCCATGTGTTGATAGAAGCTCAACACAACATTCCTGTGAAGGAGGAAAATATCAGAAGAAGTCATAATAAATTATGAAAAAATAAGTAAGCAAGAAGACCGGTACCTTGTGGGTTGACTAACAAGGGCAACGTCATCCAGGTTTTCAAATTCCTGGCGATCAGAAGGAACAAGACTAAGGGAGCTCCACTCTGCAGCTTTCTCAGGGTCCCGAGTCACCCTGTTGGTCAACTTCAGGGTCCACTGGGGGGTGAAGACCTCCTCACAATCCGTTGAAGTTTTGGATTTTTTATGGGAGGAAGCATCAATTGTATCATGCCTCCTTTTGGTTCGGGCGGAGGAGGAGACATTAGACCTCTCCACCATTGGCTTCTTCCCTTTACCCGAAGCATCAGCCACGGGCCTGATATTCCTGATACCCCTATAAGAGGGGTCGGGAGAGGGAACAGAAGCCTCTTGATCTACGGTCAAGGCTCTGGGTGATCGTTGCTCGGCTGTCGCAACGGCCCTAGCGGCCTTCACTCGCAGGTTCTCGGGGTTCATTCTTGGAGGCACTGCAAAGAAGAGCAAGAGTCAGAATTAAAGACATATCACTTCAGTAAAATTAAAGGATGATGGTTAGAAGCTCACAATGAGCCAAGCCCCAGTACTGAAGAATGGAGTTATACTCCACCTCAAGTCCATGTATCTCTTGATACCATGGAATGGATTTGATCTTCCTGACGGCCGCCTCGTCTTCTTTGGATAAGGGAAGGCCTCGGTTATTCTCGGAAGAAGAAGTACACCGCCTCCAGGCGGTTGGGAAGTTAAGATCCGATGGAGGTGCTCGACAGAAAAAGTATCGTTCGCGCCATCTTTTGTGGTTAGAAGGGCAAGTTCCTTTGGCAAGGATGCTGCCCCTCCAATCAAGTTCAGCCTTATTGCGTTTGGACAAGAAAAACCCATCCGGGAGGATGGGAGATAGAAAGAACATGAAAATGTACAAAGAGAGAAAGAGATGGCGAATGCCAGTTCAAACACAACCCAGAAGCCGACGTGAGCGCCGCTATTGGGAAGGAGCATTCCGGGACAAATGTCCCAATGATTCAGAATCATGGAGAACAAAGGATTAAAAAGGGAAAGCGAACCCCGCTTTCCAAAGTGCATCTATGTACAGAGAAAATTCACCCGAAAGGGTTGAATCAACCCTCTCATCGAGGATGGGGAGCCCTAACCCGATAAGAGGAAGGAAAATCAAAATCTTGGATAGGCTGAAAGAAGGGTTTCCTCCTTGTAAATGGAGGGAACAGAGCCAGGTCCACCATCGGACCTGGAAGTTTGAGGCTGCCTAGAAGACTCGACAATCTTGGAAGATCCAGACTCGAGGAGGGAAGGAGTTTCGGTTTTTCTCTCTAAACCTTTTTGAGAAACTTCAGCAAACTCGCGCCAGAGGATAGTTAGGGTTTTGTTATCACTATCCGACTGTTCGGAAGGAGGAGAAGCAAAAGCTTCATTACCACTACTATTACCAACACTGGGTACCAGAGAAGCCCTATTATCCGCCATTACTTGTTTCAGTAAAATACAAAAAGAAAAAGACCAGTAAACTTACTGATTCAGTGAGGCAAAAGCTTGAGAGGAAGAAGGCGCGAAGCAGACAACAAAGGTTCAAATTCCGGACACGAAGAATGAAACCTACGAAGACAACGAACCGCTTTTAAAACACCTGCACGAGTGTTTGGGAATCTGAACGATCGAGATTGATTCAAAATCGACGATCGAGATTGGAAGACGTTTTGAAAGTTTGAACTCACGAATCCGAAACAGGCGTTAGGAAACCATCGCTTGGATTACGTGAGCCACGACAGATCGACTGCAAGGAGACACGTGGCCTTACCCTCACAACGCTCGAGGAAAAGTGACCACCGCATTAAATGTGATATGACATTTAATGGAACACGCAGAGACCATCGCCTGACGAAGAACCCAGTTAAAAACCAAGCCCTCGGGATAGACCGAACGCTTGGTCTGGGGGGCTCGTGATATGGAGAAATTATGATCAGACCGGGTTCATACCTGGTTCAACCCTCGACCCCGGTCGAGACAGAGGGAACCGACTCGCTCCCGAGCGAACCGGATCCAGAAGATGGCTTGCTGAGGAAGAAAACTTATTCAACTACAAGCACGCCCTAATCCTACTTATGGATTAGGTTAATTACCCTAATGATGGCAGATTCAAATTGACGGCTGCGGCTAATCATTATCGAAGGGATAATCACCGCGTAACCGAAAGGTTATCTTAGGAGTCCTCTACTAGTCCAAACTAGTAGAAGTCTATTGCTCAACGGATCTAACTGTTAAGATCCAACGACTACCCGAAGAAGGCTCAGGTGCATCTAACGAAGGAGATTTGAAGGTACACTCTATATAAACCTCACTCGCCATACAAGGTGGAGGACACACAATCTGAGACTCAGACTCAGATTCAAATACATACTGATAGACGTAAACTATCAGCGGCTTACGATCTAGATCACCTTTCCCAGTTCTTTATTCCTTAGCTCTGTGCTTCTAGCAGAGCCATTTGTGATTAAGTTCATCAACTGACTTAGCTTTCGGAGGTGGACTCCCGACCCCCGCGGTCGGGCCACATCTGACGCTTTCGTTTTGCAGGTCATCACGAGGAGATCTAAGGGCTGAGCAGATTTTGGACACATCAAAGACCTATTTGGTTACATTCAAGGGTAGAATGCTTACAAAGAGGAGATACAGATTATTGCCCCTGTGATTACTCAAGTTTCACCTAATGATTGACCCTTCTGTGCATCGTCATTCATTGTTAGCATTTATGTCCCTAAAGAGAATCAAGCTGAACGACCTCTAGCAAAAGGTCTTCCTGTACAAAAATGGAGTTCCGGGTATGCAGCAGTAAGAAAATTTGGTGGATTTTTCTCTGATGATGAACTTGGAGAGAAGCAGTAGCATTGCATGAGAGTTTGGCTGGTTCTAATTAGGAAGATGCCATTGGAAAACGTCGGGCTGATGATCCAACGTCAGTTTACATTGTTGCACAATATAACTCACCCTTGAATTTGAGAAAAGGGTGAATGAGATATGGATGATATTTGATATAAATGATGCTTGAAATGTAAGATTAGATCTTTCATATCAAGCATTAGGGGGAGTGTTGCTATTGCTACTGTATGTATTTTGTCACAGGCTATCAGCTTGAACTTATCACTGGTCCTTGTGTTGAACACCACAGTCTAGTTTTAAGTTACTTGGGTGTATTTGGAACCAAAGTACTATAGTACTTCATATGTAATTTGTATCAGCTAATTGTACCTAGAATCATCCTAAAGCTTTCCGAAATGTTTAAAACCAAGTGTTATCATCAATATTTTAATTTCAATGTTATATTGTACTTTTAATTTTCTTGGATATTTTTTTCGTATTCATGTATTTCTATTGTCTTTCAGGAATATTTTAACTTCAATGTTACATTGTACTTTAAAAAAAAGAAATCAATGTTATCACAATTACTTCATCTACTTTGTCATTCGTTAGATTCGCAGTAGCAGATGAAGATCCATCAAGATCATTTAGATTCCATAAATACCATGACAAATAAGCAAAAAAACCCTTTATAATATAATGAACCCCTTTAGTAAAGCCTTCGATGGAGATACCTTGGGGTAGACAAATCCAATGACTTTTTTTTTTTTTTTTTTTTTTTAAAACCAACGCATAGTTGATGAAAGGAAAAAAATTCAAATTAAAACGGCATGGTGCCGTACTGTGCAATAGTGAAACGACACCATGCCGTTACGCTAATTGTTTCCCTTTAAAATTTGAAATGGCATGGTGTCATTATGTGCAACAGTGAAATGGCACCATGCCGTTACACTAATTGTTTCCCTTTAAAATTTTTAATGGCATGGCGCCGATCTATGCAATAGTTAAATGACACGATGCCGTTTCACTAATTGTTTCCCTTTAAAATTTGAAACGGCATGGTGCCTTTTTAAACACGTGCAAAACGGCACCATGTCATTTCACTTAATTCCAATGCCCCTTTAAATTCTAAAACGGCATGGTGTGTAACAAACCCCATATTTCTAACTCGAGATCCGTATTTCAGGTCCGAGAACCAAGGTCTAGTCGGGTAAATTTGTGGAGTGTCCAGATAGAAGTCCATGATCCATACCCTAAACCCATGGATCTGGATCCTTTGTCTGAAGAGCCTACCTTGCTTGGTAGTTGGAATTCTGGAAGACAAGTGTTGTTTGGAGATGTCCGGAATGAAGGTAAGATCTCCCCCATCTCTTCTTTAGGGCTAGGTTGTACTTGGATATCAACCCCCTAGCAAAAGCACCCTTGTATGGAAAATTACATGGGGGCGGTTGCTAGTGGCGGTCGATCAAACCAAGCGACCTCCTGGTTTGTTTTCGGGGATTTTGCCCTATTTTGCCCCCTGACTTCTATAAAAGGTAACCATCATCCAAGTAACGAATATTTTATTTGTGGTTGCTAATTTTGGAGGTTAGACGGCTGTGGGGAAGTTTCGAAAGTGGATCTGAAGTGCTGGCAGTGACTTGGAGATCAATCCTTCCCTTTTTCTGGCTTTCTGACGTGAGGTAATGAATTCACCCTTTATTCTTTAGTCTCTTTGTTAGTTAATCTAGTGTTAACCCATCCCCTTGTCATGGTGGTTACCCTCTATGATCATTGTGACTCTCTTTCCAATCTACTTGAGATGAATTATCCGTAAACGAAACCCTGCTTTCGTGAGAAGGATAATCCAGTCAAGGGGAGAGTTCTGGGTAACCCAATGATGGTAATTGCTAGGATTTCCTTCACCCTTTGGTTTTGGGAGTATCAGATTTGAGACTTAGGTCATGATTACTCGAAATCCGGATTGAAAACGAGTGATCAGAAGCCTGAGTTTCGGATTGAAACTCTCTATTTTTGGGGCGGTCACTAGTGGCGGTCGCTCAACTTAAGCGACTGCCCGAGCGACCCGGCTGGTAAACAATGACCAAATGACTTTTGGTTTTGATCCACCTTGATTCAATTAACTCATATAATATTGTAACACTGTGTTTAGGTATACTCTGTTTGGAAAGAAAGACTTGTAATAGTTAACGGATCTTTTTTTACGGATAGTTTACTTATATGCAGGTAAGGACAACCCATCCTATCTTTTGAATATACTTGAAATATGCTAATCCAGTGTCTATTAGAAGTAGTATTTCTTTATGTATGCTGCTGTATTCATGTCTTATATATTAATCTTGTTATACTACTGTTGTTTGTCTTGTTTACATATATACTGTGTTGATTATGAATGTTATGCATTGATGATGGTTAGTATATGGTTCTCATGGAAGAGGTATCTCTTTTGGGATATCTTAGCTTGGGATATCAGAAAGCTGTGGAATGGGACACATGCCTGCTGATGTCTCCAACACTATCATGACTGTTTGATGGCATTATTAGGTAGAGTCTAGAATTGCATGGCTAGGTACCCCACATGCTACTACCCTTTTGGTAAAGGGATTGAAACCGAGTGACCCGTGATGACAGTGATGTGACATTGGTCCATTGTTAGTCATGTAATTGGTAGGGTTGCATATGTTAGGGTTGGGCTCATGGATGTCCAAGGATCAGACCGGGGTGTTGTGAGGAATCATGACAGCATCCGCCCCAATAATATGTGGATGACCATAGGGTTAAGGAGTGGAGTCCAACAGCAGTAGCCAGTCCGTGAGGATTCTCTCTCCTAGGTTGCAAAGGATACTGAATCGAGTTGGTTGGTGCCATAGGGGATGTATCTTGATTTCATGTAGACATATAACCAATATGACCTTGCATTGGATTAGAAACCCCGACATGCGCCAATACTCATTACCAATGGTCGTGGTAAGAGAGTGTTGATTTAACCCCAGCCATGGAAATGAGAGCAGTGTGGACATTCCCTTTTTCCTAGGATCCCTATAGAGGTAATCAGTCCTTACCGGATCAGAGTGATGAGACTTACCCAGAGGAGGGGTGGTGTATATCTTAAAGCATGTCAACTATTAGAGACATGCATAGTTAGAAATCATAGTATCATTCATACTTTGCATTCATTCATATTATTTGTGCATTTTGGCATTGTTGGATTATTGATGGGATGTGTGATTGTTTCTTACTGAGTTCTTTAGAACTCATGCCTTTATTTTGTATATGTTTATTAGCCTGCACAAAAGAAGGAATTGTACAAGAAGATGGACTTGTTTCCTATGAAGGAACCATCCCGTATGAAGAGGATGTGGCACCGTCAGTGGGAAATGGAGATAGCTTGTGCGGGTGCATGGAGTGCGCTTATCGCACCTATTGATGGTCAGAGACGGAAGGTGGTTAGACAGTTCGCTCAGCGAATGGAGAAGAACTGGAGGACACCCTATCTTGAGATTCATGAAAAACACTATTTAAACTTAGAAAAGGAAACTGGAAAGAAATTGATATAATTCTTTTGTTTACTTCCGCTGAATTCTTATTCATGTTTATTCATTATTTCTTTCCTTTATTATTGTTATTGGAGTATTTGGACTCCTGTAATTCATTTATTGAAAATTTGTTGCTCTTGATTATCTTTATTTGTATTTAATATTGTTGATAGACTAAAACCGTGAATCTTATGGCGGATCACTCCCACGGGTTGTCGGGCGGGTAACCGAGATCGGCGAGTATCTTGAGATTCATGAAAAACACTATTTAAACATAGAAAAGGAAACTAGAAAGAAATTGATATAATTCTTTTGTTTACTTCCGTTGAACTCTTATTCATGTTTATACATTATTTCTTTCCTTTATTATTGTTATTGGAGTATTTGGACTCTTGTAATTCCTTTAATTCATTTATTGAACATTTGTTGCTCTTGATTATTTTTATTTGTATTTAATATTGTTGATAGACTAAAACCGTGGATCCTATGACGGATCACTCCCACGGGTTGTCGGGCGGGTAACCAAGACCGGCGGGTGGGGTGTGACATGGTGGCTTTTTAAACACCTACAAAACGGCACCATGCCGTTTCATTACTGTGATCACAATGATGAAATGGCATGGTGCCTTTTTGTGGGACTGTGAAATGGAAACATGCCGTTTCACTAAATTCCAATGGTCCCCCTTTAAATTTTAAAACGGCATGATGCTTTTTTAAACACTTGCAAAATGGCAGCATGCCGTTTCATGGGACTGTGAAACGGCATGGTGCCCTTTCATTAAATTTCAATGAAAAAAAGCTTGATTTTTGTACAGTGGCCTTATATTAGTTTGTTTGGTTTTGATCATTTAACCCCATTGCACATCAGATATTGTTTGCTAAGGGATTTGGTTTAATTGCTTATGCAGGCCTCGCGAGTGGAAATATGTGGAAAGAATTTTTCCAATACTTTAGGGAAAGCAAATTTGTAAGTGTTATGAATTATGATGCCCATTTCCCATGCTGTGTATATAGTTCAAAACTGCACAAGTTCTGTTCGATTGGCCAAGACATTTGATTGGTTTTGCATAAAGTTTGAATAAACGGAAAGAAACTCGTTTTATACAGAATCTTTGATTCAAAACTTCAAGGGGACATTCCAGATGAATTGTCCAGCTGCCCAAGCTCCTCATCCTTTACACTACATGGAACAGTAAAGCTGAGCTGGTAGAATCTTCAGAGGCAATCAAATTCTGTAAATTAGAACTTTTCTTGGTAGAAGTTTATAGATTTGGATTTGCCCATCTAAGATCAACATACTTCAATTGAAGTGTAGTATGCTATCTTGAATACATGGCTTGCATGATTTACTGTTAGACCAATCAAGGTAATGTTCTTTTCTATAACTGTAGGATGATTAAAAAAAGAACATTTCACTAATAATTCAAATTTAATAGAGTTTGTATAGAAAGCAGAACCTCCTACAGGTATAGCCAATAATAGGCTCTACATGACAAAGGAATGACCACAAGTTGATGAGACTGACCCAAAAACCTCCCCCTCTCCCCCTCCCCAACAACAACCAGAAAGGAGAAAAAAAAATTACAAAGTAACTTCTATGGCTTGACATATTCCCGAATGAACTGCTCAACTTGCACTATATCACCCATCAGCCCTGAAAGGATTGAACACCTCATATCCAAGCTATGACACTATGGTACAACATCAGCAATGAACTGTTTTTTCTTGTATTTCAGCAAAGTCGAACAGCTTCACAACTTGACCCAGCTCAATCCCTCCAACTTCAACAACTGAACCATCATATTATAAAAGAAGAATAAGAGAATCACCTCATCAATCAATGCCTTAAACAGATCGACAGGTCTGAAAACAATCATAATACATATATCCAGCAATGAAAAAATTGCATCAAATAAACTGAAAATGACAACAAAATCAAGCTAATGAACATTCAGCAAAAAAGAAAGGAAGCTTACTTCTGCAATGAAAGGCCATTGTTTATCAAGTTCCTTATTTGTCCATTTCACCTGAAATGAATCAAACAACTATAGGAAAAACATGAAGAAAGAAACATGTTTATTAACCAGTTCATAAGTCCAAGTAAAGCTTACCCAAAATTTTATATTGATCCTCTGTAGCACTGAATAAGGTGAGAGGAAGACACAGAGTCCTTCTCTTCAACTTTTAAGAATAAGTAGTTCTATCAGGGAGGCTCAGACAACTACACTTTCAATAGGGCCCTCATATACATCTAACACTGAAACGACTTGGTAAAAAAAACATCTTTTAGAATTACACAAAGAGAGTTCATTTGAAATACTTTGACTTCAATACAAATCATTCATACTGTACAAATAAACATTTAACAACCAATTGTCAACCAAAATGTAAAAATCAACATCATATTTTGTGTTTTCCTACTCAGAATCTGATGGAGATCCTGGGGTCACCGGAAGCTACATGTGATGGATGAACCACTTGGTCCAAGTGTCAACGCACCTAAAGCATATGATTCTCCATTTTTGTGCATATCTTCCATCCATATGCTGTTGATAAGCCAAGAACTGAGCCTGTGTGATGTATGACTCCTCATTTTCTCAAGGATGTTCTCCAACATCTAGAGAAGGGTTTTGAAGATCTAGCACTACTTCTCCCCAAGGAAAATTACTATTTTCTAAAGGATGTGCTCCTACATCTGGAGGAGGGTTTTGAAGATCTGGCACTTCTTCTCCCCAAGGAAAATTACTATAACGAAATTCTAACATCATTCCCCGTAGAACACTTGCCTTTTAAGTGAAGCATGTTCTCCCAAGCTATCCCTCTAAACTTCTCAGGTACACCTACAGCTTCAAAGGAAGAAATGTCTACCTCCCTTCCTTCTTCTATTGTTTGTGCCTGTTGGATATCAAAACCGCTTTCAGCCCCCGGGTGTACAAACCTCTCAATTCCCTCTTTTGCCGGTTGCTTTCCCTTTCTTTTTTTTCCCTCATCGCTTTTGGAGCCATGGTGGATCTGATATTTGCTGCATAGATCATAAAACATATTAGCTAAAAAACAATCCAAAGTATGAAACTCAAGTAATTCATATGAACTAATCAAGGTAATGTAAAGTGGTTCACCTCAATTTCACTACAAGAACAATGTCGATGCATATAAAGCATATGATCCTTAGGATGAGACAACATTGAAAGAGAAGAGAATGGGCGGAAATACTTAGCAAGAAAAAGAGAAGGACTGTCAAAAATAACAAGCGATAGCTCAAGATGCAATCCCCGTCTTGATATATTTACAATATCAGAGCAAATTACAGAAGGAAATTCAAATTGAAGTCAATTCTCTAGGTATAGAGACTAGGGAGTAAGGGTGTCAATTCTGAAATGGATCAGATCATCCGAAATGAAACCATCAGTTTAAAACAAAACAAATAATAATTGGTTCAGTTTTGTGTTAAGTCTAATGATCGGTTTCTTTTAACCATGAAACTGTCCATTGTAAACAAACTAAATATTATTCCATATCAAGAAAGAAGCTTTCAACAGAGTAAGAGCAAATTATAGCCCCTTGTCTGTACTGGACCCAACCTCTTGCTGTCCTTAACTATTTATTTGTGGGAAATTAAGTTTCTCCTTACTCCATGAGTCCCTTTATTATCTCTGTGACATCACAACCATCTTTATCCAATTCTCAAGGATGGGTGGGATAGAGCAACTTAAAGCAGAAAATGAAAAGGGGATCGAGGGGAGGGATAAAGAAAGCTCCAGCTTCAAGTTTACATTGGACAGTGAGCTTTGTTCCTGGAGGCTATAGATTGCATTCATGAGGAGATTATTCATCCCCCGTCATGAAGGAAATACAAGTCCATGAAACCATGAAAAGAAAAAAGAATGGAAGGTAGTCATGGCTTCCATCCTTTCATGACAGAACAAATACCGATGATATAGAACTAGTAAACTGACTGTGGGTACTTTTATCAAGAATTAAATTCTTAACCTTCATCCAAAACACATTAATTTGATACATCTATCCCATGAAAGAAATTAGACCATAATCACCAAAGAAACCCTGAAATACTCAAATTATTAGAAGCATATATTGATGTAGTATAATATTGTAACAGAAAGACCCCAAAACATTAGCCAATAGACAAGATCATTAAACAAAGAATAATTCAGGTTACATAGGACAACCCTGGAACACCTAGGAGAAGGTTATTAAGGTGAAATCACCAAACATGAACGGGAAACCAGAGCTAACCAATTAAATACACTTATTTAACGATCCAACTACATGAAAACCTTTTCACTGAGATATACAAAAGCTAATGAGTCAACTATAAATAGAATCATCATTCAGGCTCTGTTCTTGACAATTCCCACAAAAGGAACTACAGAAAATCAACCTAGGCCCTCTAATCGCCCAATTGGATAATAGACAACTACCTTCGAGACCTAATCTTCAACCTAAACAAAGTAAGAACTATTTAATGGCAGTCTCCACTTCAACCTAGGCCCTCTTGGGTTCTTCGGCCTCTTGAAGAAGCGTTAAGGAAGAACTCTTTTGGATTCAAGAACTCTCTTGGGTTCTTCGGTCTCTTGAGGAGGCATTAAGGAAGAACTATCTTTGGTTCAAGAACTCGCTTGGGTTCTTCGGCCTCTTGAAGAGGCGCTAAGGAAGAACTCTTTTGGGTTCTTCGGCCTCTTCAAGAGGCATTAAGGAAGAACTCTCTTGGGTTCTTCATCCTCTAGAAGAGGTGCTAAAGAAGAACTCTCTTGTAAATACCCTCATGAAGAGATGTTAAAAGACACCAACATTTGGTCAGCTAAAAATGATACTTTATTGAAACTAAGATGGAATAGTTACATAAGAGTTTGATCTAGGTTTCTTGATCTTTGCCTCTTTTTGGCCAAGGACTTCTCTGGGAACTATTCCGTTCTTTGAACATACTTCTTGAGTTGACCTTTTTGGATAAGCTTCTCATTTTCTACCTTGAGGTTCCTATAATAGTTCGTGTAGTGGCCATAATCTTTATGGAAACAACAGTACTTAGTTATATCCTTATCCTCTGGTCGAGAATGTCACTTACCCAGCCACTTCAAGAGGTTCTTGTCTTAGATTTGGATTAGGATCTCTGATCTCTTGGTATTTAAGGGAGTGAAGGTATCTTCACTACCCTTGGTGATCTCATGCCGAGCTTCAA
This sequence comes from Hakea prostrata, assembly GCF_041222555.1. Classification (NCBI taxonomy): domain Eukaryota; kingdom Viridiplantae; phylum Streptophyta; class Magnoliopsida; order Proteales; family Proteaceae; genus Hakea; species Hakea prostrata. The sequence goes on along the minus strand of NC_142602.1, from coordinate 74,487,214 downwards.
TAACCTTTGAGACTGTGGTATACTTTTGACATTTCTTGAGAAGGGCCCCATAAGTCTTGGGCTTGTCTTGGATTAAAACATCTAGCAACTGTCGTTGGGTTATCCCACTCCATAACACACTATATGCCACCATATCATCGAGCTCTTTGATCTCAATAGCTACTTTGTCAAATCTTAGTCTCGGATGGACTCATTTTGTCCTTGTCTGATGCCGAAGAGGCTATCAACCATCTTTTTACTCCCAATGCTACTTCGAAATCGAGCAATGAACTTCCTCCCGTGTTCTCTAAAGTTTTGGATGGATCTTGGCCTTAGGCTAGTAAACTACTTTATTGTTGGGCCCTAGAGAGAGGCCGAGAAGGTTCGACAGAGCAACTCATCCTCTCTCCCAATCACAACCATGATTGACTTAAAATAACTAATGTGTACTTGAGGATGGACTTACCCTAAAAAATAATGAATGTCGGCATAATGAAATTGGGTGGAAGAGGTGCTCTCATGACTTCTTCAGAGAAGGGCTCTCTATCAACCACATCATAGTCGTCATATTGATCTCGATCGTCAAGCTTCCTCTCCAACTTGTCTAGTCTTCTTCGGAGACCATTGGCATCTTGAGGTCCTTGTGGAGACCGGATGCTCTCACAATCAAAATAATAAGAAAGCGATAGGGTTGAAGATCGGGATCTATTGGCCACCCCTCTTGGGTTTCCCTACCCTACCACGTCTTGGCTTTCTCCACGGCTTTCCCCTTCTCGTTCTCGAAATCTTTCTGTATGGTGTCTTCTTGGAAGATCTTGAGTTTGCCTTATCCTAGACAAGTGATAAATACGCTCTCTCGAGCTTGGTTACTTCAAAGTGCTTGCTCTCGAATTTGGACCCCATGGTTCCTTTCTCCAACATGTTCATTTGGTTGTCTGGAACTACTTTGTTGGTCCTACCCTTCTCGAACCTTGTTCTCCAAACATCGCCTTGCATGTACACATCGAATGGCTTCTTGTAATTTTTCATCTTGAGTATTTTGAGAGGGTCTTGGTGGTAGTCTAAATTGGTTGACCAAATCTATTATCACTCCTTTGGAGTTCCAACATTTGTTGTTTCACTTCTCTTTGCATATTTTGTAGATTGGTGACTGTTGCTAGAATCGGGGGTTGGTTCGAACCTCCTTCTCCAAATGGAGTTGGTATGGTTCTTGAAGGAACCTCTGGAATTCCCTCTTGACCTTGCTCTTGACTTTAATTTTGTTGATTGGGAGAAAGGGGAACCTGCTCTTGAACAACTTGAATGCGCCCGTTCTCCATCTCCCTTTCTCTTCCTCAAGTAATGACTTGATTGGAATTTGAAACAACATGGTTGATGGTGTGTCTCACCATAATTCTTCATTACTTTTCTCACAGATGACGCCAATTTGTTGCGTCTAGACCTTCTTCACATCATTCAAGTAGTTGGACGACCTCTTGAGGGGTTCTCCAACATGATTTGAGGTGTGATGCCTACACTCACAAAGGAAATTAGAGCGGCCCGACCAGGTGTATGTTAGGGGACCACCTCCGACACCCAAGTTAGTCCTGGGCAACAATAAAAGGCTCGAGAGGGTTCTCAAAGCGTAGAGAATGATAGTGAGTAGAGTCTCATACCTTGCCCATCTTAGGATGGAGGTTATATAGTGGTTAACTAGGGGCGGCCCCTCCGTCAATTTTGCCCATTGAGTTGAAGAGTGGGGCGAGTTGCCTTAGGAAGCACGTTCCTTTTCTTAGTGGGGCTAATGGAGTCATTACTCTATCATCTACTTCCCCACATTTCGAAATGGGCATGATGGGTGGTTATCTCTAACTGGTTGACTTGGTCATCTTCAACGTTTCTCTTCGACTTAGCATTGGGCATTTTCTCATTGCGCGAGCCTATCCCGAGTGAATCTGGAGGGGTCCTTTAGGGGCGTTTGGTTCCACAATTCCCTGGAATCAGATTATGAGGGAATCATGAAGTCGTGGAATTAGGTTTTGTAGAATCATATTCGTAAAAAAATTGTTTGGTTACCCTGATTCTGGAAAGTGAATCTGTTTGAAAAATTATTTGGTTACCTTGATTCTGAAAGTGAATCTGTCTGAAAAACTGTTTGGTTACCCTGATTCTGAAAGTGAATCTGTTTGAAAAACTGTTTGGTTACCCTAATTCTGTAAGTAAATTCAACCTGAATCACTTTGAACAACCATTAATTACTGGGTTGAGGGCTACTAAGATGACAATTTTTTTTCTTTAATTTGGATTAATTTTTTACCCCTGTTAAGGGTAATGTATAATTTTATATAAGTGTAATTACAAAATATAAAAATGGCAAGACCAAAACATTATGAGAGTACCAAATTAAACAAACCACCACCAGCAACAACTTGACGTACTGGATCCAATGTTGCATGGTGATATGGAGAAAATATGATAAACCGGGTTCATACTTTGTTTGATCCTCGACCCCAGTCGAGATGGAAGGAATCAACTCGCTCCTGAGCGAACTGGATCCGTAAGATGACTTGCTGAGGAAGAAAACTTATTCAGCTACAAGCACGCCCTAATCCAACTTATGGATTAGGTTAATTACCCTAATGATGGCAGACTCAAATTGACGGCTGCTGGAGGTTATCTCAGGATTCCTCTACTAGTCCAAACTAGTAGAAGTCTATCACTTAACGGATCTAACTGTTAAGATCCAACGACTACCCGAAGAAGGCTCAAGTGCATCCAACGAAGGAGATTCGAAGGTACACTCTATATAAACCCCACTGCCATAGGAAGTGAGGGATAGAGATTCATATACAGACTGGTAGACGTAAACTATAAGAGGCTTACGATCTAGATCACCTTTCCCAGTTCTTCATTCCTTAGCTCTGTGCTTCTAGCAGAGCCATTTGTGATTAAGTTCATCAATTGACTTAGCCTTTGGAGGTGGACTCCCGACCCCCGCGATCGGGCCACATCTGAGGCTTTTGTTTTGTAGGTCATCACGAGGAGATCTAAGGGCTGAGCAGATTTTGGACGCATCATTTGGCGCCGTCTGTGGGAAAGACTTGTAAAGCCATGGTGACTAGATCGGCAACAGCCGCGCAGCCGCTGCATAGCGCAATTCCGGTGTTCAAATTCCTGGAGTGAACAATCCAGACGTTCCCTAGGGAAGCCAACATCCTATTGAGGTAGATGGTGGTCAGGGAGGGCATAATCCTCCAGATACATTCCAAGATCAATTGAATCAGGTGAAGATTCAACTCTTGGAGGTGAGCCAAGCACTCCGCGTGCTCACCCGACGAGTGGTGTTACCACAAGAAGCTGATCATCGCGATTCAGGGAGGCGTGCATTACCACGTGATCAAAGATTGGCCAAAGATCGGAATATCGGTCATAATTTTCGTGAAGGTGATCGAGGACCTAGGAGAATTGACGATCAACCTAGGCGGGACAATTGGTTCGACAGACCGCAGGAAAGTACAACCAATTCAAATACCAGATTGGATACGGGGGTGAGAACTCACTCACCAACTGTCAAAAGAACCGTTCGTGATGATCGAGCAGTTCGCGATGAGCGGAATGTTCGTGATGGACGGGCCATTCATGATGATCGAATAGCTCGTGAAGATCATGTTAATAGAGGTCGTGATCATATGGTGAAGATCACCCAACCCAGATTGGTCAGGAATTGGCCAACATCAATCAGAAATTAGGGCAGTTGGCTAAGGGAAGGATGACTGAGGATATGTACTCAGTCATTCGGAAGACCCCCTTTGTTGAGCCAATTGCGGGATATCAGTTTCCACATAACTTCCATTTGCCTACATTTTCTACATTCGATGGCTCCGGAGATCCAACGGCCCACATTGGCTATTACCAGCAGACCATGGCAGTTTCAAGTAATTCTGATGAAATTACAGGGTCTGCAGCTGACCTAATTTCTTATGAAGTGTATCAAAAGCTGAAGGTGGATGAGGACTTGATGGAGCCTTCATCCACGCATTTATATGGTTTTGCAGGATCATCTGCGGTGGCGGAAGGATCTGTCCAGTTGGACTTATCTATTGGAAGTTTTCCTAAGGAAACAACCGTCCGAATCAATTTTTTGGTGGTTCGGGAACTGCCATCTTATAATGTTATCCTCGGGCGACAATCTTTATCCAAGATAGGTGCTATTGTTTCCACAAAACACCTGAAGATAAAATTCCCGACTGATATATGGGAATCGGTCAAGTTTCCTCTGACTAGAGGATCTCTCGGCAATATTACGTTGCCTATTTAAAAGACAAGGAGGGCCCAAGGAAGGTGACTGCCCTACCTATAGAAGTTCGAGACGATCGAGAAGAAGCAGAAATGCAAAGGCCCAAACCAGTGGAGAAGATGGAACAAATCCAACTTTGTACCGAGGATAAGAAAAAGATTACTTATGTCGGGTCTGAACAGTTGGAGGAATTCAAAGATGAGTTGAAGTTGTTTCTTCAACAGAATAGTGACGTATTTGCATGGTCTTCCGAGGACATGCCAGGAATCGATCGGCTGTCGTAGAGCACAAATTTTGGATAGATCCGAAGGTGAAACCAGTGATACAGAAAAGGAGAAATTTCTCCATTGAAAAGTATGAAGCCGTTCATGGCAAAGTTGAAAAACTGAAGAATTCTGGTTTTATAGAACCAATTGAATGCCCAACTTGGTTAGCTAATGTGGTAGTGGTAAAAAAGGCGAATGGGAAGTGGAGGATGTGTACAGACTACACAGATCTCAACAAGGCTTACCCTAAAGATTGTTATCCATTACCTCGGATTGACCTCTTGATAGATGCGACTGCAGGATATGAAACTCTAAGTTTCATGGATGCATACTCAGGGTATAATCAGATCCTTATGAATAAGGAAGATGAGAAGTTCACGGCTTTCATGACTGATCATGAAAGCTACTATTATAAAGTTATGCCATTTGGCCTGAAGAATGCAGGAGCTACATATCAGAGAGTCGTCAACAAAATTTTCAAAGATTTGATAGGGAAGAATGTTGAAGCTTATGTTGATGACATGCTTGTGAAGAGCTTTACAAAAGCGAATCATATTGCAGATTTGACTTAGGTATTCTCAGTACTACGAAAATATCAAATGAAGCTGAATCCAGAAAAGTGCGCCTTTGGAGTTTCTTCAAGCAAATTTTTGGGCTTCATGGTGTCACAGAGAGGTATTGAGGCTAATGCTACCAAAATACAAGCTCGGGTTGACATGGAGGCTCCCAAAATTGTTCGTGATGTGCAGTGTTTAATAGGGAGAGTTGCCGCTTTGAATCGTTTCATCTCCAAGTCTGGAGAAAAGTGTTTGCCGTTCTTCAAGGCACTCAAAGATTTGAGGGGCAGCAAGGAAGCAAAATGGACCGAAGAATGCCAGAAAGCTTTCGAGGAGCTAAAAGAAGCACTGGGACAACCACCAATCTTGTCCCGATCAGAGAAGGGGGAAATATTACAGCTATATCTAGCGACGTCCCTTTCAGCAGTCAGTGCAGTACTTCTTCGTGAGAAAGATAAAAAACAGTGGCCGATTTACTATGTAAGCCACGTATTGTTAGATGCGGAGACACGATATTCGCAGATTGAGAAGCAGGCTCTGGCTCTCATGATGGCCGCCAGGAAGCTAAGGCCATATATTCAGGCTCATCCAATTGAGGTATTTACAACTTTTCCTCTCAGTAAAGTTCTTAATAGACCTGATTTATCTGGAAGGATGGTGTCCTAGTCGATTGAACTCAGCGAGTTCCAAGTGAGCTTTAAGCCCAGAACCGCAATCAAAGCTCAGGCACTAGCCGATTTTGTAGTAGAAACTACTGCACTAGTGGAGTCCACCATTGAAGATCCCATTATACCAACCACTTGGGAGGTATACGTGGATGGTTCGAGTAATAAAGATGGAGCAGGAGCTGGAATTCTATTGAAAAGTCCAACGGGATTTATTATTCGCTATGTTTTGAGATTTGCATTTGAAGCAAGTAATAACGAAGTAGAATATGAGGCTCTGATAGCTGGACTTTGGTTGTCAAAAGCATTGTCTATTGCAAATGTTACTATTTATAATGACTCTCAACTTATAGTCAATCAAGTCCAAGGGGAGTATGGTATTAAAGAACCATGCTTGCAGAAATATCAAGAGATAGTGCAGGCATTTCAAAAGCAATTTCGGAATTTGAAGATATCTCAGAATCCAAGAACTGAAAATACATTGGCAGATGAGCTATCCCGATTAGCCAATGCCAAAGAAAAAAATCTAGACCCTTCGGTCTACATTGAAGAGATAACATTTCCAAGTTATCATGAGAAAGAAATTTCTTATATTGAAGCAGAGCGTTGCTGGATGGATCCGATAATCGAGTATTTGAGAGATGACAAATTACCTGAGGATCCGAAAGAGGCAAGATTGATCAAAATACGATCGGCAAGATTTGTCATTCAGAATGGGAGACTATACAAAAGATCTTATTCTGGACCCCTTATGAGATGTATAGGTCCCGAAGGAGCAAAGTCAGCCTTGGCTAAGGTTCATGAAGGAATTTGTGGAGCTCACATGGGTGGACGAGCCCTGGCCCAGCAAATTCTAAGACTTGGGTTATATTGGCCTAAGATCCAAGAGGCTGCTATGGAGTATGTTCGTCGATGTGGCAACTGTCAAGTTCATGCTACAATATCGAAGCGCCTAGCGGAAACCATGACTTCAATTCTAGATCCCATTCCCTTTGTGATGTGGGGAATTGATATCATGGGCAAATTCACCAAGGCGTCAGGCGGACGGGAATATCTGATAGTAGCAATTGATTACTTCACAAAATGGGTTGACGCCAGTGCACTGACAACAATTACTGAGAAAAAGATGGAGAAATTCGTGCTTGAGTCAATCATATATTGTTTTGGAATTCCAAAGATTATCGTCACTGACCATGGTACTCAGTTCGACTGTCCCCAATTTGAGCAATTTTGCGGAACATATATGATCGAGCATCGTATGTCCTCAGTGGTATACCCCCAAAGCAATGGACAAGTAGAGGTTACTAACCGAACGCTACTGGAGGGGATAAAGAGAAGACTCAAAGTTGACAAGGCTTTATGGGTCGAAGAACTTCATAATGTACTATGGGCATATAGAACTACGGTGCGAACACCCACAGGAGAAACTCCATTCAGGTTGGCATATGGATCCGAAGCACTGGCACCTGTGGAGATAATGGCGGGGACAATACGGGATCGAGAGTTCGAGGAAAAAGCGAACGAGCAAGGACTGCTTGATAGTCTTGATCTGTTGGATGAAGTTCGGGCAAAGGCAATAGCATGAACTCAACATTATCAAAGAAGGATAGCGTCTCATTATAATACCCGAGTGAAGAATCGTCGGTATTTAGCCGGAGATTTGGTGTTGAGAAACACCTTAGCTTCAGACCCATGCCACCAAAGAAAATTGGACCCTTCCTGGGAAGGACCTTATATGGTTGTAAAACCAGTCGGTTCAGGAGCTTACAGGTTGAAGAACATCAACACCCAGAAAGAGTTGGATCGTTTGTGGAATGCCAGGCATCTCAAAAAAAAATTTCCTTGATGATGATTTCTATTTTTTTCGTGATGTAAACATTTTCAACTCAATCAATGCAATTATTGGCTTTCAACAAATTATCTTTTGATTGGGGGGGCATCATACACCACATTCAAGAACAAGATCCAACTATAAGGCATCGGATGAAAATCCGTGTGGGTCCTTCAACACTTATGGATTTTTTTTCAGAATTTCTTAAGTCAAGGCATCGGATGAAAATCTGAATGAGTTCCTTCCGCAAGGCATCTGTTTGAAACCCGAGTAAGTTCCTTCAAGACTTATTGAATTTTCGAATTATCCTTAAGTTAAGGCATCAGTTTAAAACCCGAGTGAGTTCCTTCTCAGACTTATTGTATTTCTCCGGAAATCCTTAAGTAAAGGCATCGGTTAAAAACCCGAGTGAATTCCTTCTACAAGGCATCGGTTTAAAACCCGAGTGAGTTCCTTCTCAGACTTATTGTATTTCTCTGGAAATCCTTAAGTAAAGGCATCGGTTTAAATACTTCAGGATGGAAAACAGCACTGAAGGCGGAGGATCAATCTTATTTTTGGTCCAGTCAGGAGAAGGAAGGCCCAGGTTGGTAAATACTTCAGGATGGCAAACAACACTATAGGGAGTCGTATCAAAATAAGGATCCTTCCTTAATATTGATTCCCATACTTGGTTCTCACCATCTCGGTATGCCTGTAAGTTATAAGCATTCAGCATATCAACAAAGGGCTTACTGTGTAAATACTTGAAGACGCAGGCTCTGTGAACATCAGTTGGAAGGGATTCGGGCAAAGGAATGACAGCTTGCCTTTGAGGTAACGCTTCAGATCCTTTGGCTCCTGACTTTCCAACTCCTCGTTCCAGTTGCCGGATCTTCTCCCTGGCATCATCCAAGTCTGACCGGAGACGATCAATCATCGAATTCTTCTCTCCTGCAAACTCCCAAGCTAATTTCCTAAGGCGAGCAATCCCAGCATCTTTAGCTTCAGAGATTTCCCAAAGCCTGGAAACTTCATTGCTCAACCTATTGAGCCTAGAGGCTGCTTCCACTTGGTTGTGGAAGTTACCAAGAAGACTCCCCGCAAACAACTTCCGAGTTAAAAAGGAGCAGAAGAGTAATATTCGGAATCAAAAGATAATGAAGAAAGACTTACATCACCATTGACTTCATAAAGACCTCATCTGGAAGTTTGGAAAGAACTGCGCTCTTAGAAGTCATTCGAGCAGCAGTACACCATTCCAACGCTCTGTTAAACTCGTTTGACACTAATTCGGGCGAAGGATGAGAAGGATGAGCTGCATCAAGAGAAGGATGAGCTGCATCACTTGTCACCCAAAGGCGCTTCTTGGTGGCAAAATCCTCCAACTCCAAAGGAGAGAAGGAGGATGCCAAACAAGCACTAGAATTGGAAATAGGAGCAGCACCTGCTAGGACCACACCTTCATCAAACGCCAACATAGTTGCCTCAGATGCCTGAAGAGTCTCCTTCGGGGGTGCACGAACGGTCTCTGCAGCAGGGGCGTTGGCAGCGCCATCAACAATGGAGTGATTAAGATCTTCCTCGGGAAGAACGAGCGATCACTTTAGGCAGAAGAGGCGTAAGGGCGGCATCAATAGAAACTGTGGGAATCTGACTTGAAGATTCACCCAACAGCAGTCGCCTTACGCTTGGAGGATTCACTAGTTGAAACCACCACACTGGCCCCAACCACCGCCGATGGAACAATTTTCTTACAAGACTTTGCTTTGATAAAGTTTGGATCGATTCTGGGAGCCACTGTATACACGAAAAAGAAAAAAAAAACGTATCAGTATAGAAATCCAACAAAAAAGCATCGAGGGAAAACCCTAGTTCTCTGTCAAGTATGAAAAACAGATTAACTAAACCCCAAGTAGTACTATTGTGCAGTTTACTTAGGGGGAAAGGGAAAGAGATGAGTAATCAAAAAGCTCACTTGTTCAAAAGCTGATTGAGTTATTGTTGGAGTACGAGGAATACGGAACCAAGCAAGAGGACAGAATGTCGCTTTTGCAAATCTAACTTGCAGATAGCAGGATAGATGGAGAAAGTACCCACGAAGGCTTTAAATAGCCCCAAGTATTAAGACGATGGTTGAGAGCTAAAGACAACCAATGGCCCAGATCGAAAAGACGCTTCGAAATCCACAACAAGCAAGATCAACGGTCAAAGGGAGGCCACATGGAAACATGTGGAGGTAAGCACTCGGTGCAAGAATACCTCCAATCGTCGCACCGCCATTGTGATAATGGATGTATTACCGAGTTATTGGAAACAGTGAATGGTATGCCAAAGCAAGGAAACGTTTGGACTTCGCAGATACGGAAGGAAATGTGTGGACTTTGCAGTAAATGAAGGAGTGGGGAAGATAGTAAGGCCAACATGAAAAAGAAGTGTCTATTCATTAGCAAGGAGGTCAATCTTTACAAAAAAAAAAAAAAAAAAAAAAAAAAAAAAAGATAACTCCCTAAGCCTCTTCTTCATTGTTGCCCGAGGAGCCCTGGGTAGGGGGATTTTTCTCAGGATCCTGAGAAGAGCCTTCCTCAAGATTGACATTGTCAGAACCCTCTTCAGCAGCAACTTGTGACTCGGCTTGTGACTTTTCCTCTGGAAGCGCCGGCTCGTCAGCAAGATATGCCTCATATTGTGGGTCAGCCTGGAAAATGATCATCTTCTTCCTGAGCCCAGTCTGGGAGATCCATGCCTAATTTCCCGAAGACCTTTTTATGGCACACCTCACGAAAGGGAGCAGTATTGAAGAAAGGGATTGATGCGAGAATTCTTTCCCAAACGTCATTCTGCCCCAAGTGATAAGCTTGGATGTTGTAGGAACCTAGCAGTTGGGAGAAACCTACGCTGTTCAGGTACTTCCGAACACAATCTTTCCGAAGCTCTGGCTTGATGTGCTCGAGCTTGCTAGGAACCGCCCACTTCAGATATCTCTCGTTCTCCGCACACTGAAATTCCAGTTTGTCACCAAACAACGTGGCAGCTTCTCTCTGCTTCTTGGCCTCGCGCTCGGCAGCAACAACACGAGCCTTTGAAGAATTAAGGGCCTCCTTGAGGGAGTTCACTTCTTCCTCGTGCTTTCTTTGCAACTCCTCGGCAGCTGCAGTAAGCCGGTCTATCTCAGAATTGGCTTTGGCCAAATTCTCTTCACAGGTTTGCAGCAAGGAGCCATTGCGACCAACTCGGCTCCATGCTTCCATGTGCTGATAGAAGCTCAACACAACATTCCTGGGAAGGCATAAATTATCAGAAGAAGTCATAAGAAATTATGAAAAAAATAAGTAAGCAAGAAGACCGGTACCTTGTGGATTGACTAACAAGGGCAAGTCGTCCAAGGTTTCAAATCCTCGACGATCGGAAGGTATAAGACTGAGAGAGCTTCACTTTGCAGCTTTCTCAGGATCCTGTGTCACCCTGTAGGTCAACTTCAGGGTCCACCGGGGGGGTGAAGACCTCCTCACAATCCGTAGAATTTTTGGATTTTTTATGGGAGGAAGCATCAACTGTATCATGCCTCCTTTTGGTTCTGGCGGAGGAGGAGACATTAGACCTCTCCACCATCGGCTTCTTCCCTTTACCCGAAGCATCAGCCATGGGCCTGATATTCTTGATACCCCTGTAAGAGGGGTCAGGAGAGGGAACAGAAGCCTCTTATCAATGGTCAAGGCTCTAGGCGATAGTTGTTCGGCTGTCACAACGTCCCTAGCGGCCTTCACTCGCATGCTCTCGGGGTTCATTCTTGGAGGCACTGCAAAGAAGAGCAAGAGTCAGAATTAAAGACGTATCACTTTAGTAAAATTAAAGGATGATGGTTAGAAACTCACAATAAGCCAAGCCCCAGTACTGAAGAATGGAGTTATACTCCACCTCAAGTCCATGCATCTCTTGATACCATGGAATGGATTTGATCTTCCTGATGGCCGCCTCATCTTCTTTGGATAAGGGAAGGCCTCGGTTATTCTCAGAAGAAGAAGTACACCGCCTCCAAACGGTCGGGAAGTTAAGATCTGATGGAGGCGCTCGACAGAAAAAATATCGTTCGCGCCATCTTTTGTGGTTAGAAGGGCAGGTTCCTTTGACAAGGATGCTGCCCCTCCAATCAAGTTCAGCCTTATTGCATTTGGACAGAAAAACTCAGCCTGGGAGGATGGGAGATAGAAAGAACATGAAAATGCACAAAGAGAGAAAGAGATGGCGTAATGCCAAGTTCAAAACACAAACCCAAGAAGCCGACGATGAGACGCCAGCTATTGGGAAGAGGCATTTTGGGGCAAATGTTCGAGTGATTCAGAACGGCTGAGAACAAAGGATTAAAAAAGGGAAAACGAACCCCGCTTTCCATTGCATCTATGTACAGGGAAAACTCACCCAAAAGGGTTGAATCAACCCTCTCATCAAGATGGGGAGCCCTAACCTGATAAGAGGAAGGAAAATCAAAATCTTGGATTGCTGAAAGAAGGGTTTCCTCCTTGAATACGGAGGGGACAGAGCCAGGTCCGCCATCAGACCTGGAAGTTTGAGGCTGCCTAGAAGACTCGGTAGTTACCCTAGGAGTCTTGGAAGATCCAGACTCAGGAGGGATAGAAGGAGTTTTGGTTTTTCTCTCCAAACGTTTTTGAGAAACTTCAGCAAATTCACGCCAGAGGACAGTTAGGGTTTTGTTATCACTATCCGACTGTTCGGAAGGAGGGGAAGCAAAAGCTTCGTTACCACTACTATTACTAACATTGGGTACCAGAGAAACCCTATTATCCGCCATTACTTGTTTCAGTAAGGTACAAAAAGAAAAAGACTAGTAAACTTACTGATTCAGTGAGGCAAAAGCTCAAGAGCAAGAAGGCCCGAAGCAAACGACGAAGGTTCAAATTCCAGAAAAGAAGAATGAAACCTATGAAGACAACGAACCGCTTTTAAAACACCCGCACGAGTGTTCGGGAATCTGAACGATCGAGATTGATTCAAAATCGATAATCGAGACTAGAAGACGTTTTGAAAGTTTGAACTCATGAATCCAAAACAGGCGTTCGGAAACCATCGCTTGGATTACGTGAGCCACGACAGATCGACTGCAAAGAGACACGTGGCATTACCCTCACAACGCTGGAGGAAAAGTGACCACCGCATTAAATGTGATATGACATTTAATGGAGCACGCAGAGACTATTTCTTGATGAAGAACCCAGTTAAAAACCAAGCGATAAAATATGATAAACCGGGTTCATACTTGGTTTGATCCTCGACCCCGGTCGAGACAGAAGGAATCGACTCGCTCCCGAGCGAACCGGATCTGTAAGAAGGCTTGCTAAGGAAGAAAACTTATTCAGCTACAAGCACGCCCTAATCCAACTTATGGATTAGGTTAATTACCCTAATGATGGCAGACTCAAATTGACGGCTGCTGCTAATCATTATCGAAGGGATAATCATCGCATAACCTGGAGGTTATCTCAGGAGTCCTCTACTAGTCCAAACTAGTAGAAGTCTATCGCTCAACAGATCTAACTGTTAAGATCCAATGACTACCCGAAGAAGGCTCAAGTGCATGCAACGAAGGAGATTCGAAGGTACACTCTATATAAACCCCACTGCCATACGAAGTGAGGGACAGAGATTCATATACAGACTTGTAGACGTAAACTATCAGAGGCTTACGATCTAGATCACCTTTCCCAGTTCTTCATTCCTTAGCTCTGTGCTTCTAGCAGAGCCATTTGTGATTAAGTTCATCAACTGACTTAGCCTTCGGAGGTGGACTCCCGACCCCCGCGGTCGGGCCACATCTGACGCTTTCGTTTTGTAGGTCATCATGAGGAGATCTAAGGGCTGAGTAGATTTTGGACGCATCACATGGTTTTATAATTGAAGATAAGAGGTCTGACGAATACCTAGTTTAATTAGGATCCCCTTCTTGCACCTGGCTAATGTCAACCTCTTGGATCTCTTTCCATTTATGGCCAACCTGCCATTGGCTACAAATCTAGAGTCCATGCTTTGTTATTGGCATCGCAACAATTGTGCAGAGAAGTGAAGGAAGTGAAACTCAAGTACCTCCTTAAAAATTTGTTGTCTCTATATAAGAGGCCAGAATTGCACATCCACTACCAAAACCAAGAAGAAGAATATGGCCTTTAAATTTAATCCCCTATTTGGTAGATATTAAATGTGTTAAGAACATAAGTCATTGTTGTTTTCAATCCTCCACACTTGGAAATTGGTTTACTCAACTTGCTTTTGTATCCTCCACAGATAGTAGTAAAGAGGCAGACATTATTAATTATTTATGTAATTGTAGCTTTTAATCAATATATTTTATCTTTTATAGGAAACAAGAATGCCACATCCACTGATGAAATAATACAATGTTACCAAATAATATTATGATATTTGTAGAATAGAATTGAGTTCAGATCCTCTACACTGACATTTAGCCACCAGAGGGACTAGATGGTTAAATGTCATTGGGAGATATTGATTCTGATAAATCTCATCACCTGATAATGTCTATCAAGGGATTCTTGTTGTTGCAGTTCACGTGGAGTAATATAAATCAAAAGAGCTAACCAGAGAATGTTGACCGTTATTAGGTGATGATGACAAAATAAGCTTTAATCACTTCCTTTGGCAATCTTTATTTTGTCACCATCACCAAATAATTTTGGGAGTCCTTCCAATCAAAAGTTAAGAGCTATTGGGTTGGCCTGGGTTTTCTTTAATCTTGCCGCAACTATCATTTGAATCTATATTTTCTCATATATGCATGTTCATGAGGGGGAAGGATTTGAGAAAACCCTCAAGAAGAGAAATCTAGCAAAACAAAGGTGATGTAGGTGGAAGGGAAAGATATAAACAAAGTAAACACCAACTAGTACCAGCAGAATAAGGATCATGCATAGTTAGTACAATAAAGAAATTGGAAGGTAATAGATTAATAACAAGCGTGACATTAACATCAACACAGAAGCAACCACCCATAGACATGGAAAACAATAGATGAATATGATTTTATTGAGATTAGGGTGTGGGATACAATGAAAGTGGGGAGTTCAATACAAAGATGAAAGAACTACCAACCACAATTAATGTTTTGTTGAACAAAACGTTAGAAAATACATATTTTTACATGCTAACAGAAGGAAGTCCTAGATCACCCCAAGCCTGAGCAAAGAATAAGGAGAGTACAATGAACAATTTTCCCTTCTTCTGTCTATTTCATTTGCTTCCTCGTAAAGTTACAAAATGGGTGAAGCAGAACTAACTTATCAACTTATCTTGTTGATTTTCTTTTCCACTCGATGTTACCACGATTAATTTCCAGTCTGCCACCGGGCAATCTCAAGAATTGCATGAACTATAAGCAGTCTTCATTCTGTTTCTCATCAATGGCAGAGCCATTTGTCCCACTAAGCTCTGAAATTGCTTCTGCACCCATATAGCATTAAATAAATGTATAAAAATTTGATCCAAATAACATAACATCCTTAAATTTCAGTTTCTACAATTAAGAAAGAAACTATCTGGAACATTGTGAGAACTGCTGTGGCCACCAGAAGAAGTATCAATTCATCGTCATTCATGTTGATCTAGGCGAGGGTTCCTTATCTAAATTTATGCCCTGAAATAGATGACCCACCAACAAGATTGAATACCTTATTAATAGCAAAACATACAAATTAATAAACCATTTGATCAAGATCAACCAATCCACCAATGATAAACTCATATTGCCCACAGCATTGACAATAAAACCTTCCATCCATTCCCCCCATCAATAAATATCTAGGACTCTACAGTATACATGCCATATTAAAATCTCATTGATAGGAAAAAGTGTTTTGGATGATTTTTTATTTGCTGCATAAGAAATGGTTTGATCAATTACTTATTCAATATCTCGGACCATATGGTAACATGTATATAAAGAGGCTTTGAAGTAGTAAAAACATCTATGGGTAGAACTATACATTGAATGTAGCCAACTTGATAAACCAATGCAGCAAAAAATCCATCTTAAAATGACTAATAACAGCCAAGTTGATAAACCAATGAATCGTAGATCATTCATAAAGTCTTTAAAAATTTAATATCAATCAACACATAATCAAGTAAACTTACTAAACTTATAGGTTCATTAATCAAGTAAGACAGAATAATAATAAGAACTGCATATCCCAATTAAAATAAAAGAAGATGAGCAGAAAAAGTATAGGTTCATTAATCAACAATTAAGCAAAAATACTAAGCTTAGAGGTTCATTCATCAAGTGAGTGAGAATTTGTATGTCTCTGTATATAACAGAGGTCATTTCCCAAACCTGTTCTTCCATGTTTTATCAAACTTCAAGCAAAAAACAGTGTTAGTGGCAAAGGAACACAAACATAATTTATTAAAGGGATAATTACTATTGCCCCCTTGTACTTTGGTTTTATTACTAATCAAACCTCTTTCTTTATGAAATTACTGTTGCTCCCCTCAGTTCTAACGGTGTTAAGTGGTTGTTAACATCAAATATGTAATGTCTATTTTGTCCTTCATTAAAATTAAGAAGTTAAAAAATATGACATTACCCTCATTTTTAGAAACTATATTGAATGTCAATTATATCCTTAAAATCTTATATTTTACGATAAATTTTGGCTTTGGTGGGACCACACACTTTGTACAATGGTTAGCATATATTTGGAGATTTTCAATTTTCAACTTTGAATTACATTTGATATTTCCTAATATTTTAGTTTCTATTTTAAGTTTTATTTAATCACATATTTCCTTTATTTGGAAATTTCTTTTAGAGAAGAAAAATCAAGTCTTTTCTTTATTTGGTAGTTTCTTTTTAGAAAAGAAAATTTAATTTTTCTCCATAGTTAATTAAGGATAGTATTATAACTTGCAAAAGAGTAAATAAGTAAAGAGATAATTGTAGGGTTATTTTTGGGTTTTTGAAAATGATGCGTCCAAAATCTGCTCAGCCCTTAGATTTCCTCGTGATGACCTGCAAAACGAAAGCGTCAGATGTGGCCCGACCGTTGGGGTCGGGAGTCCACCTCCGAAGGCTAAGTCAGTTGATGAACTTAATCACAAACGGCTCTGCTAGAAGCACAGAGCTAAGGAATGAAGAACTGGGAAAGGTGATCTAGATAGCAGATCGCTGATAGTTTAGGTCTATCAGTATGTATCTGAATCTGAGTCTCAGATAGTATTCTTTTTCCATCCCCTCACCTTGTATGGTAGTGAGGTTTATATAGAGTGTACCTTCGAATCTCCTTCGTTGGATGCACTTGAGCCTTCTTCGGGTAGTCGTTGGATCTTAACAGTTAGATCCGTTGAGCAATAGACTTCTACTAGTTTGAACTAGTAGAGGACTCCTGAGATAACCTTTAGGTTATGTGATGATTATCCCTTCGATAATGATTATCCGCAGCCGTCAATTCGAGTCTGCCATCATTAGGGTAATTACCCTAATCCATAAGTAGGATTAGGGCATGCTTGCAGCCGAATAAGCTTTCTTTTCAGCAAGCCATCTTCTGGATCCGGTTTGCTCGGGAGCGAGTCGGTTCTCTCCGTCTCGACCGGAGTCGAGGGTCGGACCAGGTATGAACCCGGTCTGATCATAATCTCTTCATATCACGAGCCCCCCAGACCAAGCGTTCGGTCGAACCCGAGGGCTTGGTTTTTAACTGGGTTCATCGTCAAGTGATAATCTCCGCGTGCTTCATTAAATGTCATATCACATTTAATGCGGTGGTCACTTTTCCTCGAGCATTGTGAGTGTAAGGCCACGTATCTCCTTGCAGTTGATCTGTCGTGGCTCACGTCATCCAAGCGACGGTTTCCGAACGCCTATTTCGGATTCGTGAGTTCAAACTTTCAAAACGTCTTTCAATCTTGATCGTTGATTTTGAATCAATCTCGATCGTTCAGATTCCCAAACACTCGTGCGGGAGTTTTAAAAGCGGTTCATTGTCTTCGTAGGTTTCATTCTTCCTGTCTGGAATTTGAACCTTTTTTGTCTACTTCGCGCCTTCTTGCTCTCAAGCCTCCGCCTCACTGAATCAGTAAGTTTACTGGTCTTTTTCTTTTTGTAGTTTACTGAAACAAGTAATGGCGGACGATAGGGCTTCTCCGGTACCCAAAGTGTTGGTAATAGCAAGTGAGGCTTTTGCTTCTCCCTGCTCCCGAACAGATCGGATAGTGATAAAAAAACCCTAACTGTCCTCTGGCGCGAGTTTGCTGAAGTTTAACAAAAAGGTTTAGAAAGAAAAACCGAAACTTCTCCTGTCCTTCTCGAGTCTGGATCTTCCAAGATTGTCGAGTCTTCTAGGCAGCCTCAAACTTCCAGGTCCGATGGTGGACCTGGCTCTGTTCCCTCTATTTATAATGAGGAAACCCTTCTTTCAACTATCCAAGATTTTGATTTTCCTTCCTCTTATCAGGTTAGGGCTCCCCACCCTGATGAGAGGGTTGATTCAACCCTTTCGGGTGAATTTTCTCTGTATATAGATGCACTGGAAAGCGGGGTTCGCTTTCCCTTTTTTAATCCTTTGTTATCCACAGTTCTGAATCATTGGAACATTTGTCCCGGAATGCTCCTCCCCAATAGCTAGCGTCTCATCATCGGCTTCTTGGGTTTGTGTTTTGAACTTGGCATTACGCCATCTCTTTCTCTCTTTGTACATTTTCATGTTCTTTCTATCTCCCATCCTCCCGGATGGGTTTTTCTGTCCAAACGCAATAAGGCTGAACTTGATTGGAGGGGCAGCATCCTTGCCAAAGGAACTTGCCCTTCTAACCACAAAAGATGGCGCGAACGATACTTTTTCTGTCGAGCGCCTCCATCAGATCTTAACTTCCCAACCGCCTGGAGGAGGTGTACTTCTTCTTCCGAGAATAACCGAGGCCTTCCCTTATCCAGAGAAGACGAGGCGGCCGTCAGGAAGATCAAATCGATTCCATGGTATCAAGAGATACATGGACTTGAAGTGGAGTATAACTCCATTCTTCAGTACTAGGGCTTGGCTCATTGTGAGCTTCTAACCACAATCCTTTAATTTTACTGAAGTGATATGTCTTTAATTCTAACTCTTGTCATTCTTCTTTGCAGTGCCTCCAAGAATGAACCCTGAGAGCCTGCGGGTGAAGGCCGCTAGGGCCGTTGTGACAGCCGAGCAACGATCACCCAGAGCCTTAACTGTAGATCAAGAGGCTTCTGTTCCCTCTCCCGACCCCTCTTATAGGGGTATCAGAAATATCAGGCCCGTGGCTGATGCTTCGGGTAAAGGGAAAAAACCGATGGTGGAGAGGTCCAATGTCTCTTCCTCCGTCCGAACCAAAAGGAGGCATGACACAATTGATGCTTCCTCCAATAAAAAATCCAAAGCTTCAACGGATTGTGAGGAGGTCTTCACCCCCAGTGGACCCTGAAGCTGACCGACAGGGTGACTCGGGATCCTGAGAAAGCTGCAGAGTGGAGCTCCCTCAGTCTTGCTCCTTCTGATCGCCAGGAATTTGAAGCCATGGATGACATCTCCCTTGTTAGTCAATCTACAAGGTACCGGTCTTCTTGCTTACTTATTTTTTCATAATTTCTTATGACTTCTTCTGATATTTTCCGCCTTCCCAGGAATGCTGTGTTGAGCTTTTATCAACACATGGAAGCATTGAGCCGGGTTGGTCGCACCAGCTCCTTGCTGCAAACCTGTGAAGAGAATTTGGCCAAGGCCAAATCTGAAATAGACCAGCTGACTGCAGCTGCCGTGGAGCTGCAGAAAAAGCATGAGGAAGAAGTGATCTCCCTCAAGGAGGCCCTCGAAGCTTCAAAGATTCGTGCCGCTGCTGCCGAGCGCGAGGCCAGGAAGCAAAAAGCAGCTGCCACGTTGTTTGGTGACAGGCTTGAATTCAAAAGTAGGGAGCTCGAAGAACATTTGAAGTTGGCGATCCCTAGCAAGCCCGAGCATATAAAGCCAGAGCTTTGGAAGGAGTGTGTTCGGAAATACCTGAACAGCGTACCTTTCTCCGAGCTGCTAGGTATCTACAACATTCAAGCTTATCGCTTGGGGCAGAACGACGTTTGGGAGCGAATTCTCGCATCAATCCCTGCCTTCGACACTGCTCCCTTTCGTGAGGTGTGCCACAAAGAGGTCTTCGGGAAAGTTGGTATGGATCTCCCGGACTGGGCTCAGGAAGAAGATGATCCTTTTCCAGCTGACCCTCAATATGAGGCATACCTGGCTGAAGAGCCGGCACTTCCAGAGTAGAAATCACAAGCCGAGTCTCCAGTTGCTGCTGTAGAGGACTCAGCCGATGCCATTCTCGAGGAAGGCTCTTCTCAAGATCCTGAGAAAAGTCCTCCCGACCAGGGTCCCTCGGGCAACAATGAAGAAGAGGCTTAGGGAGTTATCTTTTATTGTAAAGATTTACCCTCTATTTAATGAATAGACATTTCTTTTTCATGTTGGCCTTTATATTTCCCCGTCTCCTGCCGAAATCTTGCCTTGAATATCAAAGTATAAATGATAAAACTTATCACTTAACTTTACATTCCTCGCCGAATAATAATCTTGTAGAAATATTGTGAAGATGTGTTTCGGAAAGATGCATTAATCTTCCCCACCACTTCATTTATTGCAAAGTCCGCACGTTTCCCTTCTGCGAAGTTCAAACGTTTTCCTGCTTTTGTATACCATTCACTGTTTTCAATGAATCGGAAATACATCCATTATTTTAATGGTGGTGCGACGATTGGAGGTATCTCTGCATCAGATGCTCGTTTCCACATGTTTCCATGTGGCATCCCTCCGACCATTGATCTTGCTTTCTGCGGATTTTGAAGCGTCATTTTGATCTTGGTCGTCGGTTGTCCTTAGCCTTCAACCGTCATCTTAGTACCTAAGGCTATTTAAAGCCTTCGTGGGTACCCTCCATCTATCGTGCTATCTACAAGTTAGATTTGCTAAAGTGCTAAAGCGACCTTTCGTCCTTCGGCCTGCTTCCGTATTCCTCGTACTCCAACAATAGCTCTATCAACTTCTGAACAAGTGAGTTTCTTGATTACTCATCTCTTTCCCCACTTCCCCCCTGAGTAAACTGCACAGTACTTATACTTGGGGTTTAGTTATTTGGTTTTGTCGGAAGTGATAAAAAACTAGGGTTTTCGTCTTTTTGTCGTAGTTTGATTTCTGTACTGATACGGCTTGTTTGTTTGCATAGTGGCTCCCAAGATCAACCCGAACTTTATCAGAGCAAAATCTTGCAAGAAAATCGTTCCGTCGGTGGTGGTTGGGGCCAGTGAGGTGGTTTCAGCTAGTGAATCCTCCAGGCGTAAGGCGACTGCTGTCGGTGAATCTTCAAGTCAGATTCCCACAATTTCTATTGATGCCGTCCCTGCGCCTCTTTTTCCCGAAGTGATCGCTCGTCTTTCCCAGGAAGATCTTGATCACTCCGTTGCCGATGGTGCTGCCGACGCCCATGCTGGTGAGACTGTTGGTGCACCCCCGAAGGAGACTCTTCCGGCATCTGAGGCAACTATGTTGGCATCTGATGAAGGTGTGGTCCTAGCAGGTGCTGCTCCTATTTCCCATTCTAGTGCTTGTTTGGCATCCTCCTCCTCTCCTTCCGAGTCGGAGGATTTTGCCACCAGGAAGCGCCGTCGGTTGACAAGTGATGCAGCTCATCCTTCTCTTAGTGCAGCTCATCCTTCTCATCCTTCGCCTGAATTAGTGTCAAACGAGTTTGACAGAGCGTTGGAATGGTGTACTGCTGCTCGAATGACTTCGAGAGCGCAGGTTCTTTCCAAACTTCCAGATGAAGTCTTTACGAAGTCACTAGTGATGTAAGTCTTTCTTCATTATCTTCTGATTCTGAAAAATTACTCTTCTGCTCCTTCTTAACTCGGAAGTTGTTTGCAGGAGTCTTGCTGGTAACTTCCATAACCAAGTGGAAGCAGTTTCTAGGCTCAATAGGTTGAGCAATGAAGTTTCCAGGCTTCGGGAAATCTTTGAAGCTAAAGATGTTGAGATTGCTCGCCTTCGGAAACTAGCTTCGGAGGTGGTAGGAGAAAAAAATTCAATGATTGGTCGTCTTCAGTCGGACTTGGATGATGCCAGGGAGAAGATCCGGCGAATGGAGCGAACAGTTGGAAAGTCAGGAGCCAAAGGATCTGAAACGTTACCTCAAAGGCAAGCTATCGTTCGTTTGCCCGAATCCCTTCCAACTGATGTTCGCAGAGCCTGCGTCTTCAAGTATTTACACAGTAAGCCCTTTGTTGATATGCTGAATGCTTATAACTTGCAGGCGTACCGGGATGGTGAGAACGAAGTATGGGAACCAATATTAAGGAAAGATCCTCATTTTGATACGACTCCCTACAGTGCTGTTTGCCATCCTGAAGTATTTACCGACCTGGGTATTCCTCCTCCCGACTGGACCAAGGATAAGATTGATCCTCCACCTTCTGATCCAGATATTATGCATTATCTGGAAGATTCTCCTGTTTATTCTCCCCTGGAAGAAGTCAATTATGACGAGCTTGTCCTAAATGCGAGTTTGGTCGAGGACCATACTTCTCCTGGACAAACTGGACAAAGAGTATGAAATTGCGGAGGATTTTATGCATACCGAAATATTTTTTGTAATCCTGATTTCTTCTCTTCTTTACCTTGAATCCACTCCAATGGTTTGACTCATATGTTTGTTCTAGCATAGTCGTGTCGATCTTGTATAACTTCTGACAATCACTGATGATGACTTTCTTTTTTGACCGAAGATTGTATCCAGCTCTTGTAATTGTTTTGATACTAGCCTCTTTCGATCTTTTGAAGAAATAAGAAATTAACTTCATCTTGAACTTTGCTAGCCACTTGAATCGCTATTGCATTAGGTCTTAGTTGTTTGAAACAATGCCTTTACTTAAAGATTTCAGGAGAAATACAATAAGTCTGAGAAGGAACTCACTCGAGTTTTAAACCGATGCCTTTACTTAAGGATTTCCGGAGAAATACAATAAGTCTTAGAAGGAACTCACTCGGGTTTTAAACCGATGCCTTTACTTAAGGATTTCCGAAGAAATACAATAAGTCTTAGAAGGAACTCACTCGGGTTTTAAACCGATGCCTTTACTTAAGGATTTCCGGAGAAATACAATAAGTCTTGAAGGAACTCACTCGGGTTTTAAACCGATGCCTTTACTTAAGGATAATTCAAAAATTCAATAAGTCTTGAAGGAACTTACTCGGGTTTCAAACCGACGCCTTGCAAAAGGAACTCACTCGGATTTTTATCCGATGCCTCGACTTAAGAAAGTCCGAAAAAATTCCATAAGTGTTGAAGGACCCACACAAATTTTCATCCGATGCCTTATAGTTGGATCTTGTTCTTGAATGTAATGTATGATGCCCCCCAATCAAAAGATAGTTTGTTGAAAGCCAAAAATTGCATTGATTGAGTTGAAAATGATTACATCGCGAACAAAATTGAAATCATCATCAAGGATAAAACTTTTTGAGATGCCTGGCATTCCACGAACGATCCAACTCTTTTCGGGTGTTGATGTTCTTCAGCTTGTAAGCTCTGAACCAACTGGTTTTACAACCATATAAGGTCCTTCCCGGGAAGGGTCCAATTTTCTTTATTATAATGAGACGCTATCCTTCTTTGATACCCGGATGTTGAGTTCGTGCTATTGCCTTTGCCCGAAC